>NW_027480536.1:0-307182 GCF_051401765.1 Calliopsis andreniformis
TTGAAGGTTGAATTTTGATGAATGAAAATCGAGGATTCAGGATTGAGGGTTGTGGATTGAGGACGAGGACTGAGGGTTGAGTATTGATGCTTGAGGACTGAGGAATGAGGCTTGAGGATTGCGAATTGAGGATTGAGGATTGAAGATTGAAGATTGGGTATTGAGGATTGAAGAATGAGGATTGAGGGTTGAGTATTAAGGATTGAGGGTTGAAGATTGAGTATTAAGGATTGAAGATTGAGGATTGAGGATTGAAGACTGAGTGTTGAGGATTGAAGATTGAGGATTGAGGATTGAGGATTGAGGATTGAGGATTGAAGATTGAGGATTGAGGATTGAGGATTGAGGATTGAGGATTGAGGATTGAGGATTGAGGATTGAAGATTGATTATTGAGGATTGAATATTGAGGATTGAGGATTGAGGATTGAGGATTGAGGATTGAAGATTGAGGATTGGGGATTGAGGATTGACGATTGGGGACTGAGTATTGAGGATTGAGAATTGAGGATTGAGGATTGAAGGATGAGGATTGAGGACTGAAGATTGAGTATTGATGATTGAAGATTGAGGATTGAGGATTGAGTGTTGAGGATTGAGGATTTAAGATTGAGCACTGGAGATTGAGGATTGAAGATTGAGGATTGAGGGTTGAGGATTGAGGATTCAGAATGAAGGCTGAGGGTTGAGGATTGATTTTTGCGTATTGAATCCTGAGAATTCAGGATAATCTATTGAGTATTGAGAATTGAGTATTGATGGTTGTGTATTGATGACTGAGTATTGAGTAATGAGGGTTGAGGATTGAAGGTTGAATATTGATGAATGAAAATCGAGGATTCAGGATTGAGGGTTGTGGATTGAGGACGAGGACTGCGGGTTGAGTATTGATGCTTGAGGACTGAGGAATGAGGATTGAGGGTTGCGAATTGAGGACTGAGGATTGAAGATTGAGGATTAAGGATTGAGTATTGAGAATTGAAGATTGAGGATTGGGTATTGAAGATTGAAGAATGAGGGTTGAGGATTGAGGATTGAGGATTGCAGATTGAGTATTGAGGATTGAAGATTGAGTATTGAGGATTGAAGATTGAGGATTGAGGATTGAGGATTGAGGATTGAGGATTGAGGATTGAGGATTGAGGATTGAAGGTTGAGTATTGAGGATTGAAGAATGAGGATTGAGGATTGAGGATTGAGGATTGAGGATTTAAGATTGATGACTGGGGATTGAGGATTGAAGATTGAGGATTAAGGATTGAGGATTGGGGATTGGGGATCTAGGATTGGAGATAGATTATTGAGGATTGAAAATTCAGGATTGAGGATTGAGGATTGAGAATTGAGAATTGAGGATGAGGACTGAGGGTTGAGGATTGAGGATTGAGGATTGAGGATTGCAGATTGAGTATTGAGGATTGAAGATTGAGGATTGAGGATTGAGGATTGAGGATTGAGGATTGAGGATTGAGGATTGAGGATTGAAGATTGATTATTGAGGATTGAATATTGAGGATTGAGGATTGAGGATTGAGGATTGAGGATTGAAGATTGAGGATTGGGGATTGAGGATTGACGATTGAGGACTGAGTATTGAGGATTGAGTATTGAGGATTGAAGATTGAGGATTGAGGATTGAGGATTGAGGATTGAGGATTGAGGATTGAGGATTGAGGATTGAAGATTGATTATTGAGGATTGAATATTGAGGATTGAGGGTTGAGGATTGAGGATTGAGGATTGAGGATTGAAGATTGAGGATTGGGGATTGAGGATTGACGATTGAGGACTGAGTATTGAGGATTGAGAATTGAGGATTGAGGATTGAAGGATGAGGATTGAGGACTGAAGATTGAGTATTGATGACTGAAGATTGAGGATTGAGGATTGAGTGTTGAGGATTGAGGATTTAAGATTGAGCACTGGAGATTGAGGATTGAAGATTGAGGATTAAGGATTGAGGATTGGGGATTGGGGATCTAGGATTGGAGATAGATTATTGAGGATTGAAGATTGAGGATTGAGGATTGAGGATTGAGAATTGAGAATTGAGGATGAGGACTGAGGGTAGAGGATTGAGGATTGAAAATTGAGGATTGAGGATTGAGGATTGAGGATTCAGGATGAGGGCTGAGGGTTGAGGATTGACGTTTGAGTATTGAATCCTGAGAATTCAGGATATTCTATTGAGTATTGAGAATTGAGGATTGATGGTTGAGTATTGAGGATTGAGGATTGAGGATAGAGGGTTGAGTATTGAAGATTGAGGATTGTTGATTGGGGATTGAGGATTGAGGATTGAGGATTCAGGATTGAGGATTGAAGATTGAGTATTGAGGATTGAAGATAGAGGATTGCTGATTGAGGATTGAGAATTGAGGATTGAGGATTGAAGGTTGAAGATTGAGTATTGAAAATTCAGGATTGAGGATTGAGGATTGAGAATTGAGGATAAGGACTGAGGGTTGAGGATTGAGGATTGAGGATTGAGGATTGCAGATTGAGAATTGAGGATTGAAGATTGAGGATTGAGGATTGAGGATTGAGGATTGAGGATTGAGGATTGAGGATTGAGGATTGAAGATTGATTATTGAGGATTGAATATTGAGGATTGAGGATTGAGGATTGAGGATTGAGGATTGAAGATTGAGGATTGGGGATTGAGGATTGACGATTGAGGACTGAGTATTGAGGATTGAGAATTGAGGATTGAGGATTGAAGGATGAGGATTGAGGACTGAAGATTGAGTATTGATGACTGAAGATTGAGGATTGAGGATTGAGTGTTGAGGATTGAGGATTTAAGATTGAGCACTGGAGATTGAGGATTGAAGATTGAGGATTAAGGATTGAGGATTGGGGATTGGGGATCTAGGATTGGAGATAGATTATTGAGGATTGAAGATTGAGGATTGAGGATTGAGGATTGAGAATTGAGAATTGAGGATGAGGACTGAGGGTAGAGGATTGAGGATTGAAAATTGAGGATTGAGGATTGAGGATTGAGGATTCAGAATGAGGCCTGAGGGTTGAGGATTGACGTTTGAGTATTGAATCCTGAGAATTCAGGATATTCTGTTGAGTATTGAGAATTGAGGATTGATGGTTGAGTATTGAGGATTGACGATTGAGGATAGAGGGTTGAGTATTGAAGATTGAGGATTGTTGATTGGGGATTGAGGATTGAGGATTGAGGATTCAGGATTGAGGATTGAAGATTGAGTATTGAGGATTGAAGATAGAGGATTGCTGATTGAGGATTGAGGATTGAGGATTGAGGATTGAAGGTTGAAGATTGAGTATTGAGGATTGAAGATTGAGGATTGAGTATTGAGGATTGAGGATTGCGGATTGACGATTGATGATAGAGGATTGGGTATTGAGGATTGACGATTGAGTATTGAGGATAGAGGATTGAGGATTGAAGATTGACGACTGAGTGTTGAGGGTTGAGTGATGAGAATTGATGTTTGTGGATTGAGATTTGAAGATTGAAGAATGGTGATTGAGTATTGAAAACTGTGAATTGAGGATGTTCTATTGAGGATTGAGGATTGACAATTGATTGTTGAGGACTGAGGGCTGAAGATTGAGGATTCAGGGTTGAGGATTCGGGATTGAAGATTGAGGATTGAGGATTGAGTGTTGAGGATTGAGGATTTAAGATTGAGGACTGGGGATTGAGGATTGAAGATTGAGGATTAAGGATTGAGGATTGGGGACTGGGGATCTAGGTTTGGAGATAGATTATTGAGGATTGAAGATTGAGGATTGAGGATTGAGGATTGAGAATTGAGAATTGAGGATGAGGACTGAGGGTTGAGGATTGAGGATTGAAAATTGTGGATTGAGGATTGAGGATTGAGGATTCAGAATGAGGGCTGAGGGTTGAGGATTGACATTTGAGTATTGAATCCAGAAAATTCAGGATATTCTATTGAGTATTGGGAATTGAGGATTGATGGTTGAGTATTGAGGATTGAGGATTGATGATTGAGGATAGAGGCTTGAGTATTGAAGATTGAGGATCGTTGATTGGGGATTGAGGATTGAGGATTGAGGATTGATGATTCAGGATTGAGGATTGAAGATTGAGTATTGAGGATTGAAGATTGAGGATTGCGGATTGAGGATTGAGGATTGAGGATTGAGGATTGAAGATTGATGATAGAGTATTGAGGATTGAAGATTGAGGACTGAGTATTGAGGATTGAGGATTGCGGATGAAGGATTGAGGATTGGGGATTGGGGATCTAGGGTTGGAGATTGATTATTGAGGATTGAAGATTGAGGATTGAGGATTGAGGATTGAGAATTGAGAATTGAGGATGAGGACTGAGGGTTGAGGATTGAGGATTGAAAATTGAGGATTGTGGATTGAGGATTGAGGATTCAGAATGAGGGCTGAGGGTTGAGGATTGATTTTTGCGTATTGAATCCTGAGAATTCAGGATAATCTATTGAGTATTGAGAATTGAGTATTGATGGTTGAGTATTGATGATTGAGTATTGAGTATTGAGGATTGAGGATTGAAGGTTGAATTTTGATGAATGAAAATCGAGGATTCAGGATTGAGGGTTGTGGATTGAGGACGAGGACTGAGGGTTGAGTATTGATGCTTGAGGACTGAGGAATGAGGCTTGAGGATTGCGAATTGAGGATTGAGGATTGAAGATTGAAGATTGGGTATTGAGGATTGAAGAATGAGGATTGAGGGTTGAGTATTAAGGATTGAGGGTTGAAGATTGAGTATTAAGGATTGAAGATTGAGGATTGAGGATTGAAGACTGAGTGTTGAGGATTGAAGATTGAGGATTGAGGATTGAGGATTGAGGATTGAGGATTGAAGATTGAGGATTGAGGATTGAGGATTGAGGATTGAGGATTGAGGATTGAGGATTGAAGATTGATTATTGAGGATTGAATATTGAGGATTGAGGATTGAGGATTGAGGATTGAGGATTGAAGATTGAGGATTGGGGATTGAGGATTGACGATTGGGGACTGAGTATTGAGGATTGAGAATTGAGGATTGAGGATTGAAGGATGAGGATTGAGGACTGAAGATTGAGTATTGATGATTGAAGATTGAGGATTGAGGATTGAGTGTTGAGGATTGAGGATTTAAGATTGAGCACTGGAGATTGAGGATTGAAGATTGAGGATTGAGGGTTGAGGATTGAGGATTCAGAATCAAGGCTGAGGGTTGAGGATTGATTTTTGCGTATTGAATCCTGAGAATTCAGGATAATCTATTGAGTATTGAGAATTGAGTATTGATGGTTGTGTATTGATGACTGAGTATTGAGTAATGAGGATTGAGGATTGAAGGTTGAATATTGATGAATGAAAATCGAGGATTCAGGATTGAGGGTTGTGGATTGAGGACGAGGACTGCGGGTTGAGTATTGATGCTTGAGGACTGAGGAATGAGGATTGAGGGTTGCGAATTGAGGACTGAGGATTGAAGATTGAGGATTAAGGATTGAGTATTGAGAATTGAAGATTGAGGATTGGGTATTGAAGATTGAAGAATGAGGGTTGAGGATTGAGGATTGAGGATTGCAGATTGAGTATTGAGGATTGAAGATTGAGTATTGAGGATTGAAGATTGAGGATTGAGGATTGAGGATTGAGGATTGAGGATTGAGGATTGAGGATTGAGGATTGAAGGTTGAGTATTGAGGATTGAAGAATGAGGATTGAGGATTGAGGATTGAGGATTGAGGATTTAAGATTGATGACTGGGGATTGAGGATTGAAGATTGAGGATTAAGGATTGAGGATTGGGGATTGGGGATCTAGGATTGGAGATAGATTATTGAGGATTGAAAATTCAGGATTGAGGATTGAGGATTGAGAATTGAGAATTGAGGATGAGGACTGAGGGTTGAGGATTGAGGATTGAGGATTGAGGATTGCAGATTGAGTATTGAGGATTGAAGATTGAGGATTGAGGATTGAGGATTGAGGATTGAGGATTGAGGATTGAGGATTGAGGATTGAAGATTGATTATTGAGGATTGAATATTGAGGATTGAGGATTGAGGATTGAGGATTGAGGATTGAAGATTGAGGATTGGGGATTGAGGATTGACGATTGAGGACTGAGTATTGAGGATTGAGTATTGAGGATTGAAGATTGAGGATTGAGGATTGAGGATTGAGGATTGAGGATTGAGGATTGAGGATTGAGGATTGAAGATTGATTATTGAGGATTGAATATTGAGGATTGAGGGTTGAGGATTGAGGATTGAGGATTGAGGATTGAAGATTGAGGATTGGGGATTGAGGATTGACGATTGAGGACTGAGTATTGAGGATTGAGAATTGAGGATTGAGGATTGAAGGATGAGGATTGAGGACTGAAGATTGAGTATTGATGACTGAAGATTGAGGATTGAGGATTGAGTGTTGAGGATTGAGGATTTAAGATTGAGCACTGGAGATTGAGGATTGAAGATTGAGGATTAAGGATTGAGGATTGGGGATTGGGGATCTAGGATTGGAGATAGATTATTGAGGATTGAAGATTGAGGATTGAGGATTGAGGATTGAGAATTGAGAATTGAGGATGAGGACTGAGGGTAGAGGATTGAGGATTGAAAATTGAGGATTGAGGATTGAGGATTGAGGATTCAGGATGAGGGCTGAGGGTTGAGGATTGACGTTTGAGTATTGAATCCTGAGAATTCAGGATATTCTATTGAGTATTGAGAATTGAGGATTGATGGTTGAGTATTGAGGATTGAGGATTGAGGATAGAGGGTTGAGTATTGAAGATTGAGGATTGTTGATTGGGGATTGAGGATTGAGGATTGAGGATTCAGGATTGAGGATTGAAGATTGAGTATTGAGGATTGAAGATAGAGGATTGCTGATTGAGGATTGAGAATTGAGGATTGAGGATTGAAGGTTGAAGATTGAGTATTGAGGATTGAAGATTGAGGATTGAGTATTGAGGATTGAGGATTGCGGATTGACGATTGATGATAGAGGATTGGGTATTGAGGATTGACGATTGAGTATTGAGGATAGAGGATTGAGGATTGAAGATTGACGACTGAGTGTTGAGGGTTGAGTGATGAGAATTGATGTTTGTGGATTGAGATTTGAAGATTGAAGAATGGTGATTGAGTATTGAAAACTGTGAATTGAGCATGTTCTATTGAGGATTGAGGATTGACAATTGATTGTTGAGGACTGAGGGCTGAAGATTGAGGATTCAGGGTTGAGGATTCGGGATTGAAGATTGAGGATTGAGGATTGAGTGTTGAGGATTGAGGATTTAAGATTGAGGACTGGGGATAGAGGATTGAAGATTGAGGATTAAGGATTGAGGATTGGGGACTGGGGATCTAGGTTTGGAGATAGATTATTGAGGATTGAAGATTGAGGATTGAGGATTGAGGATTGAGAATTGAGAATTGAGGATGAGGACTGAGGGTTGAGGATTGAGGATTGAAAATTGTGGATTGAGGATTGAGGATTGAGGATTCAGAATGAGGGCTGAGGGTTGAGGATTGACGTTTGAGTATTGAATCCAGAAAATTCAGGATATTCTATTGAGTATTGGGAATTGAGGATTGATGGTTGAGTATTGAGGATTGAGGATTGATGATTGGGGATAGAGGGTTGAGTATTGAAGATTGAGGATCGTTGATTGGGGATTGAGGATTGAGGATTGAGGATTGATGATTCAGGATTGAGGATTGAAGATTGAGTATTGAGGATTGAAGATTGAGGATTGCGGATTGAGGATTGAGGATTGAGGATTGAGGATTGAAGATTGATGATAGAGTATTGAGGATTGAAGATTGAGGACTGAGTATTGAGGATTGAGGATTGCGGATTAAGGATTGAGGATTGGGGATTGGGGATCTAGGATTGGAGATTGATTATTGAGGATTGAAGATTGAGGATTGAGGATTGAGGATTGAGAATTGAGAATTGAGGATGAGGACTGAGTGTTGAGGATTGAGGATTGAAAATTGAGGATTGTGGATTGAGGATTGAGGATTCAGAATGAGGGCTGAGGGTTGAGGATTGATTTTTGCGTATTGAATCCTGAGAATTCAGGATAATCTATTGAGTATTGAGAATTGAGTATTGATGGTTGAGTATTGATGATTGAGTATTGAGTATTGAGGATTGACTATTGAAGGTTGAATATTGAAGAATGAAAATCGAGGATTCAGGATTGAGGGTTGTGGATTGAGGACGAGGACTGAGGGTTGAGTATTGATGCTTGAGGACAGAGGAATGAGGATTGAGGATTGCTAATTGAGGACTGAGGATTGAAGATTGAGGATTGGGTATTGAGGATTGAAGAATGAGTATTGAGGGTTGAGTATTAAGGATTGAGGATTGAAGATTGAGGATTGAGGATTGAAGATTGAGTGTTGAGGATTGAAGATTGAGGATTGAGGATTGGGGATTGGGGATCTAGGATTGGAGATAGATTATTGAGGATTGAAAATTCAGGATTGAGGATTGAGGATTGAGAATTGAGAATTGAGGATGAGGACAGAGGGTTGAGGATTGAGGATTGAGGATTGAGGATTGAGGATTGCAGATTGAGTATTGAGGATTGAAGACTGAGGATTGAGGATTGAGGATTGAGGATTGAGGATTGAGGATTGAGGATTGAGGATTGAAGATTGATTATAGAGGATTGAATATTGAGCATTGAGGATTGAGGATTGAGGATTGAGGATTGAAGATTGAGGATTGGGGATTGAGGATTGACGATTGAGGATTGAGGATTGAGGATTGAAGATTGAGGACTGAGTGTTGAGGGTAGAGTGATGAGAATCGATGTTTGTGGATAGAGATTTGAAGATTGCAGATTGAGTATTGAGTATTGAAAACTGTGAATTGATGATATTCTATTGAGAATTGAGGATTGACAACTGATTGTTGAGGACTGAGGGCTGAAGATTGAGGATTCAGGATTGAGGATTCAGGATTGTGGTTTGAGGACAGAGGATTGAGGATTGACGATTGATGATTGAGGACTGAGTATTGAGAATTGAGAATTGAGGGTAGAGGATTGAAGATTGAGGATTGTGGATTGAAGATTGAGTATTGATGATTGAAGATTGAGGATTGAGGATTGAGGACTGAGTGTTGAGGATTGAGGACGAGGACTGACGGTTGACGATTGAGGTTTGAGGATTGAGTTTTGAGGATTGATGGCAGAGGATTGGGGATTGAGAATTGAGGATTGAGTATTGAGGATTGAGGATTGAGGATTGCAGATTGAGTATTGTGGATTGAAGATTGAGGATTGAGGATTGAGGATTGAGGATTGAGGATTGAGGGTTGAGGATTGAAGATTGAGGACTGAGTGTTGAGGGTAGAGTGATGAGAATTGATGTTTGTGGATTGAGATTTGAAGATTGAAGATTGGGGATTGAGTATTGAAAACTGAGAATTCAGGATATTCTGTTGAGTATTGAGAATTGAGCATTTATGGTTGATGTCTGAGGATTGAAGATTGAGGATTCAGGATTGAGGATTCAGAATTGGGGTTTGTGGACTGAGGATTGAGGATTGAAGATTGGGTATTGAGGATTGCAGATAGAAGATTGAGGATTGAGGATTGCAGATTGAGTATTGAGGATTGAAGATTGATTATTGAGGATTGAATATTGAGGATTGAGGATTGAGGGTTGAGTGTTGAAGATTGAGGATTGATGTCTGAGGATTGAGGATTGAGTATTGAGAATTGACAATTGAGGATTGAAGATTGAGTATTGAGGATTGACGATTGAGGACTGAGTATTGAGGATTGAAGATTGTGGACTGAGTGTTGAGTGTTGAGTGATGAGAATTGATGTTTGTGGATTGAGATTTGAAGATTGAATGTTGGGGATTGAGTATTGAAAACTGTGATTTGAGGATATTCTATTGAGGATTGAGGATTGATGATGGAAGAATGAAGAGAGAGTACTGAGTGTTGAGGATTGAGTGTTGAGAATTGATGTTTGAGGATTGAGATTTGATTATTGAATATTGTGGATTGAGTATTGAAACATGAGAATTCAGGATATTCTATTGAGTATTGAGAATTGATGATTGATGGTTGAGTATTGAGGATTGAAGATTGAGTATTCAGGATTGAAGATTGAGGATTGAGGATTAAGGATTGAGGATTGAGGATTGAAGATTGAGGATTGGGGATTGAGGATTGACGATTGAGGATTGAGTATTCAGGACTGAGAATTGAGGATTGAGGATTGAAGATTGTGTGTTGAGGATTGAAGATTGAGGATTGAGGATTGAGAATTGAAGATTGAGGACTGAGTGTTGAGGGTTGAGTGATGAGGATTGATGTTTGTGGATTGAGATTTGAAGATTGAAGGATGGTGATTGAGTATTGAAAACTGTGAATTGAGTTTATTCTATTGAGGATTGAGGATTGACAATTGATTGTTGAGGACTGAGGGCTGAAGATTGAGGATTCAGGGTTAAGGATTGAGGATTGATGATTGAGAATTGAGAATTAAGGATGAGGACTGAGGGTTGAGGATTGAGGATTGAAAATTGAGGATTGAGGATTGAGGATTGAGGATTCAGAATGAGGGCTGAGGGTTGTGGATTGACGTTTGAGTATTGAATCCTGAGAATTCAGGATATTCTATTGAGTATTGAGAATTGAGGATTGATGGTTGAGTATTGAGGATTGAGGATTGAGGATTGAGTATAGTGGGTTGAGTATTGAAGATTGAGGATTGTTGATTGGGGATTCAGGATTGAGGATTGAGGATTGAAGATTCAGTATTGAGGATCGAAGATTGAGAATTGAAGATTGAGGATTGAGGATTGAAGATTGAGTGTTGAGGATTGAAGGCTGACGATTGAGTATTGAGAAATGAGGATTGATGGTTGAGTATTGAGGATTGAAGTTTGAGGGTTGTGTGTTGAATATTGAGGATTGAGGATTTCAGGTTTGAGGATTGAGGATTGAAGATTGAGTATTGAGGATTGAAGATTGAGGATTGCGGATTGAGGATTGAGGATTGAGGATTGAGGATTGAAGACTGACGATTGAGTATTGAGGATTGAGGATTGATGATAGTGTATTGAGGATTGAAGATTGAGTATTGAGGATTGAGGATAGAAGATTGAGGACTGAGTGTTGTGGGTTGAGTGATGAGCATTGATGTTTGTGGATTGAGATTTGAAGATTGATGATTGGGGATTGAGTATTGAAAACTGTGAATTGAGGATATTCTAGCGAGGATTGAGGATTGACAATTGATTGTTGCGGACTGAGGGATGAAGATTGAGGATTCAGGATTGAGGATTGAGGACTGAGGATTGAGGATTCAGTATTGATGATAGAGGATTGGAGTTTGAGGATTGACGATTGATTATAGAGGATTGAGTATTGAGGATTGAAGATTGAGGATTGAGAATTGAGGATTGAAGAATGAGGATTGAGGATTGATGGTTGAGGGTTGTGTGCTGATTATTGAGGATTGAGGACTGAGGACTGAGGATTGAGTATTGAGGATTGAGGATTGAAGATTGAGGACTGAGTGTTGCGGGTTGAGTAATGAGAATTGATGTTTGTGGATGGAGACTTGAAGATTGAAGATTGCGGATTGAGTATTGAAAACAGAGAATTCAGGATATTCTATTGAGTATTGAGAATTGAGGACTGATGGTTGAGTATTGAGGATTGAAGGTTGAGGGTTGTGTGTTGAATATTGAGGATTGAGGATTTTAGGATTGAGGATTGAGGATTGAAGATTGAGTATTGAGGATTGAAGATTGAGGATTGGGGATTGAGGATTGACGATTGACGATTGAGGATTGAGGATTGAGGATTGAGTATTGAGGATTGAGGATTGAAGATAGTGTATTGAGGATTGAAGATTGAGTATTGAGGATTGAGGATAGAAGATTGAGGACTGAGTGTTGAGGGTTGAGTGATGAGCATTGATGTTTGTGGATTGAGATTTGAAGATTGAAGATTGGGGATTGAGTATTGAAAACTGTTAGTTGAGGATATTCTAGCGAGGATTGAGGATTGACAATTGATTGTTGCGGACTGAGGGATGAAGATTGAGGATTCAGGGTTGAGGATTGAGGACTGAGGATTGAGGATTCAGTATTGATGATAGAGGATTGGGGTTTGAGGATTGACGATTGAGGATTGAGGATTGAGTATTGAGGATTGAAGATTGAGGATTGAGGATTGAGGATTGAAGAATGAGGATTGAGGATTGAGGATTGAGGATTGATGAGTGAGGATTGAGTATTGAGGATTTTATGATTGAGGATTGAGGATTGAAGATTGAGTATTGAGGATTGAAGATTGAGGATTGGGGATTGAGGACAGACGATTGAGGATTGAGTATTCTGGGCTGAGAATTGAGGATTGAGGATTGAAGATTGAGTATTTAGGATTGAATACTGAGGATTGAGGATTGAGGATTCAAGATTGAGGACTGAGTGTTGAGTGTTGAGTGATGAGAATTGATGTTTGTGGATTGATATTTGAAGATTCAATATTGAGGATTGAGTATTGAAAACTGTGAATTGAGGATATTCTATTGAGGATTGATGATTGACAATTGATTGCTGAGGACTGAGGGCTGAAAATTGAGAATTCAGGACTGAGGTTTCAGGATTGAGGTTTGAGGACTGATGATTGTGGGTTGAGGATTGAGGATTGAGGACTGCGGATTGAGTATTGATTATTGAGCTTTGGGGATTGAAGATTGAGGACTGGGGATAGAGGATTGAATATTGAGGATTAATGATAGAGTATTGGGGATTGAGGATCTAGGATAGGAGATTGATTATTGAGGATTGAAGATTGAGGATTGAGGATTGAAGTTTGAGGATTGAAGATTCAGGATTGAGGATTGAGGATCGAAGATTGAGTATTGAGGATTGAGAATTGAGGATTGATGATTGAAGATCGAGGATTGAGGATTGAGGATGGAGGACTGAGGATTGAAGAATGAGGACAGATGTCTGAGGATTGAGTGTTGAGGATTGATGTTTGTGGATGGAGACTTGAAGATTGAAGATTGTGGATTGAGTATTGAACCATGAGAATTCAGGATATTCCATTGAGTATTGAGAATTGAGGATTGATGGTTGAGTATTGAGAATTGATGGTTGAGGGTTGTGTGTTGAATATTCAGGATTGAGGATTGAGCATTGAGGGTTGAGGATTGAAGATTGAGGATTGAAGATTGAGTATTGAGGACTGAGAATTGAGGATTGATGATTGAAGATCGAGGATTGAGGATTGAGGATGGAGGACTGAGGATTGAAGAATGAGGACAGATGTCTGAGGATTGAGTGTTGAGGATTGATGATTGAGGATTGAGATTTGATGATTGAGTATTGTGGATTGAGTATAGAATCCTGAGAATTCAGGATATTCTATTGAGTATTGAAAACTGAGGATCGATAGTTGAGTATTGAGGATTGTTGGTTGAGGTTTGTGTGTAGAATATTGAGGTTTGAGGATTGAGGATTGATTATTGACGATTGAGGATTGAGGATTGGGGATTGAGGACTGAAGATTGAGGATTGAGGACTGAGCATTGAGGATTGATTATTGGGCATTGAGGATTGAAGATTGAGGACTGGGGATTGAGGACTGAGGATTGAGGATTGAGGATTGAGGATTGAAGGTTGAGTATTGAGGATTGAGGATTGAGAATTGAGGATTGAGTATTGAAGATTGAGGATTGATGATTGTGGATTGAGGACTGAGGATTGAGGATTGAGTATTGATGCTTGAGGACTGAGGAATGACGATTGAGGATTGCGAATTGAGGATTGAGGATTGAAGATTGAAGATTGGGTATTGAGGATTGAAGAATGAGGATTGAGGGTTGAGTATTAAGGATTGAGGTTTGAAGATTGAGTATTGAGGATTGAAGATTGAGGATTGAGGATTGAAGACTGAGTGTTGAGGATTGAAGATTGAGGATTGAAGATTGAGTATTGAGGATTGAAGATTGAGGATTGAGGATTGAGGATTGAGGATTGAGGATTGAGGATTGAGGATTGAGGATTGAAGATTGAGTATTGAGGATTGAAGAATGAGGATTGAGGATTGAGGATTGAGGATTGGGGATTTAAGATTGATGACTGGGGATTGAGGATTGAAGATTGAGGATTAAGGATTGAGGATTGGGGATTGGGGATCTAGGATTGGAGATAGATTATTGAGGATTGAAAATTCAGGATTGAGGATTGAGGATTGAGAATCGAGAATTGAGGATGAGGACAGAGGGTTGAGGATTGAGGATTGAGGAATGAGGATTGAGGATTGAGGATTGAGGATTGAGCAGTGAGGATCTAGGATTGGAGATTGATTATTGAGGATAGAAGATTGAGGATTGAGAATTGAGGATTGAGGATTGAAGGTCGAGGATTGAGGCTTGAGTGTTGTGGATTGAGGACGAGAACTGAGGGTTGAATATTGATGTTTGAGGTCTGAGGATTGAGGATTGAGGATTGGGGATTTAGAATTGAGAATTAAGGATGAGGACTGAGGGTTGAGGATTGAGGTTTGAGGAATGAGGATTGAGGATTGAGGATTGAGGATTGAGGATTGAGGATTGAGGATCGAAGATTGAGGATTGGGGATTGAGGATTGACGATTGAGGACTGAGTATTGAGCATTGAGAATTGAGGATTGAGGATTGAAGGTCGAGGATTGAGGCTTGAAGATTGAGTATTGATGATTGAAGATTGAGGATTGAGGATTGAGTGTTGAGGATTGAGGATTTAAGATTGAGGACTGGGGATTGAGGATTGAAGATTGAGGATTAAGGATTGAGGATTGGGGACTGGGGATCTAGGTTTGGAGATAGATTATTGAGGATTGAAGATTGAGGATTGAGGATTGAGGATTGAGAATTGAGAATTGAGGACGAGGACTGAGGGTTGAGGATTGAGGATTGAAAATTGAGGATTGAGGATTGAGGATTGAGGATTCAGAATGAGGGCTGAGGGTTGAGGATTGACGTTTGAGTATTGAATCCAGAAGATTCAGGATATTCTATTGAGTATTGGGAATTGAGGATTGATGGTTGAGTATTGAGGATTGAGGATTGATGATTGAGGATAGAGGGTTGAGTATTGAAGATTGAGGATTGTTGATTGGGGATTGAGGATTGAGGATTGAGGATTGATGATTCAGGATTGAGGATTGAAGATTGAGTATTGAGGATTGAAGATTGAGGATTGCGGATTGAGGATTGAGGATTGAGGATTGAGGATTGAAGATTGATGATAGAGTATTGAGGATTGAAGATTGAGGATTGAGTATTGAGGATTGAGGATTGCGGATTAAGGATTGAGGATTGGGGATTGGGGATCTAGGATTGGAGATTGATTATTGAGGATTGAAGATTGAGGATTGAGGATTGAGGATTGAGAATTGAGAATTGAGGATGAGGACTGAGGGTTGAGGATTGAGGATTGAAAATTGAGGATTGTGGATTGAGGATTGAGGATTCAGAATGAGGGCTGAGGGTTGAGGATTGATTTTTGCGTATTGAATCCTGAGAATTCAGGATAATCTATTGAGTATTGAGAATTGAGTATTGATGGTTGAGTATTGATGATTGAGTATTGAGTATTGAGGATTGAGGAGTGAAGGTAGAATATTGATGAATGAAAATCGAGGATTCAGGATTGAGTGTTGTGGATTGAGGACGAGGACTGAGGGTTGAGTATTGATGCTTGAGGACTGAGGAATGAGGATTGAGGATTGCTAATTGAGGACTGAGGATTGAAGATTGAGGATTGGGTATTGAGGATTGAAGAATGAGGATTGAGGGTTGAGTATTAAGGATTGAGGATTGAAGATTGAGGATTGAGGATTGAAGATTGAGTGTTGAGGATTGAAGATTGAGGATTGAGGATTGAGGATTGAGGATTGAGGATTGAAGATTGAGGATTGAGGATTGAGGATTGAGGGTTGAGGATTGAGGATTGAAGATTGAATATTGATGATTGAAGATCGAGGATTGAGGATTGAGTGTTGTGGATTGCAGATTGAGTATTGAGGATTGAAGATTGAGTATTGAGGATTGAAGATTGAGGATTGAGGATTGAGGATTGAGGATTGAGGATTGAGGATTGAGGATTGAGGACTGAAGATTGAGTATTGAGGATTGAAGAATGAGGATTGAGGATTGAGGATTGAGGATTGAGGATTTAAGATTGATGACTGGGGATTGAGGATTGAAGATTGAGGATTAAGGATTGAGGATTGGGGATTGGGGATCTAGGATTGGAGATAGATTATTGAGGATTGAAAATTCAGGATTGAGGATTGAGGATTGAGAATTGAGGATGAGGACAGAGGGTTGAGGATTGAGGATTGAGGATTGCAGATTGAGTATTGAGGATTGAAGACTGAGGATTGAGGATTGAGGATTGAGGATTGAGGATTGAGGATTCAGAATGAGGGCTGAGGTTTGAGGATTGACGCTTGAGTATTGAATCCTGAGAATTCAGGATATTCCATTGAGTATTGAGAATTGAGGATTGATGGTTGAGTATTGAGAATTGATGGTTGAGGGTTGTGTGTTGAATATTCAGGATTGAGGATTGAGCATTGAGGGTTGAGGATTGAAGATTGAGGATTGAAGATTGAGTATTGAGGACTGAGAATTGAGGATTGATGATTGAAGATCGAGGATTGAGGATTGAGGATGGAGGACTGAGGATTGAAGAATGAGGACAGATGTCTGAGGATTGAGTGTTGAGGATTGATGATTGAGGATTGAGATTTGATGATTGAGTATTGTGGATTGAGTATAGAATCCTGAGAATTCAGGATATTCTATTGAGTATTGAAAACTGAGGATCGATAGTTGAGTATTGAGGATTGTTGGTTGAGGTTTGTGTGTAGAATATTGAGGTTTGAGGATTGAGGATTGATTATTGACGATTGAGGATTGAGGATTGGGGATTGAGGACTGAAGATTGAGGATTGAGGACTGAGCATTGAGGATTGATTATTGGGCATTGAGGATTGAAGATTGAGGACTGGGGATTGAGGACTGAGGATTGAGGATTGAAGTTTGAGTATTGAGGCTTGAACATTGAGGATTGAGGATGGAGGATTGAGGATTGAGTATTGAGGATTGAAGATAGAGGATTGGGGATTGAGGATTGACGATTGAGGATTGAGGATTGAGGATTGAGGACTGATGATTGAGGATTGGGGATTGGGGATTGACGATTGAGGATTGAGGATTGAGGATTGAGAATTGAGAATTGAGGATGGAGGATTGAAGATTGAGTATTGAGGATTGGAGTTTGAGGATTGAGGATTGAGGATTGAAGATTGAGGATTGAGGATTGAGTATTGATGATTGAGGATTGAGGATTGAAGATTGAGTATGGAGGATTGAAGATTGAGGATTGAGGATTGAGGATTGAAGATTGAGGACTGAGTGTTGAGGGTTGAGTGATGAGAATTGATGTCTTTGGATTGAGGTTTGACGATTGAAGATTGGGGATTCAGTATTGAAAACTGTGAATTCAGGATATTCTATTGAGGATTGAGGATTGACAACTGATTGTTGCGGACTGAGGGATGAAGATTGAGCATTCAGGTTTGAGGATTCGGAATTGAGGTTTGAGGACTGAGGATTGAGGGTTGAGGATTGAGGATTGAGGATTGAGGATTGACGCTTGGGAATAGAGGACTGAGGATGGAGGATTGAAGAGAGAGGACCGATTGTTGAGGATCGAGTGTTGAGAATTGATGTTTGAGGATCGAGATTTGATTATTGAATATTGTGGATTGAGTATTGAATCATGAGAGTTCAGGATATTCTATTGAGTATTGAGAATTGAGGATTGATGGTTGAGTATTGAGAATTGATGGTTGATGGTTGTGTGTTGAATATTGAGGATTGAGTATTGAGGATTGAAGATTGAGTATTGAGGATTGAAGGTTGATGATTGAGGATTTAGGATTGATGACTCAGGACTGAGGATTGAGGATTGAGTATTGAGGATTGATGATTGAAGACTGAGTATTGAGGATTGAACATTGAGGATTGAGGATTCAGGATTGAGGATTGAGGGATAGGGCTGAGGGTTGAGGATTGAGGATTGAGGATTGAGGATTGAAGGTTGAGTATTGAGGATTGAGGATTGAGAATTGAGGATTGAGTATTGAAGATTGAGGATTGATGATTGTGGATTGAGGACTGAGGATTGAGGATTGAGTATTGATGCTTGAGGACTGAGGAATGACGATTGAGGATTGCGAATTGAGGATTGAGGATTGAAGATTGAAGATTGGGTATTGAGGATTGAAGAATGAGGATTGAGGGTTGAGTATTAAGGATTGAGGATTGAAGATTGAGTATTGAGGATTGAAGATTGAGGATTGAGGATTGAAGACTGAGTGTTGAGGATTGAAGATTGAGGATTGAAGATTGAGTATTGAGGATTGAAGATTGAGGATTGAGGATTGAGGATTGAGGATTGAGGATTGAGGATTGAGGATTGAGGATTGAAGATTGAGTATTGAGGATTGAAGAATGAGGATTGAGGATTGAGGATTGAGGATTGGGGATTTAAGATTGATGACTGGGGATTGAGGATTGAAGATTGAGGATTAAGGATTGAGGACTGGGGATTGGGGATCTAGGATTGGAGATAGATTATTGAGGATTGAAAATTCAGGATTGAGGATTGAGGATTGAGAATCGAGAATTGAGGATGAGGACAGAGGGTTGAGGATTGAGGATTGAGGAATGAGGATTGAGGATTGAGGATTGAGGATTGAGGATTGAGCAGTGAGGATCTAGGATTGGAGATTGATTATTGAGGATAGAAGATTGAGGATTGAGGATTGAGGATTGAGGATTGAGAATTGAGAATTGAGGATGAGGACTGAGGGTTGAGGATTGAGGATTGATAATTGAGGATTGAGGATTGAGGATTGAGGATTCAGAATGAGGGCTGAGGTTTGAGGATTGACGCTTGAGTATTGAATCCTGAGAATTCAGGATATTCTATTGAGTATTGAGAATTGAGGATTGATGGTTGAGTGTTGAGGATTGAGGATTGAAGATTGAGTGTTGAGGATTGAAGATTGAGGATTGAGGATTGAGGATTGAGGATTGAGGATTGAAGATTGAGGACTGAGTATTGAGGATTGAGAATTGAGGATTGAGGATTGAAGGTCGAGGATTGAGGCTTGAGTGTTGTGGATTGAGGACGAGAACTGAGGGTTGAATATTGATGTTTGAGGTCTGAGGATTGAGGATTGAGGATTGGGGATTTAGAATTGAGAATTAAGGATGAGGACTGAGGGTTGAGGATTGAGGTTTGAGGAATGAGGATTGAGGATTGAGGATTGAGGATTGAGGATTGAGGATTGAGGATCGAAGATTGAGGATTGGGGATTGAGGATTGACGATTGAGGACTGAGTATTGAGGATTGAGAATTGAGGATTGAGGATTGAAGGTCGAGGATTGAGGCTTGAAGATTGAGTATTGATGATTGAAGATTGAGGATTGAGGATTGAGTGTTGAGGAATGAGGATTTAAGATTGAGGACTGGGGATTGAGGATTGAAGATTGAGGATTAAGGATTGAGGATTGGGGACTGGGGATCTAGGTTTGGAGATAGATTATTGAGGATTGAAGATTGAGGATTGAGGATTGAGGATTGAGAATTGAGAATTGAGGACGAGGACTGAGGGTTGAGGATTGAGGATTGAAAATTGAGGATTGAGGATTGAGGATTGAGGATTCAGAATGAGGGCTGAGGGTTGAGGATTGACGTTTGAGTATTGAATCCAGAAGATTCAGGATATTCTATTGAGTATTGGGAATTGAGGATTGATGGTTGAGTATTGAGGATTGAGGATTGATGATTGAGTATAGAGGGTTGAGTATTGAAGATTGAGGATTGTTGATTGGGGATTGAGGATTGAGGATTGAGGATTGATGATTCAGGATTGAGGATTGAAGATTGAGTATTGAGGATTGAAGATTGAGGATTGCGGATTGAGGATTGAGGATTGAGGATTGAGGATTGAAGATTGATGATAGAGTATTGAGGATTGAAGATTGAGGATTGAGTATTGAGGATTGAGGATTGCGGATTAAGGATTGAGGATTGGGGATTGGGGATCTAGGATTGGAGATTGATTATTGAGGATTGAAGATTGAGGATTGAGGATTGAGGATTGAGAATTGAGAATTGAGGATGAGGACTGAGGGTTGAGGATTGAGGATTGAAAATTGAGGATTGTGGATTGAGGATTGAGGATTCAGAATGAGGGCTGAGGGTTGAGGATTGATTTTTGCGTATTGAATCCTGAGAATTCAGGATAATCTATTGAGTATTGAGAATTGAGTATTGATGGTTGAGTATTGATGATTGAGTATTGAGTATTGAAGAATGAGGATTGAGGATTGAGGATTGAGGGTTGAGGATTGAGGATTGAAGATTGAATATTGATGATTGAAGATCGAGGATTGAGGATTGAGTGTTGTGGATTGCAGATTGAGTATTGAGGATTGAAGATTGAGTATTGAGGATTGAAGATTGAGGATTGAGGATTGAGGATTGAGGATTGAGGATTGAGGATTGAGGATTGAGGACTGAAGATTGAGTATTGAGGATTGAAGAATGAGGATTGAGGATTGAGGATTGAGGATTGAGGATTTATGATTGATGACTGGGGATTGAGGATTGAAGATTGAGGATTAAGGATTGAGGATTGGGGATTGGGGATCTAGGATTGGAGATAGATTATTGAGGATTGAAAATTCAGGATTGAGGATTGAGGATTGAGAATTGAGGATGAGGACAGAGGGTTGAGGATTGAGGATTGAGGATTGCAGATTGAGTATTGAGGATTGAAGACTGAGGATTGAGGATTGAGGATTGAGGATTGAGGATTGAGGGTTGAGTGTTGAAGATTGAGGATTGATGTCTGAGGATTGAGGATTGAGTATTGAGAATTGACAATTGAGGATTGAAGATTGAGTATTGAGGATTGACGATTGAGGACTGAGTATTGAGGATTGAAGATTGTGGACTGAGTGTTGAGTGTTGAGTGATGAGAATTGATGTTTGTGGATTGAGATTTGAAGATTGAATGTTGGGGATTGAGTATTGAAAACTGTGATTTGAGGATATTCTATTGAGGATTGAGGATTGATGATGGAAGAATGAAGAGAGAGTACTGAGTGTTGAGGATTGAGTGTTGAGAATTGATGTTTGAGGATTGAGATTTGATTATTGAATATTGTGGATTGAGTATTGAAACATGAGAATTCAGGATATTCTATTGAGTATTGAGAATTGATGATTGATGGTTGAGTATTGAGGATTGAAGATTGAGTATTCAGGATTGAAGATTGAGGATTGAGGATTAAGGATTGAGGATTGAGGATTGAAGATTGAGGATTGGGGATTGAGGATTGACGATTGAGGATTGAGTATTCAGGACTGAGAATTGAGGATTGAGGATTGAAGATTGTGTGTTGAGGATTGAAGATTGAGGATTGAGGATTGAGGATTGAAGATTGAGGACTGAGTGTTGAGGGTTGAGTGATGAGGATTGATGTTTGTGGATTGAGATTTGAAGATTGAAGGATGGTGATTGAGTATTGAAAACTGTGAATTGAGTTTATTCTATTGAGGATTGAGGATTGACAATTGATTGTGAGGACTGAGGGCTGAAGATTGAGGATTCAGGGTTAAGGATTGAGGATTGATGATTGAGAATTGAGAATTGAGGATGAGGACTGAGGGTTGAGGATTGAGGATTGAAAATTGAGGATTGAGGATTGAGGATTGAGGATTCAGAATGAGGGCTGAGGGTTGTGGATTGACGTTTGAGTATTGAATCCTGAGAATTCAGGATATTCTATTGAGTATTGAGAATTGAGGATTGATGGTTGAGTATTGAGGATTGAGGATTGAGGATTGAGTATAGTGGGTTGAGTATTGAAGATTGAGGATTGTTGATTGGGGATTCAGGATTGAGGATTGAGGATTGAAGATTCAGTATTGAGGATCGAAGATTGAGAATTGAAGATTGAGGATTGAGGATTGAAGATTGAGTGTTGAGGATTGAAGGCTGACGATTGAGTATTGAGAATTGAGGATTGATGGTTGAGTATTGAGGATTGAAGTTTGAGGGTTGTGTGTTGAATATTGAGGATTGAGGATTTCAGGTTTGAGGATTGAGGATTGAAGATTGAGTATTGAGGATTGAAGATTGAGGATTGCGGATTGAGGATTGAGGATTGAGGATTGAGGATTGAAGACTGACGATTGAGTATTGAGGATTGAGGATTGATGATAGTGTATTGAGGATTGAAGATTGAGTATTGAGGATTGGGGATAGAAGATTGAGGACTGAGTGTTGTGGGTTGAGTGATGAGCATTGATGTTTGTGGATGGAGACTTGAAGATTGAAGATTGCGGATTGAGTATTGAAAACAGAGAATTCAGGATATTCTATTGAGTATTGAGAATTGAGGACTGATGGTTGAGTATTGAGGATTGAAGGTTGAGGGTTGTGTGTTGAATATTGAGGATTGAGGATTTTAGGATTGAGGATTGAGGATTGAAGATTGAGTATTGAGGATTGAAGATTGAGGATTGGGGATTGAGGATTGACGATTGACGATTGAGGATTGAGGATTGAGGATTGAGTATTGAGGATTGAGGATTGAAGATAGTGTATTGAGGATTGAAGATTGAGTATTGAGGATTGAGGATAGAAGATTGAGGACTGAGTGTTGAGGGTTGAGTGATGAGCATTGATGTTTGTGGATTGAGATTTGAAGATTGAAGATTGGGGATTGAGTATTGAAAACTGTTAGTTGAGGATACTCTAGCGAGGATTGAGGATTGACAATTGATTGTTGCGGACTGAGGGATGAAGATTGAGGATTCAGGGTTGAGGATTGAGGACTGAGGATTGAGGATTCAGTATTGATGATAGAGGATTGGGGTTTGAGGATTGACGATTGAGGATTGAGGATTGAGTATTGAGGATTGAAGATTGAGGATTGAGGATTGAGGATTGAAGAATGAGGATTGAGGATTGAGGATTGAGGATTGATGAGTGAGGATTGAGTATTGAGGATTTTATGATTGAGGATTGAGGACTGAAGATTGAGTATTGAGGATTGAAGATTGAGGATTGGGGATTGAGGACAGACGATTGAGGATTGAGTATTCTGGGCTGAGAATTGAGGATTGAGGATTGAAGATTGAGTATTTAGGATTGAATACTGAGGATTGAGGATTGAGGATTCAAGATTGAGGACTGAGTGTTGAGTGTTGAGTGATGAGAATTGATGTTTGTGGATTGATATTTGAAGATTCAATATTGAGGATTGAGTATTGAAAACTGTGAATTGAGGATATTCTATTGAGGATTGATGATTGACAATTGATTGCTGAGGACTGAGGGCTGAAAATTGAGAATTCAGGACTGAGGTTTCAGGATTGAGGTTTGAGGACTGATGATTGTGGGTTGAGGATTGAGGATTGAGGACTGCGGATTGAGTATTGATTATTGAGCTTTGGGGATTGAAGATTGAGGACTGGGGATAGAGGATTGAATATTGAGGATTAATGATAGAGTATTGGGGATTGAGGATCTAGGATAGGAGATTGATTATTGAGGATTGAAGATTGAGGATTGAGGATTGAAGTTTGAGGATTGAAGATTCAGGATTGAGGATTGAGGATCGAAGATTGAGTATTGAGGATTGAGAATTGAGGATTGATGATTGAAGATCGAGGATTGAGGATTGAGGATGGAGGACTGAGGATTGAAGAATGAGGACAGATGTCTGAGGATTGAGTGTTGAGGATTGATGTTTGTGGATGGAGACTTGAAGATTGAAGATTGTGGATTGAGTATTGAACCATGAGAATTCAGGATATTCCATTGAGTATTGAGAATTGAGGATTGATGGTTGAGTATTGAGAATTGATGGTTGAGGGTTGTGTGTTGAATATTCAGGATTGAGGATTGAGCATTGAGGGTTGAGGATTGAAGATTGAGGATTGAAGATTGAGTATTGAGGACTGAGAATTGAGGATTGATGATTGAAGATCGAGGATTGAGGATTGAGGATGGAGGACTGAGGATTGAAGAATGAGGACAGATGTCTGAGGATTGAGTGTTGAGGATTGATGATTGAGGATTGAGATTTGATGATTGAGTATTGTGGATTGAGTATAGAATCCTGAGAATTGAGGATATTCTATTGAGTATTGAAAACTGAGGATCGATAGTTGAGTATTGAGGATTGTTGGTTGAGGTTTGTGTGTAGAATATTGAGGTTTGAGGATTGAGGATTGATTATTGACGATTGAGGATTGAGGATTGGGGATTGAGGACTGAAGATTGAGGATTGAGGACTGAGCATTGAGGATTGATTATTGGGCATTGAGGATTGAAGATTGAGGACTGGGGATTGAGGACTGAGGATTGAGGATTGAAGTTTGAGTATTGAGGCTTGAACATTGAGGATTGAGGATGGAGGATTGAGGATTGAGTATTGAGGATTGAAGATAGAGGATTGGGGATTGAGGATTGACGATTGAGGATTGAGGATTGAGGATTGAGGACTGATGATTGAGGATTGGGGATTGGGGATTGACGATTGAGGATTGAGGATTGAGGATTGAGAATTGAGAATTGAGGATGGAGGATTGAAGATTGAGTATTGAGGATTGGAGTTTGAGGATTGAGGATTGAGGATTGAAGATTGAGGATTGAGGATTGAGTATTGATGATTGAGGATTTAGGATTGAAGATTGAGTATGGAGGATTGAAGATTGAGGATTGAGGATTGAGGATTGAAGATTGAGGACTGAGTGTTGAGGGTTGAGTGATGAGAATTGATGTCTTTGGATTGAGATTTGACGATTGAAGATTGGGGATTCAGTATTGAAAACTGTGAATTCAGGATATTCTATTGAGGATTGAGGATTGACAACTGATTGTTGCGGACTGAGGGATGAAGATTGAGCATTCAGGTTTGAGGATTCGGAATTGAGGTTTGAGGACTGAGGATTGAGGGTTGAGGATTGAGGATTGAGGATTGAGGATTGACGCTTGGGAATAGAGGACTGAGGATGGAGGATTGAAGAGAGAGGACCGAGTGTTGAGGATCGAGTGTTGAGAATTGATGTTTGAGGATCGAGATTTGATTATTGAATATTGTGGATTGAGTATTGAATCATGAGAGTTCAGGATATTCTATTGAGTATTGAGAATTGAGGATTGATGGTTGAGTATTGAGAATTGATGGTTGATGGTTGTGTGTTGAATATTGAGGATTGAGTATTGAGGATTGAAGATTGAGTATTGAGGATTGAAGGTTGATGATTGAGGATTTAGGATTGATGACTCAGGACTGAGGATTGAGGATTGAGTATTGAGGATTGATGATTGAAGACTGAGTATTGAGGATTGAACATTGAGGATTGAGGATTCAGGATTGAGGATTGAGGGATAGGGCTGAGGGTTGAGGATTGAGGATTGAGGATTGAGGATTGAAGGTTGAGTATTGAGGATTGAGGATTGAGAATTGAGGATTGAGGATTTAAGATTGAGGACTGGGGATTGAGGATTGAAGATTGAGGATTAAGGATTGAGGATTGGGGACTGGGGATCTAGGTTTGGAGATAG
Organism: Calliopsis andreniformis; assembly: GCF_051401765.1. Lineage (NCBI taxonomy): Eukaryota > Metazoa > Arthropoda > Insecta > Hymenoptera > Andrenidae > Calliopsis > Calliopsis andreniformis. Next base: position 25,703 of record NW_027480536.1, read on the forward strand.
ATTATTGAGGATTGAAGATTGAGGATTGAGGATTGAGGATTGAGAATTGAGAATTGAGGACGAGGACTGAGGGTTGAGGATTGAGGATTGAAAATTGAGGATTGAGGATTGAGGATTGAGGATTCAGAATGAGGGCTGAGGGTTGAGGATTGACGTTTGAGTATTGAATCCAGAAGATTCAGGATATTCTATTGAGTATTGGGAATTGAGGATTGATGGTTGAGTATTGAGGATTGAGGATTGATGATTGAGGATAGAGGGTTGAGTATTGAAGATTGAGGATTGTTGATTGGGGATTGAGGATTGAGGATTGAGGATTGATGATTCAGGATTGAGGATTGAAGATTGAGTATTGAGGATTGAAGATTGAGGATTGCGGATTGAGGATTGAGGATTGAGGATTGAGGATTGAAGATTGATGATAGAGTATTGAGGATTGAAGATTGAGGATTGAGTATTGAGGATTGAGGATTGCGGATTAAGGATTGAGGATTGGGGATTGGGGATCTAGGATTGGAGATTGATTATTGAGGATTGAAGATTGAGGATTGAGGATTGAGGATTCAGAATTGAGAATTGAGGATGAGGACTGAGGGTTGAGGATTGAGGATTGAAAATTGAGGATTGTGGATTGAGGATTGAGGATTCAGAATGAGGGCTGAGGGTTGAGGATTGATTTTTGCGTATTGAATCCTGAGAATTCAGGATAACCTATTGAGTATTGAGAATTGAGTATTGATGGTTGAGTATTGATGATTGAGTATTGAGTATTGAGGATTGAGGAGTGAAGGTAGAATATTGATGAATGAAAATCGAGGATTCAGGATTGAGTGTTGTGGATTGAGGACGAGGACTGAGGGTTGAGTATTGATGCTTGAGGACTGAGGAATGAGGATTGAGGATTGCTAATTGAGGACTGAGGATTGAAGATTGAGGATTGGGTATTGAGGATTGAAGAATGAGGATTGAGGGTTGAGTATTAAGGATTGAGGATTGAAGATTGAGGATTGAGGATTGAAGATTGAGTGTTGAGGATTGAAGATTGAGGATTGAGGATTGAGGATTGAGGATTGAGGATTGAAGATTGAGGATTGAGGATTGAGGATTGAGGGTTGAGGATTGAGGATTGAAGATTGAATATTGATAATTGAAGATCGAGGATTGAGGATTGAGTGTTGTGGATTGCAGATTGAGTATTGAGGATTGAAGATTGAGTATTGAGGATTGAAGATTGAGGATTGAGGATTGAGGATTGAGGATTGAGGATTGAGGATTGAGGATTGAGGACTGAAGATTGAGTATTGAGGATTGAAGAATGAGGATTGAGGATTGAGGATTGAGGATTGAGGATTTAAGATTGATGACTGGGGATTGAGGATTGAAGATTCAGGATTAAGGATTGAGGATTGGGGATTGGGGATCTAGGATTGGAGATAGATTATTGAGGATTGAAAATTCAGGATTGAGGATTGAGGATTGAGGATTGCAGATTGAGTATTGAGGATTGAAGACTGAGGATTGAGGATTGAGGATTGAGGATTGAGGATTGAGGATTCAGAATGAGGGCTGAGGTTTGAGGATTGACGCTTGAGTATTGAATCCTGAGAATTCAGGATATTCCATTGAGTATTGAGAATTGAGGATTGATGGTTGAGTATTGAGAATTGATGGTTGAGGGTTGTGTGTTGAATATTCAGGATTGAGGATTGAGCATTGAGGGTTGAGGATTGAAGATTGAGGATTGAAGATTGAGTATTGAGGACTGAGAATTGAGGATTGATGATTGAAGATCGAGGATTGAGGATTGAGGATGGAGGACTGAGGATTGAAGAATGAGGACAGATGTCTGAGGATTGAGTGTTGAGGATTGATGATTGAGGATTGAGATTTGATGATTGAGTATTGTGGATTGAGTATAGAATCCTGAGAATTCAGGATATTCTATTGAGTATTGAAAACTGAGGATCGATAGTTGAGTATTGAGGATTGTTGGTTGAGGTTTGTGTGTAGAATATTGAGGTTTGAGGATTGAGGATTGATTATTGACGATTGAGGATTGAGGATTGGGGATTGAGGACTGAAGATTGAGGATTGAGGACTGAGCATTGAGGATTGATTATTGGGCATTGAGGATTGAAGATTGAGGACTGGGGATTGAGGACTGAGGATTGAGGATTGAAGTTTGAGTATTGAGGCTTGAACATTTCGGATTGAGGATGGAGGATTGAGGATTGAGTATTGAGGATTGAAGATAGAGGATTGGGGATTGAGGATTGACGATTGAGGATTGAGGATTGAGGATTGAGGACTGATGATTGAGGATTCGGGATTGGGGATTGACGATTGAGGATTGAGGATTGAGGATTGAGAATTGAGAATTGAGGATGGAGGATTGAAGATTGAGTATTGAGGATTGGAGTTTGAGGATTGAGGATTGAGGATTGAAGATTGAGGATTGAGGATTGAGTATTGATGATTGAGGATTGAGGATTGAAGATTGAGTATGGAGGATTGAAGATTGAGGATTGAGGATTGAGGATTGAAGATTGAGTACTGAGTGTTGAGGGTTGAGTGATGAGAATTGATGTCTTTGGATTGAGATTTGACGATTGAAGATTGGGGATTCAGTATTGAAAACTGTGAATTCAGGATATTCTATTGAGGATTGAGGATTGACAACTGATTGTTGCGGACTGAGGGATGAAGATTGAGCATTCAGGTTTGAGGATTCGGAATTGAGGTTTGAGGACTGAGGATTGAGGGTTGAGGATTGAGGATTGAGGATTGAGGATTGACGCTTGGGAATAGAGGACTGAGGATGGAGGATTGAAGAGAGAGGACCGAGTGTTGAGGATCGAGTGTTGAGAATTGATGTTTGAGGATCGAGATTTGATTATTGAATATCGTGGATTGAGTATTGAATCATGAGAGTTCAGGATATTCTATTGAGTATTGAGAATTGAGGATTGATGGTTGAGTATTGAGAATTGATGGTTGATGGTTGTGTGTTGAATATTGAGGATTGAGTATTGAGGATTGAAGATTGAGTATTGAGGATTGAAGGTTGATGATTGAGGATTTAGGATTGATGACTCAGGACTGAGGATTGAGGATTGAGTATTGAGGATTGATGATTGAAGACTGAGTATTGAGGATTGAACATTGAGGATTGAGGATTCAGGATTGAGGATTGAGGGATAGGGCTGAGGGTTGAGGATTGAGGATTGAGGATTGAGGATTGAAGGTTGAGTATTGAGGATTGAGGATTGAGAATTGAGGATTGAGTATTGAAGATTGAGGATTGATGATTGTGGATTGAGGACTGAGGATTGAGGATTGAGTATTGATGCTTGAGGACTGAGGAATGACGATTGAGGATTGCGAATTGAGGATTGAGGATTGAAGATTGAAGATTGGGTATTGAGGATTGAAGAATGAGGATTGAGGGTTGAGTATTAAGGATTGAGGATTGAAGATTGAGTATTGAGGATTGAAGATTGAGGATTGAGGATTGAAGACTGAGTGTTGAGGATTGAAGATTGAGGATTGAAGATTGAGTATTGAGGATTGAAGATTGAGGATTGAGGATTGAGGATTGAGGATTGAGGATTGAGGATTGAGGATTGAGGATTGAAGATTGAGTATTGAGGATTGAAGAATGAGGATTGAGGATTGAGGATTGAGGATTGGGGATTTAAGATTGATGACTGGGGATTGAGGATTGAAGATTGAGGATTAAGGATTGAGGATTGGGGATTGGGGATCTAGGATTGGAGATAGATTATTGAGGATTGAAAATTCAGGATTGAGGATTGAGGATTGAGAATCGAGAATTGAGGATGAGGACAGAGGGTTGAGGATTGAGGATTGAGGAATGAGGATTGAGGATTGAGGATTGAGGATTGAGCAGTGAGGATCTAGGATTGGAGATTGATTATTGAGGATAGAAGATTGAGGATTGAGGATTGAGGATTGAGGATTGAGAATTGAGAATTGAGGATGAGGACTGAGGGTTGAGGATTGAGGATTGATAATTGAGGATTGAGGATTGAGGATTGAGGATTCAGAATGAGGGCTGAGGTTTGAGGATTGACGCTTGAGTATTGAATCCTGAGAATTCAGGATATTCTATTGAGTATTGAGAATTGAGGATTGATGGTTGAGTGTTGAGGATTGAGGATTGAAGATTGAGTGTTGAGGATTGAAGATTGAGGATTGAGGATTGAGGATTGAGGATTGAGGATTGAAGATTGAGGACTGAGTATTGAGGATTGAGAATTGAGGATTGAGGATTGAAGGTCGAGGATTGAGGCTTGAGTGTTGTGGATTGAGGACGAGAACTGAGGGTTGAATATTGATGTTTGAGGTCTGAGGATTGAGGATTGAGGATTGGGGATTTAGAATTGAGAATTAAGGATGAGGACTGAGGGTTGAGGATTGAGGTTTGAGGAATGAGGATTGAGGATTGAGGATTGAGGATTGAGGATTGAGGATTGAGGATCGAAGATTGAGGATTGGGGATTGAGGATTGACGATTGAGGACTGAGTATTGAGGATTGAGAATTGAGGATTGAGGATTGAAGGTCGAGGATTGAGGCTTGAAGATTGAGTATTGATGATTGAAGATTGAGGATTGAGGATTGAGTGTTGAGGAATGAGGATTTAAGATTGAGGACTGGGGATTGAGGATTGAAGATTGAGGATTAAGGATTGAGGATTGGGGACTGGGGATCTAGGTTTGGAGATAGATTATTGAGGATTGAAGATTGAGGATTGAGGATTGAGGATTGAGAATTGAGAATTGAGGACGAGGACTGAGGGTTGAGGATTGAGGATTGAAAATTGAGGATTGAGGATTGAGGATTGAGGATTCAGAATGAGGGCTGAGGGTTGAGGATTGACGTTTGAGTATTGAATCCAGAAGATTCAGGATATTCTATTGAGTATTGGGAATTGAGGATTGATGGTTGAGTATTGAGGATTGAGGATTGATGATTGAGGATAGAGGGTTGAGTATTGAAGATTGAGGATTGTTGATTGGGGATTGAGGATTGAGGATTGAGGATTGATGATTCAGGATTGAGGATTGAAGATTGAGTATTGAGGATTGAAGATTGAGGATTGCGGATTGAGGATTGAGGATTGAGGATTGAGGATTGAAGATTGATGATAGAGTATTGAGGATTGAAGATTGAGGATTGAGTATTGAGGATTGAGGATTGCGGATTAAGGATTGAGGATTGGGGATTGGGGATCTAGGATTGGAGATTGATTATTGAGGATTGAAGATTGAGGATTGAGGATTGAGGATTGAGAATTGAGAATTGAGGATGAGGACTGAGGGTTGAGGATTGAGGATTGAAAATTGAGGATTGTGGATTGAGGATTGAGGATTCAGAATGAGGGCTGAGGGTTGAGGATTGATTTTTGCGTATTGAATCCTGAGAATTCAGGATAATCTATTGAGTATTGAGAATTGAGTATTGATGGTTGAGTATTGATGATTGAGTATTGAGTATTGAAGAATGAGGATTGAGGATTGAGGATTGAGGGTTGAGGATTGAGGATTGAAGATTGAATATTGATGATTGAAGATCGAGGATTGAGGATTGAGTGTTGTGGATTGCAGATTGAGTATTGAGGATTGAAGATTGAGTATTGAGGATTGAAGATTGAGGATTGAGGATTGAGGATTGAGGATTGAGGATTGAGGATTGAGGATTGAGGACTGAAGATTGAGTATTGAGGATTGAAGAATGAGGATTGAGGATTGAGGATTGAGGATTGAGGATTTAAGATTGATGACTGGGGATTGAGGATTGAAGATTGAGGATTAAGGATTGAGGATTGGGGATTGGGGATCTAGGATTGGAGATAGATTATTGAGGATTGAAAATTCAGGATTGAGGATTGAGGATTGAGAATTGAGGATGAGGACAGAGGGTTGAGGATTGAGGATTGAGGATTGCAGATTGAGTATTGAGGATTGAAGACTGAGGATTGAGGATTGAGGATTGAGGATTGAGGATTGAGGGTTGAGTGTTGAAGATTGAGGATTGATGTCTGAGGATTGAGGATTGAGTATTGAGAATTGACAATTGAGGATTGAAGATTGAGTATTGAGGATTGACGATTGAGGACTGAGTATTGAGGATTGAAGATTGTGGACTGAGTGTTGAGTGTTGAGTGATGAGAATTGATGTTTGTGGATTGAGATTTGAAGATTGAATGTTGGGGATTGAGTATTGAAAACTGTGATTTGAGGATATTCTATTGAGGATTGAGGATTGATGATGGAAGAATGAAGAGAGAGTACTGAGTGTTGAGGATTGAGTGTTGAGAATTGATGTTTGAGGATTGAGATTTGATTATTGAATATTGTGGATTGAGTATTGAAACATGAGAATTCAGGATATTCTATTGAGTATTGAGAATTGATGATTGATGGTTGAGTATTGAGGATTGAAGATTGAGTATTCAGGATTGAAGATTGAGGATTGAGGATTAAGGATTGAGGATTGAGGATTGAAGATTGAGGATTGGGGATTGAGGATTGACGATTGAGGATTGAGTATTCAGGACTGAGAATTGAGGATTGAGGATTGAAGATTGTGTGTTGAGGATTGAAGATTGAGGATTGAGGATTGAGGATTGAAGATTGAGGACTGAGTGTTGAGGGTTGAGTGATGAGGATTGATGTTTGTGGATTGAGATTTGAAGATTGAAGGATGGTGATTGAGTATTGAAAACTGTGAATTGAGTTTATTCTATTGAGGATTGAGGATTGACAATTGATTGTGAGGACTGAGGGCTGAAGATTGAGGATTCAGGGTTAAGGATTGAGGATTGATGATTGAGAATTGAGAATTGAGGCTGAGGACTGAGGGTTGAGGATTGAGGATTGAAAATTGAGGATTGAGGATTGAGGATTGAGGATTCAGAATGAGGGCTGAGGGTTGTGGATTGACGTTTGAGTATTGAATCCTGAGAATTCAGGATATTCTATTGAGTATTGAGAATTGAGGATTGATGGTTGAGTATTGAGGATTGAGGATTGAGGATTGAGTATAGTGGGTTGAGTATTGAAGATTGAGGATTGTTGATTGGGGATTCAGGATTGAGGATTGAGGATTGAAGATTCAGTATTGAGGATCGAAGATTGAGAATTGAAGATTGAGGATTGAGGATTGAAGATTGAGTGTTGAGGATTGAAGGCTGACGATTGAGTATTGAGAATTGAGGATTGATGGTTGGGTATTGAGGATTGAAGTTTGAGGGTTGTGTGTTGAATATTGAGGATTGAGGATTTCAGGTTTGAGGATTGAGGATTGAAGATTGAGTATTGAGGATTGAAGATTGAGGATTGCGGATTGAGGATTGAGGATTGAGGATTGAGGATTGAAGACTGACGATTGAGTATTGAGGATTGAGGATTGATGATAGTGTATTGAGGATTGAAGATTGAGTATTGAGGATTGAGGATAGAAGATTGAGGACTGAGTGTTGTGGGTTGAGTGATGAGCATTGATGTTTGTGGATTAAGATTTGAAGATTGAAGATTGGGGATTGAGTATTGAAAACTGTGAATTGAGGATATTCTAGCGAGGATTGAGGATTGACAATTGATTGTTGCGGACTGAGGGATGAAGATTGAGGATTCAGGATTGAGGATTGAGGACTGAGGATTGAGGATTCAGTATTGATGATAGAGGATTGGAGTTTGAGGATTGACGATTGATTATAGAGGATTGAGTATTGAGGATTGAAGATTGAGGATTGAGAATTGAGGATTGAAGAATGAGGATTGAGGATTGATGGTTGAGGGTTGTGTGCTGATTATTGAGGATTGAGGACTGAGGACTGAGGATTGAGTATTGAGGATTGAGGATTGAAGATTGAGGACTGAGTGTTGCGGGTTGAGTAATGAGAATTGATGTTTGTGGATGGAGACTTGAAGATTGAAGATTGCGGATTGAGTATTGAAAACAGAGAATTCAGGATATTCTATTGAGTATTGAGAATTGAGGACTGATGGTTGAGTATTGAGGATTGAAGGTTGAGGGTTGTGTGTTGAATATTGAGGATTGAGGATTTTAGGATTGAGGATTGAGGATTGAAGATTGAGTATTGAGGATTGAAGATTGAGGATTGGGGATTGAGGATTGACGATTGACGATTGAGGATTGAGGATTGAGGATTGAGTATTGAGGATTGAGGATTGAAGATAGTGTATTGAGGATTGAAGATTGAGTATTGAGGATTGAGGATAGAAGATTGAGGACTGAGTGTTGAGGGTTGAGTGATGAGCATTGATGTTTGTGGATTGAGATTTGAAGATTGAAGATTGGGGATTGAGTATTGAAAACTGTTAGTTGAGGATATTCTAGCGAGGATTGAGGATTGACAATTGATTGTTGCGGACTGAGGGATGAAGATTGAGGATTCAGGGTTGAGGATTGAGGACTGAGGATTGAGGATTCAGTATTGATGATAGAGGATTGGGGTTTGAGGATTGACGATTGAGGATTGAGGATTGAGTATTGAGGATTGAAGATTGAGGATTGAGGATTGAGGATTGAAGAATGAGGATTGAGGATTGAGGATTGAGGATTGATGAGTGAGGATTGAGTATTGAGGATTTTATGATTGAGGATTGAGGATTGAAGATTGAGTATTGAGGATTGAAGATTGAGGATTGGGGATTGAGGACAGACGATTGAGGATTGAGTATTCTGGGCTGAGAATTGAGGATTGAGGATTGAAGATTGAGTATTTAGGATTGAATACTGAGGATTGAGGATTGAGGATTCAAGATTGAGGACTGAGTGTTGAGTGTTGAGTGATGAGAATTGATGTTTGTGGATTGATATTTGAAGATTCAATATTGAGGATTGAGTATTGAAAACTGTGAATTGAGGATATTCTATTGAGGATTGATGATTGACAATTGATTGCTGAGGACTGAGGGCTGAAAATTGAGAATTCAGGACTGAGGTTTCAGGATTGAGGTTTGAGGACTGATGATTGTGGGTTGAGGATTGAGGATTGAGGACTGCGGATTGAGTATTGATTATTGAGCTTTGGGGATTGAAGATTGAGGACTGGGGATAGAGGATTGAATATTGAGGATTAATGATAGAGTATTGGGGATTGAGGATCTAGGATAGGAGATTGATTATTGAGGATTGAAGATTGAGGATTGAGGATTGAAGTTTGAGGATTGAAGATTCAGGATTGAGGATTGAGGATCGAAGATTGAGTATTGAGGATTGAGAATTGAGGATTGATGATTGAAGATCGAGGATTGAGGATTGAGGATGGAGGACTGAGGATTGAAGAATGAGGACAGATGTCTGAGGATTGAGTGTTGAGGATTGATGTTTGTGGATGGAGACTTGAAGATTGAAGATTGTGGATTGAGTATTGAACCATGAGAATTCAGGATATTCCATTGAGTATTGAGAATTGAGGATTGATGGTTGAGTATTGAGAATTGATGGTTGAGGGTTGTGTGTTGAATATTCAGGATTGAGGATTGAGCATTGAGGGTTGAGGATTGAAGATTGAGGATTGAAGATTGAGTATTGAGGACTGAGAATTGAGGATTGATGATTGAAGATCGAGGATTGAGGATTGAGGACTGGGGATTGAGGACTGAGGATTGAGGATTGAAGTTTGAGTATTGAGGATTGATGATTGAGGATTGAGATTTGATGATTGAGTATTGTGGATTGAGTATAGAATCCTGAGAATTGAGGATATTCTATTGAGTATTGAAAACTGAGGATCGATAGTTGAGTATTGAGGATTGTTGGTTGAGGTTTGTGTGTAGAATATTGAGGTTTGAGGATTGAGGATTGATTATTGACGATTGAGGATTGAGGATTGGGGATTGAGGACTGAAGATTGAGGATTGAGGACTGAGCATTGAGGATTGATTATTGGGCATTGAGGATTGAAGATTGAGGACTGGGGATTGAGGACTGAGGATTGAGGATTGAAGTTTGAGTATTGAGGCTTGAACATTGAGGATTGAGGATGGAGGATTGAGGATTGAGTATTGAGGATTGAAGATAGAGGATTGGGGATTGAGGATTGACGATTGAGGATTGAGGATTGAGGATTGAGGACTGATGATTGAGGATTGGGGATTGGGGATTGACGATTGAGGATTGAGGATTGAGGATTGAGAATTGAGAATTGAGGATGGAGGATTGAAGATTGAGTATTGAGGATTGGAGTTTGAGGATTGAGGATTGAGGATTGAAGATTGAGGATTGAGGATTGAGTATTGATGATTGAGGATTGAGGATTGAAGATTGAGTATGGAGGATTGAAGATTGAGGATTGAGGATTGAGGATTGAAGATTGAGGACTGAGTGTTGAGGGTTGAGTGATGAGAATTGATGTCTTTGGATTGAGATTTGACGATTGAAGATTGGGGATTCAGTATTGAAAACTGTGAATTCAGGATATTCTATTGAGGATTGAGGATTGACAACTGATTGTTGCGGACTGAGGGATGAAGATTGAGCATTCAGGTTTGAGGATTCGGAATTGAGGTTTGAGGACTGAGGATTGAGGGTTGAGGATTGAGGATTGAGGATTGAGGATTGACGCTTGGGAATAGAGGACTGAGGATGGAGGATTGAAGAGAGAGGACCGAGTGTTGAGGATCGAGTGTTGAGAATTGATGTTTGAGGATCGAGATTTGATTATTGAATATTGTGGATTGAGTATTGAACCATGAGAGTTCAGGATATTCTATTGAGTATTGAGAATTGAGGATTGATGGTTGAGTATTGAGAATTGATGGTTGATGGTTGTGTGTTGAATATTGAGGATTGAGTATTGAGGATTGAAGATTGAGTATTGAGGATTGAAGGTTGATGATTGAGGATTTAGGATTGATGACTCAGGACTGAGGATTGAGGATTGAGTATTGAGGATTGATGATTGAAGACTGAGTATTGAGGATTGAACATTGAGGATTGAGGATTCAGGATTGAGGATTGAGGGATAGGGCTGAGGGTTGAGGATTGAGGATTGAGGATTGAGGATTGAAGGTTGAGTATTGAGGATTGAGGATTGAGAATTGAGGATTGAGTATTGAAGATTGAGGATTGATGATTGTGGATTGAGGACTGAGGATTGAGGATTGAGTATTGATGCTTGAGGACTGAGGAATGACGATTGAGGATTGCGAATTGAGGATTGAGGATTGAAGATTGAAGATTGGGTATTGAGGATTGAAGAATGAGGATTGAGGGTTGAGTATTAAGGATTGAGGATTGAAGATTGAGTATTGAGGATTGAAGATTGAGGATTGAGGATTGAAGACTGAGTGTTGAGGATTGAAGATTGAGGATTGAAGATTGAGTATTGAGGATTGAAGATTGAGGATTGAGGATTGAGGATTGAGGATTGAGGATTGAGGATTGAGGATTGAGGATTGAGGATTGAAGATTGAGTATTGAGGATTGAAGAATGAGGGTTGAGGATTGAGGATTGAGGATTGGGGATTTAAGATTGATGACTGGGGATTGAGGATTGAAGATTGAGGATTAAGGATTGAGGATTGGGGATTGGGGATCTAGGATTGGAGATAGATTATTGAGGATTGAAAATTCAGGATTGAGGATTGAGGATTGAGAATCGAGAATTGAGGATGAGGACAGAGGGTTGAGGATTGAGGATTGAGGAATGAGGATTGAGGATTGAGGATTGAGGATTGAGCAGTGAGGATCTAGGATTGGAGATTGATTATTGAGGATAGAAGATTGAGGATTGAGGATTGAGGATTGAGGATTGAGAATTGAGAATTGAGGATGAGAACTGAGGGTTGAGGATTGAGGATTGATAATTGAGGATTGAGGATTGAGGATTGAGGATTCAGAATGAGGGCTGAGGTTTGAGGATTGACGCTTGAGTATTGAATCCTGAGAATTCAGGATATTCTATTGAGTATTGAGAATTGAGGATTGATGGTTGAGTGTTGAGGATTGAGGATTGAAGATTGAGTGTTGAGGATTGAAGATTGAGGATTGAGGATTGAGGATTGAGGATTGAGGATTGAAGATTGAGGACTGAGTATTGAGGATTGAGAATTGAGGATTGAGGATTGAAGGTCGAGGATTGAGGCTTGAGTGTTGTGGATTGAGGACGAGAACTGAGGGTTGAATATTGATGTTTGAGGTCTGAGGATTGAGGATTGAGGATTGGGGATTTAGAATTGAGAATTAAGGATGAGGACTGAGGGTTGAGGATTGAGGTTTGAGGAATGAGGATTGAGGATTGAGGATTGAGGATTGAGGATTGAGGATTGAGGATCGAAGATTGAGGATTGGGGATTGAGGATTGACGATTGAGGACTGAGTATTGAGGATTGAGAATTGAGGATTGAGGATTGAAGGTCGAGGATTGAGGCATGAAGATTGAGTATTGATGATTGAAGATTGAGGATTGAGGATTGAGTGTTGAGGATTGAGGATTTAAGATTGAGGACTGGGGATTGAGGATTGAAGATTGAGGATTAAGGATTGAGGATTGGGGACTGGGGATCTAGGTTTGGAGATAGATTATTGAGGATTGAAGATTGAGGATTGAGGATTGAGGATTGAGAATTGAGAATTGAGGACGAGGACTGAGGGTTGAGGATTGAGGATTGAAAATTGAGGATTGAGGATTGAGGATTGAGGATTCAGAATGAGGGCTGAGGGTTGAGGATTGACGTTTGAGTATTGAATCCAGAACATTCAGGATATTCTATTGAGTATTGGGAATTGAGGATTGATGGTTGAGTATTGAGGATTGAGGATTGATGATTGAGGATAGAGGGTTGAGTATTGAAGATTGAGGATTGTTGACTGGGGATTGAGGATTGAGGATTGAGGATTGATGATTCAGGATTGAGGATTGAAGATTGAGTATTGAGGATTGAAGATTGAGGATTGCGGATTGAGGATTGAGGATTGAGGATTGAGGATTGAAGATTGATGATAGAGTATTGAGGATTGAAGATTGAGGATTGAGTATTGAGGATTGAGGATTGCGGATTAAGGATTGAGGATTGGGGATTGGGGATCTAGGATTGGAGATTGATTATTGAGGATTGAAGATTGAGGATTGAGGATTGAGGATTGAGAATTGAGAATTGAGGATGAGGACTGAGGGTTGAGGATTGAGGATTGAAAATTGAGGATTGTGGATTGAGGATTGAGGATTCAGAATGAGGGCTGAGGGTTGAGGATTGATTTTTGCGTATTGAATCCTGAGAATTCAGGATAATCTATTGAGTATTGAGAATTGAGTATTGATGGTTGAGTATTGATGATTGAGTATTGAGTATTGAGGATTGAGGAGTGAAGGTAGAATATTGATGAATGAAAATCGAGGATTCAGGATTGAGTGTTGTGGATTGAGGACGAGGACTGAGGGTTGAGTATTGATGCTTGAGGACTGAGGAATGAGGATTGAGGATTGCTAATTGAGGACTGAGGATTGAAGATTGAGGATTGGGTATTGAGGATTGAAGAATGAGGATTGAGGGTTGAGTATTAAGGATTGAGGATTGAAGATTGAGGATTGAGGATTGAAGATTGAGTGTTGAGGATTGAAGATTGAGGATTGAGGATTGAGGATTGAGAATTGAGGATTGAAGATTGAGGATTGAGGATTGAGGATTGAGGGTTGAGGATTGAGGATTGAAGATTGAATATTGATGATTGAAGATCGAGGATTGAGGATTGAGTGTTGTGGATTGCAGATTGAGTATTGAGGATTGAAGATTGAGTATTGAGGATTGAGAATTGAGGATTGAAGATTGAGGATTGAGGATTGAGGATTGAGGGTTGAGGATTGAGGATTGAAGATTGAATATTGATGATTGAAGATCGAGGATTGAGGATTGAGTGTTGTGGATTGCAGATTGAGTATTGAGGATTGAAGATTGAGTATTGAGGATTGAAGATTGAGGATTGAGGATTGAGGATTGAGGATTGAGGATTGAGGATTGAGGATTGAGGACTGAAGATTGAGTATTGAGGATTGAAGAATGAGGATTGAGGATTGAGGATTGAGGATTGAGGATTTAAGATTGATGACTGGGGATTGAGGATTGAAGATTGAGGATTAAGGATTGAGGATTGGGGATTGGGGATCTAGGATTGGAGATAGATTATTGAGGATTGAAAATTCAGGATTGAGGATTGAGGATTGAGAATTGAGGATGAGGACAGAGGGTTGAGGATTGAGGATTGAGGATTGCAGATTGAGTATTGAGGATTGAAGGCTGAGGATTGAGGATTGAGGATTGAGGATTGAGGATTGAGGATTCAGAATGAGGGCTGAGGTTTGAGGATTGACGCTTGAGTATTGAATCCTGAGAATTCAGGATATTCCATTGAGTATTGAGAATTGAGGATTGATGGTTGAGTATTGAGAATTGATGGTTGAGGGTTGTGTGTTGAATATTCAGGATTGAGGATTGAGCATTGAGGGTTGAGGATTGAAGATTGAGGATTGAAGATTGAGTATTGAGGACTGAGAATTGAGGATTGATGATTGAAGATCGAGGATTGAGGATTGAGGATGGAGGACTGAGGATTGAAGAATGAGGACAGATGTCTGAGGATTGAGTGTTGAGGATTGATGATTGAGGATTGAGATTTGATGATTGAGTATTGTGGATTGAGTATAGAATCCTGAGAATTCAGGATATTCTATTGAGTATTGAAAACTGAGGATCGATAGTTGAGTATTGAGGATTGTTGGTTGAGGTTTGTGTGTAGAATATTGAGGTTTGAGGATTGAGGATTGATTATTGACGATTGAGGATTGAGGATTGGGGATTGAGGACTGAAGATTGAGGATTGAGGACTGAGCATTGAGGATTGATTATTGGGCATTGAGGATTGAAGATTGAGGACTGGGGATTGAGGACTGAGGATTGAGGATTGAAGTTTGAGTATTGAGGCTTGAACATTGAGGATTGAGGATGGAGGATTGAGGATTGAGTATTGAGGATTGAAGATAGAGGATTGGGGATTGAGGATTGACGATTGAGGATTGAGGATTGAGGATTGAGGACTGATGATTGAGGATTGGGGATTGGGGATTGACGATTGAGGATTGAGGATTGAGGATTGAGAATTGAGAATTGAGGATGGAGGATTGAAGATTGAGTATTGAGGATTGGAGTTTGAGGATTGAGGATTGAGGATTGAAGATTGAGGATTGAGGATTGAGTATTGATGATTGAGGATTGAGGATTGAAGATTGAGTATGGAGGATTGAAGATTGAGGATTGAGGATTGAGGATTGAAGATTGAGGACTGAGTGTTGAGGGTTGAGTGATGAGAATTGATGTCTTTGGATTGAGATTTGACGATTGAAGATTGGGGATTCAGTATTGAAAACTGTGAATTCAGGATATTCTATTGAGGATTGAGGATTGACAACTGATTGTTGCGGACTGAGGGATGAAGATTGAGCATTCAGGTTTGAGGATTCGGAATTGAGGTTTGAGGACTGAGGATTGAGGGTTGAGGATTGAGGATTGAGGATTGAGGATTGACGCTTGGGAATAGAGGACTGAGGATGGAGGATTGAAGAGAGAGGACCGAGTGTTGAGGATCGAGTGTTGAGAATTGATGTTTGAGGATCGAGATTTGATTATTGAATATTGTGGATTGAGTATTGAATCATGAGAGTTCAGGATATTCTATTGAGTATTGAGAATTGAGGATTGATGGTTGAGTATTGAGAATTGATGGTTGATGGTTGTGTGTTGAATATTGAGGATTGAGTATTGAGGATTGAAGATTGAGTATTGAGGATTGAAGGTTGATGATTGAGGATTTAGGATTGATGACTCAGGACTGAGGATTGAGGATTGAGTATTGAGGATTGATGATTGAAGACTGAGTATTGAGGATTGAACATTGAGGATTGAGGATTCAGGATTGAGGATTGAGGGATAGGGCTGAGGGTTGAGGATTGAGGATTGAGGATTGAGGATTGAAGGTTGAGTATTGAGGATTGAGGATTGAGAATTGAGGATTGAGTATTGAAGATTGAGGATTGATGATTGTGGATTGAGGACTGAGGATTGAGGATTGAGTATTGATGCTTGAGGACTGAGGAATGACGATTGAGGATTGCGAATTGAGGATTGAGGATTGAAGATTGAAGATTGGGTATTGAGGATTGAAGAATGAGGATTGAGGGTTGAGTATTAAGGATTGAGGATTGAAGATTGAGTATTGAGGATTGAAGATTGAGGATTGAGGATTGAAGACTGAGTGTTGAGGATTGAAGATTGAGGATTGAAGATTGAGTATTGAGGATTGAAGATTGAGGATTGAGGATTGAGGATTGAGGATTGAGGATTGAGGATTGAGGATTGAGGATTGAAGATTGAGTATTGAGGATTGAAGAATGAGGATTGAGGATTGAGGATTGAGGATTGGGGATTTAAGATTGATGACTGGGGATTGAGGATTGAAGATTGAGGATTAAGGATTGAGGATTGGGGATTGGGGATCTAGGATTGGAGATAGATTATTGAGGATTGAAAATTCAGGATTGAGGATTGAGGATTGAGAATCGAGAATTGAGGATGAGGACAGAGGGTTGAGGATTGAGGATTGAGGAATGAGGATTGAGGATTGAGGATTGAGGATTGAGCAGTGAGGATCTAGGATTGGAGATTGATTATTGAGGATAGAAGATTGAGGATTGAGGATTGAGGATTGAGGATTGAGAATTGAGAATTGAGGATGAGGACTGAGGGTTGAGGATTGAGGATTGATAATTGAGGATTGAGGATTGAGGATTGAGGATTCAGAATGAGCGCTGAGGTTTGAGGATTGACGCTTGAGTATTGAATCCTGAGAATTCAGGATATTCTATTGAGTATTGAGAATTGAGGATTGATGGTTGAGTGTTGAGGATTGAGGATTGAAGATTGAGTGTTGAGGATTGAAGATTGAGGATTGAGGATTGAGGATTGAGGATTGAGGATTGAAGATTGAGGACTGAGTATTGAGGATTGAGAATTGAGGATTGAGGATTGAAGGTCGAGGATTGAGGCTTGAGTGTTGTGGATTGAGGACGAGAACTGAGGGTTGAATATTGATGTTTGAGGTCTGAGGATTGAGGATTGAGGATTGGGGATTTAGAATTGAGAATTAAGGATGAGGACTGAGGGTTGAGGATTGAGGTTTGAGGAATGAGGATTGAGGATTGAGGATTGAGGATTGAGGATTGAGGATTGAGGATCGAAGATTGAGGATTGGGGATTGAGGATTGACGATTGAGGACTGAGTATTGAGGATTGAGAATTGAGGATTGAGGATTGAAGGTCGAGGATTGAGGCTTGAAGATTGAGTATTGATGATTGAAGATTGAGGATTGAGGATTGAGTGTTGAGGATTGAGGATTTAAGATTGAGGACTGGGGATTGAGGATTGAAGATTGAGGATTAAGGATTGAGGATTGGGGACTGGGGATCTAGGTTTGGAGATAGATTATTGAGGATTGAAGATTGAGGATTGAGGATTGAGGATTGAGAATTGAGAATTGAGGAAGAGGACTGAGGGTTGAGGATTGAGGATTGAAAATTGAGGATTGAGGATTGAGGATTGAGGATTCAGAATGAGGGCTGAGGGTTGAGGATTGACGTTTGAGTATTGAATCCAGAAGATTCAGGATATTCTATTGAGTATTGGGAATTGAGGATTGATGGTTGAGTATTGAGGATTGAGGATTGATGATTGAGGATAGAGGGTTGAGTATTGAAGATTGAGGATTGTTGATTGGGGATTGAGGATTGAGGATTGAGGATTGATGATTCAGGATTGAGGATTGAAGATTGAGTATTGAGGATTGAAGATTGAGGATTGCGGATTGAGGATTGAGGATTGAGGATTGAGGATTGAAGATTGATGATAGAGTATTGAGGATTGAAGATTGAGGATTGAGTATTGAGGATTGAGGATTGCGGATTAAGGATTGAGGATTGGGGATTGGGGATCTAGGATTGGAGATTGATAATTGAGGATTGAAGATTGAGGATTGAGGATTGAGGATTGAGAATTGAGAATTGAGGATGAGGACTGAGGGTTGAGGATTGAGGATTGAAAATTGAGGATTGTGGATTGAGGATTGAGGATTCAGAATGAGGGCTGAGGGTTGAGGATTGATTTTTGCGTATTGAATCCTGAGAATTCAGGATAATCTATTGAGTATTGAGAATTGAGTATTGATGGTTGAGTATTGATGATTGAGTATTGAGTATTGAGGATTGAGGAGTGAAGGTAGAATATTGATGAATGAAAATCGAGGATTCAGGATTGAGTGTTGTGGATTGAGGACGAGGACTGAGGGTTGAGTATTGATGCTTGAGGACTGAGGAATGAGGATTGAGGATTGCTAATTGAGGACTGAGGATTGAAGATTGAGGATTGGGTATTGAGGATTGAAGAATGAGGATTGAGGGTTGAGTATTAAGGATTGAGGATTGAAGATTGAGGATTGAGGATTGAAGATTGAGTGTTGAGGATTGAAGATTGAGGATTGAGGATTGAGGATTGAGGATTGAGGATTGAAGATTGAGGATTGAGGATTGAGGATTGAGGGTTGAGGATTGAGGATTGAAGATTGAATATTGATGATTGAAGATCGAGGATTGAGGATTGAGTGTTGTGGATTGCAGATTGAGTATTGAGGATTGAAGATTGAGTATTGAGGATTGAAGATTGAGGATTGAGGATTGAGGATTGAGGATTGAGGATTGAGGATTGAGGATTGAGGACTGAAGATTGAGTATTGAGGATTGAAGAATGAGGATTGAGGATTGAGGATTGAGGATTGAGGATTTAAGATTGATGACTGGGGATTGAGGATTGAAGATTGAGGATTAAGGATTGAGGATTGGGGATTGGGGATCTAGGATTGGAGATAGATTATTGAGGATTGAAAATTCAGGATTGAGGATTGAGGGTTGAGAATTGAGGATGAGGACAGAGGGTTGAGGATTGAGGATTGAGGATTGCAGATTGAGTATTGAGGATTGAAGACTGAGGATTGAGGATTGAGGATTGAGGATTGAGGATTGAAGATTGAGGATTGGGTATTGAAGATTGAAGAATGAGGGTTGAGGATTGAGGAATGAGGGTTGAATATTGATGTTTGAGGTCTGAGGATTGAGGATTGACGATTGAGGATTAAGGATTGAGTATTGAGAATTGAAGATTGAGGATTGGGTATTGAAGATTGAAGAATGAGGGTTGAGGATTGATAATTGAGGATTGCAGATTGAGTATTGAGGATTGAAGATTGAGTATTGAGGATTGAAGATTGAGGATTGAGGATTGAGGATTGAGGATTGAGGATTGAGTATTGAGGATTGAGGACTGAAGATTGAGTATTGAGGATTGAAGAATGAGGATTGAGGATTGAGGATTGAGGATTGAGGATTTAAGATTGATGACTGGGGATTGAGGATTGAAGATTGAGGATTAAGGATTGAGGATTGGGGATTGGGGATCTAGGATTGGAGATAGATTATTGAGGATTGAAAATTCAGGATTGAGGTTTGAGGATTGAGAATTGAGAATTGAGGATGAGGACAGAGGGTTGAGGATTGAGGATTGAGGATTGAGGATTTCAGATTGAGTATTGAGGATTGAAGACTGAGGATTGAGGATTGAGGACTGGAGATTGAGTATTGAGGATTGAAGATGGAGGACTGAGGACTGAGGATTGAGGATTGAGGATTAAGGATTGAGGAATGAAGATTGAGGATTGAGGATTGTGGATTGAAGATTGAGTATTGAGGGTTGAAGATTGAGGATTGAGTATTGAGGATTGAGGATTGAAGATTGAGTATTTAGGATTGAATACTGAGGATTGAGGATTGAGGATTCAAGATTGAGGACTGAGTGTTGAGTGTTGAGTGATGAGAATTGATGTTTGTGGATTGATATTTGAAGATTCAATATTGAGGATTGAGTATTGAAAACTGTGAATTGAGGATATTCTATTGAGGATTGATGATTGACAATTGATTGCTGAGGACTGAGGGCTGAAAATTGAGAATTCAGGACTGAGGTTTCAGGATTGAGGTTTGAGGACTGATGATTGTGGGTTGAGGATTGAGGATTGAGGACTGCGGATTGAGTATTGATTATTGAGCTTTAGGGATTGAAGATTGAGGACTGGGGATAGAGGATTGAATATTGAGGATTAATGATAGAGTATTGGGGATTGAGGATCTAGGATAGGAGATTGATTATTGAGGATTGAAGATTGAGGATTGAGGATTGAAGTTTGAGGATTGAAGATTCAGGATTGAGGATTGAGGATCGAAGATTGAGTATTGAGGATTGAGAATTGAGGATTGATGATTGAAGATCGAGGATTGAGGATTGAGGATGGAGGACTGAGGATTGAAGAATGAGGACAGATGTCTGAGGATTGAGTGTTGAGGATTGATGTTTGTGGATGGAGACTTGAAGATTGAAGATTGTGGATTGAGTATTGAACCATGAGAATTCAGGATATTCCATTGAGTATTGAGAATTGAGGATTGATGGTTGAGTATTGAGAATTGATGGTTGAGGGTTGTGTGTTGAATATTCAGGATTGAGGATTGAGCATTGAGGGTTGAGGATTGAAGATTGAGGATTGAAGATTGAGTATTGAGGACTGAGAATTGAGGATTGATGATTGAAGATCGAGGATTAAGGATTGAGGACTGGGGATTGAGGACTGAGGATTGAGGATTGAAGTTTGAGTGTTGAGGATTGATGATTGAGGATTGAGATTTGATGATTGAGTATTGTGGATTGAGTATAGAATCCTGAGAATTGAGGATATTCTATTGAGTATTGAAAACTGAGGATCGATAGTTGAGTATTGAGGATTGTTGGTTGAGGTTTGTGTGTAGAATATTGAGGTTTGAGGATTGAGGATTGATTATTGACGATTGAGGATTGAGGATTGGGGATTGAGGACTGAAGATTGAGGATTGAGGACTGAGCATTGAGGATTGATTATTGGGCATTGAGGATTGAAGATTGAGGACTGGGGATTGAGGACTGAGGATTGAGGATTGAAGTTTGAGTATTGAGGCTTGAACATTGAGGATTGAGGATGGAGGATTGAGGATTGAGTATTGAGGATTGAAGATAGAGGATTGGGGATTGAGGATTGACGATTGAGGATTGAGGATTGAGGATTGAGGACTGATGATTGAGGATTGGGGATTGGGGATTGACGATTGAGGATTGAGGATTGAGGATTGAGAATTGAGAATTGAGGATGGAGGATTGAAGATTGAGTATTGAGGATTGGAGTTTGAGGATTGAGGATTGAGGATTGAAGATTGAGGATTGAGGATTGAGTATTGATGATTGAGGATTGAGGATTGAAGATTGAGTATGGAGGATTGAAGATTGAGGATTGAGGATTGAGGATTGAAGATTGAGGACTGAGTGTTGAGGGTTGAGTGATGAGAATTGATGTCTTTGGATTGAGATTTGACGATTGAAGATTGGGGATTCAGTATTGAAAACTGTGAATTCAGGATATTCTATTGAGGATTGAGGATTGACAACTGATTGTTGCGGACTGAGGGATGAAGATTGAGCATTCAGGTTTGAGGATTCGGAATTGAGGTTTGAGGACTGAGGATTGAGGGTTGAGGATTGAGGATTGAGGATTGAGGATTGACGCTTGGGAATAGAGGACTGAGGATGGAGGATTGAAGAGAGAGGACCGAGTGTTGAGGATCGAGTGTTGAGAATTGATGTTTGAGGATCGAGATTTGATTATTGAATATTGTGGATTGAGTATTGAATCATGAGAGTTCAGGATATTCTATTGAGTATTGAGAATTGAGGATTGATGGTTGAGTATTGAGAATTGATGGTTGATGGTTGTGTGTTGAATATTGAGGATTGAGTATTGAGGATTGAAGATTGAGTATTGAGGATTGAAGGTTGATGATTGAGGATTTAGGATTGATGACTCAGGACTGAGGATTGAGGATTGAGTATTGAGGATTGATGATTGAAGACTGAGTATTGAGGATTGAACATTGAGGATTGAGGATTCAGGATTGAGGATTGAGGGATAGGGCTGAGGGTTGAGGATTGAGGATTGAGGATTGAGGATTGAAGGTTGAGTATTGAGGATTGAGGATTGAGAATTGAGGATTGAGTATTGAAGATTGAGGATTGATGATTGTGGATTGAGGACTGAGGATTGAGGATTGAGTATTGATGCTTGAGGACTGAGGAATGACGATTGAGGATTGCGAATTGAGGATTGAGGATTGAAGATTGAAGATTGGGTATTGAGGATTGAAGAATGAGGATTGAGGGTTGAGTATTAAGGATTGAGGATTGAAGATTGAGTATTGAGGATTGAAGATTGAGGATTGAGGATTGAAGACTGAGTGTTGAGGATTGAAGATTGAGGATTGAAGATTGAGTATTGAGGATTGAAGATTGAGGATTGAGGATTGAGGATTGAGGATTGAGGATTGAGGATTGAGGATTGAGGATTGAAGATTGAGTATTGAGGATTGAAGAATGAGGATTGAGGATTGAGGATTGAGGATTGGGGATTTAAGATTGATGACTGGGGATTGAGGATTGAAGATTGAGGATTAAGGATTGAGGATTGGGGATTGGGGATCTAGGATTGGAGATAGATTATTGAGGATTGAAAATTCAGGATTGAGGATTGAGGATTGAGAATCGAGAATTGAGGATGAGGACAGAGGGTTGAGGATTGAGGATTGAGGAATGAGGATTGAGGATTGAGGATTGAGGATTGAGCAGTGAGGATCTAGGATTGGAGATTGATTATTGAGGATAGAAGATTGAGGATTGAGGATTGAGGATTGAGGATTGAGAATTGAGAATTGAGGATGAGGACTGAGGGTTGAGGATTGAGGATTGATAATTGAGGATTGAGGATTGAGGATTGAGGATTCAGAATGAGGGCTGAGGTTTGAGGATTGACGCTTGAGTATTGAATCCTGAGAATTCAGGATATTCTATTGAGTATTGAGAATTGAGGATTGATGGTTGAGTGTTGAGGATTGAGGATTGAAGATTGAGTGTTGAGGATTGAAGATTGAGGATTGAGGATTGAGGATTGAGGATTGAGGATTGAAGATTGAGGACTGAGTATTGAGGATTGAGAATTGAGGATTGAGGATTGAAGGTCGAGGATTGAGGCTTGAGTGTTGTGGATTGAGGACGAGAACTGAGGGTTGAATATTGATGTTTGAGGTCTGAGGATTGAGGATTGAGGATTGGGGATTTAGAATTGAGAATTAAGGATGAGGACTGAGGGTTGAGGATTGAGGTTTGAGGAATGAGGATTGAGGATTGAGGATTGAGGATTGAGGATTGAGGATTGAGGATCGAAGATTGAGGATTGGGGATTGAGGATTGACGATTGAGGACTGAGTATTGAGGATTGAGAATTGAGGATTGAGGATTGAAGGTCGAGGATTGAGGCTTGAAGATTGAGTATTGATGATTGAAGATTGAGGATTGAGGATTGAGTGTTGAGGATTGAGGATTTACGATTGAGGACTGGGGATTGAGGATTGAAGATTGAGGATTAAGGATTGAGGATTGGGGACTGGGGATCTAGGTTTGGAGATAGATTATTGAGGATTGAAGATTGAGGATTGAGGATTGAGGATTGAGAATTGAGAATTGAGGACGAGGACTGAGGGTTGAGGATTGAGGATTGAAAATTGAGGATTGAGGATTGAGGATTGAGGATTCAGAATGAGGGCTGAGGGTTGAGGATTGACGTTTGAGTATTGAATCCAGAACATTCAGGATATTCTATTGAGTATTGGGAATTGAGGATTGATGGTTGAGTATTGAGGATTGAGGATTGATGATTGAGGATAGAGGGTTGAGTATTGAAGATTGAGGATTGTTGATTGGGGATTGAGGATTGAGGATTGAGGATTGATGATTCAGGATTGAGGATTGAAGATTGAGTATTGAGGATTGAAGATTGAGGATTGCGGATTGAGGATTGAGGATTGAGGATTGAGGATTGAAGATTGATGATAGAGTATTGAGGATTGAAGATTGAGGATTGAGTATTGAGGATTGAGGATTGCGGATTAAGGATTGAGGATTGGGGATTGGGGATCTAGGATTGGAGATTGATTATTGAGGATTGAAGATTGAGGATTGAGGATTGAGGATTGAGAATTGAGAATTGAGGATGAGGACTGAGGGTTGAGGATTGAGGATTGAAAATTGAGGATTGTGGATTGAGGATTGAGGATTCAGAATGAGGGCTGAGGGTTGAGGATTGATTTTTGCGTATTGAATCCTGAGAATTCAGGATAATCTATTGAGTATTGAGAATTGAGTATTGATGGTTGAGTATTGATGATTGAGTATTGAGTATTGAGGATTGAGGAGTGAAGGTAGAATATTGATGAATGAAAATCGAGGATTCAGGATTGAGTGTTGTGGATTGAGGACGAGGACTGAGGGTTGAGTATTGATGCTTGAGGGCTGAGGAATGAGGATTGAGGATTGCTAATTGAGGACTGAGGATTGAAGATTGAGGATTGGGTATTGAGGATTGAAGAATGAGGATTGAGGGTTGAGTATTAAGGATTGAGGATTGAAGATTGAGGATTGAGGATTGAAGATTGAGTGTTGAGGATTGAAGATTGAGGATTGAGGATTGAGGATTGAGAATTGAGGATTGAAGATTGAGGATTGAGGATTGAGGATTGAGGGTTGAGGATTGAGGATTGAAGATTGAATATTGATGATTGAAGATCGAGGATTGAGGATTGAGTGTTGTGGATTGCAGATTGAGTATTGAGGATTGAAGATTGAGTATTGAGGATTGAAGATTGAGGATTGAGGATTGAGGATTGAGGATTGAGGATTGAGGATTGAGGATTGAGGACTGAAGATTGAGTATTGAGGATTGAAGAATGAGGATTGAGGATTGAGGATTGAGGATTGAGGATTTAAGATTGATGACTGGGGATTGAGGATTGAAGATTGAGGATTAAGGATTGAGGATTGGGGATTGGGGATCTAGGATTGGAGATAGATTATTGAGGATTGAAAATTCAGGATTGAGGATTGAGGATTGAGAATTGAGGATGAGGACAGAGGGTTGAGGATTGAGGATTGAGGATTGCAGATTGAGTATTGAGGATTGAAGGCTGAGGATTGAGGATTGAGGATTGAGGTTTGAGGATTGAGGATTCAGAATGAGGGCTGAGGTTTGAGGATTGACGCTTGAGTATTGAATCCTGAGAATTCAGGATATTCCATTGAGTATTGAGGATTGGGGATTGATGGTTGAGTATTGAGAATTGATGGTTGAGGGTTGTGTGTTGAATATTCAGGATTGAGGATTGAGCATTGAGGGTTGAGGATTGAAGATTGAGGATTGAAGATTGAGTATTGAGGACTGAGAATTGAGGATTGATGATTGAAGATCGAGGATTGAGGATTGAGGATGGAGGACTGAGGATTGAAGAATGAGGACAGATGTCTGAGGATTGAGTGTTGAGGATTGATGATTGAGGATTGAGATTTGATGATTGAGTATTGTGGATTGAGTATAGAATCCTGAGAATTCAGGATATTCTATTGAGTATTGAAAACTGAGGATCGATAGTTGAGTATTGAGGATTGTTGGTTGAGGTTTGTGTGTAGAATATTGAGGTTTGAGGATTGAGGATTGATTATTGACGATTGAGGATTGAGGATTGGGGATTGAGGACTGAAGATTGAGGATTGAGGACTGAGCATTGAGGATTGATTATTGGGCATTGAGGATTGAAGATTGAGGACTGGGGATTGAGGACTGAGGATTGAGGATTGAAGTTTGAGTATTGAGGCTTGAACATTGAGGATTGAGGATGGAGGATTGAGGATTGAGTATTGAGGATTGAAGATAGAGGATTGGGGATTGAGGATTGACGATTGAGGATTGAGGATTGAGGATTGAGGACTGATGATTGAGGATTGGGGATTGGGGATTGACGATTGAGGATTGAGGATTGAGGATTGAGAATTGAGAATTGAGGATGGAGGATTGAAGATTGAGTATTGAGGATTGGAGTTTGAGGATTGAGGATTGAGGATTGAAGATTGAGGATTGAGGATTGAGTATTGATGATTGAGGATTGAGGATTGAAGATTGAGTATGGAGGATTGAAGATTGAGGATTGAGGATTGAGGATTGAAGATTGAGGACTGAGTGTTGAGGGTTGAGTGATGAGAATTGATGTCTTTGGATTGAGATTTGACGATTGAAGATTGGGGATTCAGTATTGAAAACTGTGAATTCAGGATATTCTATTGAGGATTGAGGATTGACAACTGATTGTTGCGGACTGAGGGATGAAGATTGAGCATTCAGGTTTGAGGATTCGGAATTGAGG
Source organism: Calliopsis andreniformis (assembly GCF_051401765.1). Lineage (NCBI taxonomy): Eukaryota > Metazoa > Arthropoda > Insecta > Hymenoptera > Andrenidae > Calliopsis > Calliopsis andreniformis. The sequence goes on from NW_027480536.1 coordinate 52,173, forward strand.
TTTGAGGACTGAGGATTGAGGGTTGAGGATTGAGGATTGAGGATTGAGGATTGACGCTTGGGAATAGAGGACTGAGGATGGAGGATTGAAGAGAGAGGACCGAGTGTTGAGGATCGAGTGTTGAGAATTGATGTTTGAGGATCGAGATTTGATTATTGAATATTGTGGATTGAGTATTGAATCATGAGAGTTCAGGATATTCTATTGAGTATTGAGAATTGAGGATTGATGGTTGAGTATTGAGAATTGATGGTTGATGGTTGTGTGTTGAATATTGAGGATTGAGTATTGAGGATTGAAGATTGAGTATTGAGGATTGAAGGTTGATGATTGAGGATTTAGGATTGATGACTCAGGACTGAGGATTGAGGATTGAGTATTAAGGATTGAGGATTGAAGATTGAGGATTGAGGATTGAAGATTGAGTGTTGAGGATTGAAGATTGAGGATTGAAGATTGAGTATTGAGGATTGAAGATTGAGGATTGAGGATTGAGGATTGAGGATTGAGGATTGAGGATTGAGGATTGAGGATTGAAGATTGAGTATTGAGGATTGAAGAATGAGGATTGAGGATTGAGGATTGAGGATTGGGGATTTAAGATTGATGACTGGGGATTGAGGATTGAAGATTGAGGATTAAGGATTGAGGATTGGGGATTGGGGATCTAGGATTGGAGATAGATTATTGAGGATTGAAAATTCAGGATTGAGGATTGAGGATTGAGAATCGAGAATTGAGGATGAGGACAGAGGGTTGAGGATTGAGGATTGAGGAATGAGGATTGAGGATTGAGGATTGAGGATTGAGCAGTGAGGATCTAGGATTGGAGATTGATTATTGAGGATAGAAGATTGAGGATTGAGGATTGAGGATTGAGGATTGAGAATTGAGAATTGAGGATGAGGACTGAGGGTTGAGGATTGAGGATTGATAATTGAGGATTGAGGATTGAGGATTGAGGATTCAGAATGAGGGCTGAGGTTTGAGGATTGACGCTTGAGTATTGAATCCTGAGAATTCAGGATATTCTATTGAGTATTGAGAATTGAGGATTGATGGTTGAGTGTTGAGGATTGAGGATTGAAGATTGAGTGTTGAGGATTGAAGATTGAGGATTGAGGATTGAGGATTGAGGATTGAGGATTGAAGATTGAGGACTGAGTATTGAGGATTGAGAATTGAGGATTGAGGATTGAAGGTCGAGGATTGAGGCTTGAGTGTTGTGGATTGAGGACGAGAACTGAGGGTTGAATATTGATGTTTGAGGTCTGAGGATTGAGGATTGAGGATTGGGGATTTAGAATTGAGAATTAAGGATGAGGACTGAGGGTTGAGGATTGAGGTTTGAGGAATGAGGATTGAGGATTGAGGATTGAGGATTGAGGATTGAGGATTGAGGATCGAAGATTGAGGATTGGGGATTGAGGATTGACGATTGAGGACTGAGTATTGAGGATTGAGAATTGAGGATTGAGGATTGAAGGTCGAGGATTGAGGCTTGAAGATTGAGTATTGATGATTGAAGATTGAGGATTGAGGATTGAGTGTTGAGGATTGAGGATTTAAAATTGAGGACTGGGGATTGAGGATTGAAGATTGAGGATTAAGGATTGAGGATTGGGGACTGGGGATCTAGGTTTGGAGATAGATTATTGAGGATTGAAGATTGAGGATTGAGGATTGAGGATTGAGAATTGAGAATTGAGGACGAGGACTGAGGGTTGAGGATTGAGGATTGAAAATTGAGGATTGAGGATTGAGGATTGAGGATTCAGAATGAGGGCTGAGGGTTGAGGATTGACGTTTGAGTATTGAATCCAGAAGATTCAGGATATTCTATTGAGTATTGGGAATTGAGGATTGATGGTTGGGTATTGAGGATTGAGGATTGATGATTGAGGATAGAGGGTTGAGTATTGAAGATTGAGGATTGTTGATTGGGGATTGAGGATTGAGGATTGAGGATTGATGATTCAGGATTGAGGATTGAAGATTGAGTATTGAGGATTGAAGATTGAGGATTGCGGATTGAGGATTGAGGATTGAGGATTGAGGATTGAAGATTGATGATAGAGTATTGAGGATTGAAGATTGAGGATTGAGTATTGAGGATTGAGGATTGCGGATTAAGGATTGAGGATTGGGGATTGGGGATCTAGGATTGGAGATTGATGATTGAGGATTGAAGATTGAGGATTGAGGATTGAGGATTGAGAATTGAGAATTGAGGATGAGGACTGAGGGTTGAGGATTGAGGATTGAAAATTGAGGATTGTGGATTGAGGATTGAGGATTCAGAATGAGGGCTGAGGGTTGAGGATTGATTTTTGCGTATTGAATCCTGAGAATTCAGGATAATCTATTGAGTATTGAGAATTGAGTATTGATGGTTGAGTATTGATGATTGAGTATTGAGTATTGAGGATTGAGGAGTGAAGGTAGAATATTGATGAATGAAAATCGAGGATTCAGGATTGAGTGTTGTGGATTGAGGACGAGGACTGAGGGTTGAGTATTGATGCTTGAGGACTGAGGAATGAGGATTGAGGATTGCTAATTGAGGACTGAGGATTGAAGATTGAGGATTGGGTATTGAGGATTGAAGAATGAGGATTGAGGGTTGAGTATTAAGGATTGAGGATTGAAGATTGAGGATTGAGGATTGAAGATTGAGTGTTGAGGATTGAAGATTGAGGATTGAGGATTGAGGATTGAGGATTGAGGATTGAAGATTGAGGATTGAGGATTGAGGATTGAGGGTTGAGGATTGAGGATTGAAGATTGAATATTGATGATTGAAGATCGAGGATTGAGGATTGAGTGTTGTGGATTGCAGATTGAGTATTGAGGATTGAAGATTGAGTATTGAGGATTGAAGATTGAGGATTGAGGATTGAGGATTGAGGATTGAGGATTGAGGATTGAGGATTGAGGACTGAAGATTGAGTATTGAGGATTGAAGAATGAGGATTGAGGATTGAGGATTGAGGATTGAGGATTTAAGATTGATGACTGGGGATTGAGGATTGAAGATTGAGGATTAAGGATTGAGGATTGGGGATTGGGGATCTAGGATTGGAGATAGATTATTGAGGATTGAAAATTCAGGATTGAGGATTGAGGATTGAGAATTGAGGATGAGGACAGAGGGTTGAGGATTGAGGATTGAGGATTGCAGATTGAGTATTGAGGATTGAAGACTGAGGATTGAGGATTGAGGATTGAGGATTGAGGATTGAGGATTGAGGATTGAAGATTGAGGATTGGGTATTGAAGATTGAAGAATGAGGGTTGAGGATTGAGGAATGAGGGTTGAATATTGATGTTTGAGGTCTGAGGATTGAGGATTGACGATTGAGGATTAAGGATTGAGTATTGAGAATTGAAGATTGAGGATTGGGTATTGAAGATTGAAGAATGAGGGTTGAGGATTGATAATTGAGGATTGCAGATTGAGTATTGAGGATTGAAGATTGAGTATTGAGGATTGAAGATTGAGGATTGAGGATTGAGGATTGAGGATTGAGGATTGAGGATTGAGGATTGAGGACTGAAGATTGAGTATTGAGGATTGAAGAATGAGGATTGAGGATTGAGGATTGAGGATTGAGGATTTAAGATTGATGACTGGGGATTGAGGATTGAAGATTGAGGATTAAGGATTGAGGATTGGGGATTGGGGATCTAGGATTGGAGATAGATTATTGAGGATTGAAAATTCAGGATTGAGGTTTGAGGATTGAGAATTGAGAATTGAGGATGAGGACAGAGGGTTGAGGATTGAGGATTGAGGATTGAGGATTTCAGATTGAGTATTGAGGATTGAAGACTGAGGATTGAGGATTGAGGACTGGAGATTGAGTATTGAGGATTGAAGATGGAGGACTGAGGACTGAGGATTGAGGATTGAGGATTAAGGATTGAGGAATGAAGATTGAGGATTGAGGATTGTGGATTGAAGATTGAGTATTGAGGGTTGAAGATTGAGGATTGAGTATTGAGGATTGAGGATTGAAGATTGAGTATTTAGGATTGAATACTGAGGATTGAGGATTGAGGATTCAAGATTGAGGACTGAGTGTTGAGTGTTGAGTGATGAGAATTGATGTTTGTGGATTGATATTTGAAGATTCAATATTGAGGATTGAGTATTGAAAACTGTGAATTGAGCATATTCTATTGAGGATTGATGATTGACAATTGATTGCTGAGGACTGAGGGCTGAAAATTGAGAATTCAGGACTGAGGTTTCAGGATTGAGGTTTGAGGACTGAGGATTGTGGGTTGAGGATTGAGGATTGAGGACTGACGCTTGAGGATTGAGGATAGGAGATTGAGGATTGAAGATTGAGGACCGAGGATTGAGGATCATGGATTGAGGATTGAGGATTGAAGATTGAGTATTGATGATTGAGGATTGAGGATTGAGGATTGAGGATTGAGGATTGAGGGATGAGGATTGAGGACGGGGACTGAGGGTTGAGGATTGAGAATTGAGGATTGAGGATTGAGGATTGAGGATTGAGGATTGAGGATTGAGGATTGAGGATTGAAGATTGAGGACTGAGTGTTGAGGGTTGAGTGATGAGAATAGATGTTTGTGGATGCAGACTTGAATATTGAAGATTGAGGATTGGGTATTGAAAACTGAGAATTCAGGATATTCTATTGAGTATTGAGAATTGAGCATTGATGGTTGAGTATTGAGAATTGGTGGTTGAGGGTTGTGTGTTGAATATTGAGGATTGAGGATTGAGGATTGAGGATTGAGGCTTGAAGATTGAGTATTGAGGACTGAATATTGAGGACTGAGGATTGAGGATTGAGGATTGAGGATTGATGGTTGAGGATTGGGCATTGAGGATTGACGATTGAGGATTGAGTATTGAGGACTGAGAATTGAGGACTGAGGATTGAAGATTGTGTATTGAGGATTGAAGATTGAGGTTTGAGGATTGATGGTTGAGGATTGGGCATTGAGGATTGACGATTGAGGATTGAGTATTGAGGACTGAGAATTGAGGATTGAGGATTGAAGATTGTGTATTGAGGATTGAAGATTGAGGTTTGAGGATTGATGGTTGAGGATTGGGCATTGAGGATTCACGATTGAGGATTGAGTATTGAGGACTGAGAATTGAGGATTGAGGATTGAAGATTGTGTATTGAGGATTGAAGATTGAGGAATGTGGATTGAAGATTGAGTGTTGAGGATTGAAGGCTGACGATTGAGTATTGAGAATTGAGGATTGATGGTTGAGTATTGAGGATTGAAGTTTGAGGGTTGTGTGTTGAATATTGAGGATTGAGGATTTCAGGTTTGAGGATTGAGGATTGAAGATTGAGTATTGAGGGTTGAAGATTGAGGATTGCGGATTGAGGATTGAGTATTGATGATTGAGGATTGAAGACTGACGATTGAGTATTGAGGATTGAGGATTGAAGATAGTGTATTGAGGATTGAAGATTGAGTATTGAGGATTGAGGATAGAAGATTGAGAACTGAGTGTTGAGGGTTGAGTGATGAGCATTGATGTTTGTGGATTGAGATTTGAAGATTGAAGATTGGGGATTGAGTATTGAAAACTGTGAATTGAGGATATTCTAGCGAGGATTGAGGATTGACAATTGATTGTTGCGGACTGAGGGATGAAGATTGAGGATTCAGGATTGAGGATTCGGAATTGAGGTTTGAGGACTGAGTATTGAGGGTTGAGGATTGAGGATTGAGGATTGACGCTTGAGGATAGAGGATTGATGATGGAAGATTGAAGAGAGAGGTCTGAGTGTTGAGGATTGTGTGTTGAGAATTGATGTTTGAGGAGTGAGATTTGATTATTGAATATTGTGTATTGAGTATTGAAACATGAGAATTCAGGATATTCTATTGAGTATTGAGAATTGAGTATTGATGGCTGAGTATTGAGGATTGATGGTTGAGGGTTGTGTGTTGAGTATTGAGGATTGAGGATTGAGGATTGAGGATTGAGGATTGAGGATTGAGGATTGAAGATTGAGGACTAAGTGTTGAGGGTTGAGTGATGAGGATAGATGTTTGTGGATGGAGACTTGAATATTGAAGATTGAGGATTGGGTATTGAAAACTGAGAATTCAGGCTATTCTATTGAGTATTGACGATTGAGCATTGTTGGTTGAGTATTGAGAATTGGTGGTTGAGGGTTGTGTGTTGAATATTGAGGATTGAGGATTTTGGATTGAGGATTGAGGATTGCGGATTGAGTATTGAAGATGGAGTATTCATGACTGAGGATTGAGGTTTGAGGATTGAGGATTGAGGATTGAAGATTGAGGATTGAGGATTGAGGATTGAGGATGGAGGATGAGGACTGAGGTTCTTAGGATTGCGGTTTGAGGAATGAGGATTGAGGATTGAGGATTGAGGATTGAGGATTGAGGGTTGAGTGTTGAAGATTGAGGATTGATGTCTGACGATTGAGGATTGAGTATTGAGAATTGACAATTGAGGATTGAAGATTGAGTATTGAGGATTGAAGATTGAGGATTGAGGATTGAGGATTGAAGATTGAGGATTGCGGATTGAGGATTGAGGATTGTGGATTGAGGATTGAAGATTGAAGATTGAGTACTGAGGATTGAAGATTGAGGATTGAGGATTGATGACTGAGGATTGAGGATTGAGGATTGAGAATTGACAAATGAGGATTGAAGATTGAATATTGAGGATTGAAGATTGAGGATTGAGGATTGAGGATTGAGGATTGAGAATTGAGGATTGAAGATTGAAGATTGAGTATTGAGGATTGAAGATTAAGGATTGAGGATTGAGTATTGAGGATTGAGAATTGAGGATTGATGATAGAGGATTGGGGATTGAAGATAGAAGATTGAGGATTGAGGATTGAGGATTGAAGATTGAGGATTGAGGATGAAGGCTGAGGGTTGAGGATTGCTGTTTGAGGACTGAGGACTGAGGATTGAGGATTGAGAATTGAGGATTGAGGATTGAGGATTGAGTATTGAGGATTGAAGATTGAGGGTTGCGGATTGAGGATTTTAGGATTGAGGATTGCGGATTGATGATTGAGTATTCAGGATTGAAGATTGAGGATTGCGGATTGAGGATTGAGGATTGAGGATTGAGGATTGAAGATTGAAGATTGAGTACTGAGGATTGAAGATTGAGGACTGAGGATTGTGGATTGAGGACTGAGGATTGAGGATTGAGGATTGAGTATTGAGGATTGAGAATTGAGAATTGAGGATGAGGACTGAGGGTTGAGGTTTGAGGTTTGAGGAATGAGGATTGAGGATTGAGGATTGAGGATTGAGGATTGAGGATTGAGTATTGAAGATTGAAGATTGAGGATTGAGTATTGAAAACAGAGAATTCAGGATATTCTATTGAGTATTGAGAATTGAGGACTGATGGTTGAGTATTGAGGATTGAAGGTTGAGGGTTGTGTGTTGAATATTGAGGATTGAGGATTCTAGGATTGAGGATTGAGGATTGAAGATTGAGTATTGAGGATTGAAGATTGAGGATTGGGGATTGAGGATTGACGATTGACGATTGAGGATTGAAGATTGAGGATTGAGTATTGAGGATTGAGGATTGAAGATAGTGTTTTGAGGATTGAAGATTGAGTATTGAGGATTGAGGATAGAACATTGAGGACTGAGTGTTGAGGGTTGAGTGATGAGCATTGATGTTTGTGGATTGAGATTTGAAGCTTGAAGATTGGGGATTGAGTATTGAAAACTGTGAATTGAGGATATTCTAGTGAGGATTGAGGATTGACAATTGATTGTTGCGGACTGAGGGATGAAGATTGAGGATTCAGGATTGAGGATTGAGGACTGAGGATTGAGGATTCAGTATTGATGATAGAGGATTGGGGTTTGAGGATTGACGATTGAGGATTGAGGATTGAGTATTGAGGATTGAAGATTGAGGATTGAGGATTGAGGATTGAAGAATGAGGATTGAGGATTGAGGATTGAGGATTGAGGATTGATGAGTGAGGATTGAGTATTGAAGATTGAGGATTGGGGATTGAGGACTGACGATTGAGGATTGAGTATTCAGGACTGAGAATTGAGGATTGAGGATTGAAGATTGTGTATTGAGGATTGAAGATTGAGGATTGAGGATTGAGGATTGAAGATTGAGGACTGAGTGTTGTGGGTTGAGTGATGGGAATTGATGTTTGTGGATTGAGTTTTGAAGATTGAAGAATGGTGATTGAGTGTTGTAAACTGTGATTTGAGGATATTCTATTGAGGATTGAGGATTGACAATTGATTGTTGAGGACTGAGGGCTGAAGATTGAGGATTCAGGGTTGAGGATTCGGGATTGAGGTTTGAGGACTGAGAATTGAGGTTTGAGTATTGAGGATGGAGGATTGACTCTTGAGGATTGAGGATTGAGGATGGAGGATTGAAGAGAGAGGACTGAGTGTTGAGGATTGAGTGTTGAGAATTGAGGTTTGAGGATTGAGATTTGATTATTGAATATTGTGGATTGAGTATTGAACCATCAGTTTTCAGGATATTCCATTGAGTATTGAGTATTGAGAATTGAGGATTGATGGTTGAGTATTGAGAATTGATGGCTGAGGGTTGTGTGTTGAATATTGAGGATTGAGGATTGAGGATTGAGAATTGAGGACTGAGGATTGAAGATTGAGTATTGATGATTGAAGATTGAGGACTGAGGGTTGAGGATTGAGGATTGAAAATTGAGGATTGAGGATTGAGGACTGAGGATTCAGAATGAGGGCTGAGGGTTGTGGATTGACGTTTGTGTATTGAATCCTGAGAATTCAGGATATTCTATTGAGTATTGAGAATTGAGGATTGATGGTTGAGTATTGAGGATTGAGGATTGAGGATTGAGGATAGTGGGTTGAGTATTGAAGATTGAGGATTGTTGATTGGGGATTGAGGATTGAGGATTGAGGATTGAAGATTCAGTATTGAGGATCGAAGATTGAGAATTGAAGATTGAGGATTGAGGATTGAAGATTGAGTGTTGAGGATTGAAGGCTGACGATTGAGTATTGGGAATTGAGGATTGATGGTTGAGTATTGAGGATTGAAGTTTGAGGGTTGTGTGTTGAATATTGAGGATTGAGGATTTCAGGTTTGAGGACTGAGGATTGAAGATTGAGTATTGAGGATTGAAGATTGAGGATTGCGGATTGAGGATTGAGGATTGAGGATTGAGGATTGAGGATTGAGGATTGAAGGTTGAATTTTGATGAATGAAAATCGAGGATTCAGGATTGAGGGTTGTGGATTGAGGACGAGGACTGAGGGTTGAGTATTGATGCTTGAGGGCTGAGGAATGAGGATTGAGGATTGCGAATTGAGGATTGAGGGTTGAAGATTGAAGATTGGGTATTGAGGATTGAAGAATGAGGATTGAGGGTTGAGTATTAAGGATTGAGGATTGAAGATTGAGTATTGAGGATTGAAGATTGAGGATTGAGGATTGAATACTGAGTGTTGAGGATTGAAGATTGAGGATTGAAGATTGAGGATTGAGGATTGAGGATTGAAGATTGAGGATTGAGGATTGAGGATTGAGAATTGAGGATTGAGGATTGAAGATTGAATATTGATGATTGAAGATCGAGGATTGAGGATTGAGTGTTGTGGATTGAGGACGAGGACTGAGGGTTGAATATTGATGTTTGAGGTCTGAGGATTGAGGATTGAGGATTGAGGATTAAGGATTGTGAATTGAGAATTGAAGATTGAGGATTGGGTATTGAAGATTGAAGAATGAGGGTTGAGGGTTGAGGATTGAGGATTGCAGATTGAGTATTGAGGATTGAAGATTGAGGATCGAGGATTGAGGATTGAGGATGGAGGATGAGGACTGAGGTTCTTAGGATTGCGGTTTGAGGAATAAGGATTGAGGATTGAGGATTGAGGATTGAGGATTGAGGGTTCAGTGTTGAAGATTGAGGATTGATGACTGAGGATTGAGGATTGAGTATTGAGAATTGACAATTGAGGATTGAAGATTGAGTATTGAGGATTGAAGATTGAGGATTGTGGATTGAGGATTGTAGATTGACGACTGAGTGTTGAGGGTTGAGTGATGAGGATAGATGTTTGTGGATGGAGACTTGAATATTGAAGATTGAGGATTGGGTATTGAAAATAGAGAATTCAGGATATTCTATTGAGTATTGAGAATTGAGCATTGATGGTTGAGTATTGAGAATTGGTGGTTGAGGGTTGTGTGTTGAATATTGAGGATTGAGGATTGAGGATTGAGGATTGAGGATTGAAGATTGAGTATTGAGGACTGAATATTGAGGACTGAGGATTGAGGATTGAGGATTGAGGATTGATGGTTGAGGATTGGGCATTGAGGATTGACGATTCAGGATTGAGTATTGAGGACTGAGAATTGAGGATTGAGGATTGAAGATTGTGTATTGAGGATTGAAGATTGAGGTTTGAGGATTGATGGTTGAGGATTGGGCATTGAGGATTGACGATTGAGGATTGAGTATTGAGGACTGAGAATTGAGGATTGAGGATTGAAGATTGTGTATTGAGGATTGAAGATTGAGGTTTGAGGATTGATGGTTGTGTGTTGAGTATTGAGGATTGAGGATTGAGGATTGAGGATTGAGGATTGAGGATTGAGGATTGAAGATTGAGGACTAAGTGTTGAGGGTTGAGTGATGAGGATAGATGTTTGTGGATGGAGACTTGAATATTGAAGATTGAGGATTGGGTATTGAAAACTGAGAATTCAGGCTATTCTATTGAGTATTGACGATTGAGCATTGTTGGTTGAGTATTGAGAATTGGTGGTTGAGGGTTGTGTGTTGAATATTGAGGATTGAGGATTTTGGATTGAGGATTGAGGATTGCGGATTGAGTATTGAAGATGGAGTATTCATGACTGAGGATTGAGGTTTGAGGATTGAGGATTGAGGATTGAAGATTGAGGATTGAGGATTGAGGATTGGGGATTGAGGATTGAGGATGAGGGCTGAGAGTTGAGGATTGAGGTTTGAAGATTAAGGATTGGGGATTGAGGATTGAGGATTGAGGATTGAGTATTGATGTTTGAGAATTGAGGATTGAGGATTGAAGATTGTGGATTAAGGATTGAGGATTGGGGATTGAGGATCTAGGATTGGAGATTGTCTATTGAGGATTGAGGATTGAGGATTGAGGACTGAGGAACGAGGATTGAGGATTGAGGATGATGGCTGAGGGTTGAGGATTGAGGTTTGAGGACTGTGGACTGAGGATTGAGGATTGAGAATTGGGATTTGAGGATGAGGACTGATGGTTGAGGTTTGAGGTTTGAGGAATGAGGATTGAGGATTGAGTATTGAGGATTGAGGATTGAGGATTGAAGATTAAGTATTGATGATTGAATATTGAGGATTGAGTATTGAAGATTGAGGATTGATGACTGAGGATTGAGGATTGAGGATTGAGGATTGAGGATTGAAGATTGCGTAATGAGGATTGAAGGTTGAGGATTGAGGATTGAAGATTGAGTATGGAGGATTGAAGATTGAGGATTGAGGAATGAGGATTGAAGATTGAGGATTGAGGATTGAGGATTGAGGATTGATGATTGAAGACTGAGTATTGAGGATTGAAGATTCAGGATTGATGGTTGAGTATTGAGGATTGAGAATTGAGGATTGAGGATTGAGTTTTGAAGATTGAGGATTGATGATTGAGGATTGAGGATTGAGGATTGAGGATTGAGGATTGAGGACTGAAGATTGAGTATTGAGGATTGAAGATTCAGTATTGAGGAATGAAGATTGAGAATTGAGCATTGAGTATTGAACATTGAGGACTGAGTGTTGAGGGCTGAGTGATGAGAATTGATGTTTGTGGATAGAGGTTGGAAGATTGCAGATTGAGTATTGAGTATTGAAAACTGTGAATTGAGGCTATTCTATTGAGGATTGAGGATTGAGGATTGGGGATTGAGGATTGAGGATGAGGGCTGAGAGTTGAGGATTGAGGTTTGAAGATTGAGGATTGGGGATTGAGGATTGAGGAGTGAGGATTGAGTATTGATGTTTGAGAATTGAGGATTGAGGATTGAAGATTGTGGATTAAGGATTGAGGATTGGGGATTGAGGATCTAGGATTGGAGATTGTCTATTGAGGATTGAGGATTGAGGATTGAGGACTGAGGAACGAGGATTGAGGATTGAGGATGATGGCTGAGGGTTGAGGATTGAGGTTTGAGGACTGTGGACTGGGGATTGAGGATTGAGAATTGAGGATTGAAGATTGAGGATTGAAGATTGAGTATTGAGTATTGAAGATTGAGGATTGAGGATTGAGGATTGAAGAGTGAGGATTGGGGACAGAGTGCTGAGGTTTCAGTGATGAGAATTGATATTTGTGGATAGAGATTTGAAGATTGCAGATTGAGTATTGAGTATTGAAAACTGTGAATTGATGATATTGTATTGAGGATTGAGAATTGACAACTGATTGTTGAGGACTGAGGTCTGAAGATTGCGGATTCAGGATTGAAGATTCAGGATTGAGGATTGAGGACTGAAGATTGAGGATTGAGGATTGAGGATTGAGGATTGAGGATTGAAGATTGAGTATTGATGATTGAATATTGAGTATTGTGGATTGATAGTTGAGGATTGAGGACGAGGACTGACGGTTGAGGATTGAGGTACGAGGATTGAGGATTGAGGATTGAGGACTGAGGATTGAGGATTGAGGATTGAGCATTGAGGATTGAAGATTGAGGACTGGGGATTGAGGATTGAAGATTGGTTATTGAGGATTGAAGATTGAGAATTGAGGATTGAGGATTGAGAATTGGGAATTGAAGATGAGGACTGAGGGTTGAGGTTTGAGGTTTGAGGAATGAGGATTGTGGATTGAGGATTGAGGATTGAGTATTGAAGATTGAGGATTGATGACTGAGGATTGAGGATTGAGGATTGAGGATTGAGGATTGAAGATTGCGTAATGAGGATTGAAGATTTAGGATTGAGGATTGAAGATTGAGTATGGAGGATTGAAGATTGAGGATTGAGGATTGAGGATTGAAGATTGAGGACTGAGTGTTGAGGGTTGAGTTATGAGAATTGATGTCTGTGGATTGAGATTTGAAGACTGAAGATTGGGGATTCAGTATTGAAAACTGTGAATTGATGATATTCTACTGAGGATTGAGGATTGACGATTGATTGTTGCGGACTGAGGGATGAAGATTGAGCATTCAGGATTGAGGATTCGGAATTGAGGTTTGAGGACTGAGCATTGAGTGTTGAGGATTGAGGATTGAGGATTGACGCTTGGGGATAGAGGATTGAGGATGGAGGATTGAAGAGAGAGGACCGAGGGTTGAGGATTGATTGTTGAGAATTGATGTTTGAGGATCGAGATTTGATTATTGAATATTGTGGATTGAGTATTGAATCATGAGAATTCAGGATACTCTATTGAGTGTTGAGAATTGATGGTTGATGGTTGTGTGTTGAATATTGAGGATTGAGTATTCAGGATTGAAGATTGAGTATTGAGGATTGAAGGTTGATGATTGAGGATTGAGGATTGATGATTGAGGATTGAGGATTGAGGATTGAGTACTGAGGATTGATGATTGAAGACTGAGTATTGAGGATTGAACATTGAGCATTGAGGATTCAGGATTGAGGATTGAGCATGAGGGCTGAGGGTTGAGGATTGAGGATTGAGGACTGAAGATTGAAGATTGAGTATTGAGGATTGAGAATTGTGGATTGAGGATTGAGGGTTGAAGATTGAGGATTGGGTGTTGAGGACTGAAGGATGAGGATTGAGGATTGAGGATTGAGGATTGAGAATTGAGGATTGAAGATTGAGTATTGATGACTGAAGATTGAGGATTGAGGATTGAGGTTTGTGGATTGAGGACGAGGACTGACGGTTGAGGATTGAAGATTGAGAATTGAGGATTGAGGATTGAGGATTGAGGTTTGAGGATTGAGGATTGAGTGTTGAAGATTGAGGATTGATGATTGAGGATTGAGCATTGAGGATTGAGGATTGAGTATTGAGGACTGAAGATTGAGTATTGAGGATCGAAGATTCAGTATTGAGGAATGAAGATTGAGAATTGAGGATTGAGTATTGAATATTGAGGACTGAGTGTTGAGGGTTGAGTGATGAGAATTGATGTTTGTGGATAGAGGTTGGAAGATGGCAGATTGAGTATTGAGTATTGAAAACTGTGAATTGAGGATATTCTATTGAGGATTGAGGATTGACAACTGATTGTTGATGACTGTGAGCTGAAGATTGAGGATTCAGGATTGAGGATTCAGAATTGAGGTTTGAGGTCTGAGGATTGTGGATTGAAGATTGAGTACTGAGGATTGAAGACTGAGGATTGAGGATTGAGGATTGAGGATTGAGGATTGAGGATGAGGGCTGAGGGTTGAGGATTGAGGTTTGAGGACTGAGGACTGAGGATTGAGGATTGAGAATTCAGGATTGAGGATTGAGGATTGAGGATTGAAGACTGAGGATTGGGTATTGAGGATAGAAGGATGAGGATTGAGGATTGAGGATTGAGGATTGAGGATTGAAGATTGAGTATTTAGGATTGAAGACTGACGATTGAGGATTGAGGATTGAGGATTGAGGATTGAGGATTGAGGATTGAAGATTGAGGATTGGGGATTGAGGATTGAGGATTGAGGATTGAGCATTGATGTCCGAGAATTGACGATTGAGGCTTGAGGATTGAGGACTGAGGACTGAGGATTGAGGATTGAGGATTGAGGATTGAGCATTGAGGATTGAAGATTGAGTATTGATGACTGAAGATTGAGGATTGAGGATTGAGGTTTGAGGATTGAGGACGAGGACTGACGGTTGAGGATTGAAGATTGAGAATTGAGGATTGAGGATTGAGGATTGAGGTTTGAAGATTGAGGACTGAGTGTTGAAGATTGAGGATTGATGATTGAGGATAGAGGATTGAGGATCGAGGATTGAGGATTGAGGATCGAAGATTGAGGATTGAGGGTTGATGATAGAGTGCTGAAGATTGAGGATTGCTGATTGAGGATTGAGGATTGAGGATTGAGGATTGAGGATTGAGGATTGAAGATTGAGGGTTGGGGATTGAGGATTGAGGATTGAGGATTGAGAATCGAAGATTGAGTATTGATGATTGAAGATTGAGGTTTGAGGATTGTGGATTGAGGATGGAGGATGAGGGCTGAGGGTTGAGGATTGAGGTTTGAGTATTGAATACTGAGAATTCAGGATATTCTATTGAGTATTGAGAATTGAGGATTGATGGTTGAGTATTGAGGATTGAGGATTGAGTATTGAGGATTGAAGATTGAGGTTTGAGGATTGAGAATTGAGAATTGAGGATGAGGACTGTGGGTTGAGGATTGAGGTTTGAGGAACGAGGATTGAGGATTGAGAATTGTGGGCTGAGGATTGACGATTGAGTATTGAAGATTGAGGATTGACGACTGAGGATTGAGGATTGAGGATTGAGGATTGAGGATTGAAGATTGAGTATTGAGGATTGAAGAATGACGATTGAGGATAGAGGATTGAGGATTGAGGATTGAGGATTGAGGCTTGAGGATTGAGGATTGAGGATTGAAGATTGAGCATTGGGGATTGAGGATTGAGGATTGAGGATTGAGTATTGATGATTGAGAATTGAGGATTGAGGATTGAAGATTGTGGATTAAGGATTGAGGATTGGGGATTGAGGATTGAGGATTGAGGATTGAGGATTGAGAATTGTGGGCTGAGGATTGACGATTGAGTATTGAAGATTGAGGATTGACGACTGAGGATTGAGGATTGAGGATTGAGGTTTGAGGATTGAAGGTTGTGTATTGAGGATTGAAGAATGACGATTGAGGATTAAGGATTGAGTGTTCAAGATTGAGGATTGGGCATTGAGGACTGAAGAATGAGGATTGAGGATTGAGGATTGAGGACTGAGAATTGCACATTGAGTATTGAGTATTGAAGACCGACGATTGAGGATTGGGGATTGAGGATTGAGGATTGAAGATTGAGTATTGATGATTGAATATTGAGGATTGAGGATTGATAGTTGAGGATTGAGGACGAGGACTGACGGTTGAGGATTGAGGTACGAGGATTGAGGATTGAGGACTGAGGATTGAGGATTGAGGATTGAGCATTGAGGATCGAAGATTGAGGACTGGGGATTGAGGATTGAAGATTGGTTATTGAGGATTGAAGATTGAGAATTGAGGATTGAGGATTGAGAATTGGGAATTGAGAATGAGGACTGAGGGTTGAGGTTTGAGGTTTCAGGAATGAGGATTGAGGATTGAGTATTGAGGATTGAGGATTGAGGATTGAGGATTGAGGATTGATGATTGAATATTGAGGATTCAGGATTGATAGTTGAGGATTGAGGATGAGGACTGAGGGTTGAGGTTTGAGGTTTGAGGAATGAGGATTGAGGATTGAGGTTTGAGGATTGAGGATTGAGGATTGTGTATTGAGTATTGGAGATGGAGTATTCATGACTGAGGATTGAGGTTTGAGGTTTGAGGACTGAGGATTGAGGATCGAAGGTTGAGTATTGAGGATTGAAGCTTGAGGATTGAGGATTGAGGATTGAGGATTGAGATTTGAGGATTGAAGATTGAGTATTGATGATTGAAGATTGAGGATTGAGGATTGAGGATTGATGATTGAAGACCGAGTATTGAGGATTGAAGATTGAGGATTGATGGTTGAGTATTGAGGATTGAGAATTGAGGATTGAGGATTGAGTTTTGAAGATTGAGGATTGATGATTGAGGATTGAGGATTGAGGATTGAGGATTGAGGATTGAGGACTGAAGATTGAGTATTGAGGATTGAAGATTCAGTATTGAGGAATGAAGATTGAGAATTGAGGATTGAGGACTGAACATTGAGGACTGAGTGTTGAGGGTTGAGTGATGAGAATTGATGTTTGTGGATAGAGGATGGAAGATTGTAGATTGAGTATTGAGTATTGAAAACTGTGAATTGAGGATATTCTATTGAGGATTGAGGATTGACTACTGATTGTTGATGACTGAGAGCTGAAGATTGCGGATTCAGGATTGAAGATTCAGGATTGAGGTTTGAGGACTGAAGATTGAGGATTGGGGATTGAGGATTGAGGATTGAGGATTGAGGATTGAAGATTGAGTATTGATGATTGAATATTGAGGATTGAGGATTGACAGTTGAGGATTGAGGACGAGGACTGACGGTTGAGTATTGAGGTACGAGGATTGGGGATTGAGGACTGAGGATTGAGGATTGAGGATTGAGCATTGAGGATCGAAGATTGAGGACTGGGGATTGAGGATTGAAGATTGGTTATTGAGGATTGAAGATTGAGAATTGAGGATTGAGGACTGAGAATTGGGAATAGAGAATGAGGACTGGGGGGTTGAGGTTTGAGGTTTCAGGAATGAGGATTGAGGATTGAGTATTGAGGATTGAGGATTGAGGATTGAGGATTGAGGATTGATGATTGAATATTGAGGATTGAGGATTGATAGTTGAGTATTGAGGATGAGGACTGAGGGTTGAGGTTTGAGGTTTGAGGAATGAGGATTGAGGATTGAGGTTTGAGGATTGAGGATTGAGGAATGTGTATTGAGTATTGGAGATGGAGTATTCATGACTGAGGATTGAGGTTTGAGGTTTGAGGACTGAGGATTAAGGATCGAAGGTTGAGTATTGAGGATTGAAGATTGAGGATTGAGGATTGAGGATTGATGATGGAGGATGAGGACTGAGGGTTGAGGATTGGGGTTTGAGGAATGAGGATTGAGGATTGAGCATTGAGGATTGAGGATTGTGTATTGAGGACTGAAGATTGAGTATTGAGGATTGAAGATTCAGTATTGAGGAATGAAGATTGAGAATTGAGGATTGAGCATTGAATATTGAGGACTGAGTGTTGAGGGTTGAGTGATGAGAATTGATGTTTGTGGATAGAGGTTGGAAGATGGCAGATTGAGTATTGAGTATTGAAAACTGTGAATTGAGGATATTCTATTGAGGATTGAGGATTGACAACTGATTGTTGATGACTGTCAGCTGAAGATTGAGGATTCAGGATTGAGGATTCAGAATTGAGGTTTGAGGTCTGAGGATTGTGGATTGACGATTGAGTACTGAGGATTGAAGACTGAGGATTGAGGATTGAGGATTGAGGATTGAGGATTGAGGATGAGGGCTGAGGGTTGAGGATTGAGGTTTGAGGACTGAGGACTGAGGATTGAGGATTGAGAATTGAGGATTGAGGATTGAGGATTGAGGATTGAAGACTGAGGATTGGGTATTGAGGATAGAAGAATGAGGATTGAGGATTGAGGATTGAGGATTGAGGATTGAAGATTGAGTATCTAGGATTGAAGACTGACGATTGAGGATTGAGGATTGAGGATTGAGGATTGAGGATTGAGGATTGAGGATTGAAGATTGAGGATTGGGGATTGAGGATTGAGGATTGAGGATTGAGCATTGATGTCTGAGAATTGACGATTGAGGCTTGAGGATTGAGGATTGAGGACTGAGGATTGAGGATTGAGGATTGAGCATTGAGGATTGAAGATTGAGGACTGGGGATTGAGGATCGAAGATTGGTTATTGAGGATTGAACATTGAGAATTGAGGATTGAGGATTGAGAATTGGGATTTGAGGATGAGGACTGAGGGTTGAGGTTTGAGGTTTGAGGAATGAGGATTGAGGATTGAGTATTGAGGATTGAGGACTGAGGATTGAAGATTGAGTATTGATGATTGAATATTGAGGATTGAGGATTGATAGTTGAGGATTGAGGATGAGGACTGAGGATTGAGGATTGATGATTGATGATTGAGGATTGAGGATTGAGTATTGAGGATTGATGATTGAAGACTGTGTATTGAGGATTGAACATTGAACATTGAGGATTCAGGATTGAGGATTGAGGATGAGGGCTGAGGGTTGAGGATTGAGGATTGAGGACTGAAGATTGAAGATTGAGTATTGAGGATTGAGAATTGTGGATTGAGGATTGAGGGTTGAAGATTGAGGATTGGGTGTTGAGGACTGAAGGATGAGGATTGAGGATTGAGGATTGAGGATTGAGGTTTGAGGATTGAGGATTGAGTGTCGAAGATTGAGGATTGATGATTGAGGATAGAGGATTGAGGATCGAGGATTGAGGATTGAGGATCGAAGATTGAGGATTGAGGGTTGATGATAGAGTGCTGAAGATTGAGGATTGATGATTGAGGATTGAGGATTGAGGATTGAGGATTGGGGATTGATGATTGAGGATTGAGGATTGAGGATTGAGGATTGAGGATTGAGGGATGAGGATTGAGGACGGGGACTGAGGGTTGAGGATTGAGAATTGAGGATTGAGGATTGAGGATTGAGGATTGAGGATTGAGGATTGAGGATTGAGGATTGAAGATTGAGGACTGAGTGTTGAGGGTTGAGTGATGAGAATAGATGTTTGTGGATGCAGACTTGAATATTGAAGATTGAGGATTGGGTATTGAAAACTGAGAATTCAGGATATTCTATTGAGTATTGAGAATTGAGCATTGATGGTTGAGTATTGAGAATTGGTGGTTGAGGGTTGTGTGTTGAATATTGAGGATTGAGGATTGAGGATTGAGGATTGAGGCTTGAAGATTGAGTATTGAGGACTGAATATTGAGGACTGAGGATTGAGGATTGAGGATTGAGGATTGATGGTTGAGGATTGGGCATTGAGGATTGACGATTGAGGATTGAGTATTGAGGACTGAGAATTGAGGACTGAGGATTGAAGATTGTGTATTGAGGATTGAAGATTGAGGTTTGAGGATTGATGGTTGAGGATTGGGCATTGAGGATTGACGATTGAGGATTGAGTATTGAGGACTGAGAATTGAGGATTGAGGATTGAAGATTGTGTATTGAGGATTGAAGATTGAGGTTTGAGGATTGATGGTTGAGGATTGGGCATTGAGGATTCACGATTGAGGATTGAGTATTGAGGACTGAGAATTGAGGATTGAGGATTGAAGATTGTGTATTGAGGATTGAAGATTGAGGAATGTGGATTGAAGATTGAGTGTTGAGGATTGAAGGCTGACGATTGAGTATTGAGAATTGAGGATTGATGGTTGAGTATTGAGGATTGAAGTTTGAGGGTTGTGTGTTGAATATTGAGGATTGAGGATTTCAGGTTTGAGGATTGAGGATTGAAGATTGAGTATTGAGGGTTGAAGATTGAGGATTGCGGATTGAGGATTGAGTATTGATGATTGAGGATTGAAGACTGACGATTGAGTATTGAGGATTGAGGATTGAAGATAGTGTATTGAGGATTGAAGATTGAGTATTGAGGATTGAGGATAGAAGATTGAGAACTGAGTGTTGAGGGTTGAGTGATGAGCATTGATGTTTGTGGATTGAGATTTGAAGATTGAAGATTGGGGATTGAGTATTGAAAACTGTGAATTGAGGATATTCTAGCGAGGATTGAGGATTGACAATTGATTGTTGCGGACTGAGGGATGAAGATTGAGGATTCAGGATTGAGGATTCGGAATTGAGGTTTGAGGACTGAGTATTGAGGGTTGAGGATTGAGGATTGAGGATTGACGCTTGAGGATAGAGGATTGATGATGGAAGATTGAAGAGAGAGGTCTGAGTGTTGAGGATTGTGTGTTGAGAATTGATGTTTGAGGAGTGAGATTTGATTATTGAATATTGTGTATTGAGTATTGAAACATGAGAATTCAGGATATTCTATTGAGTATTGAGAATTGAGTATTGATGGCTGAGTATTGAGGATTGATGGTTGAGGGTTGTGTGTTGAGTATTGAGGATTGAGGATTGAGGATTGAGGATTGAGGATTGAGGATTGAGGATTGAAGATTGAGGACTAAGTGTTGAGGGTTGAGTGATGAGGATAGATGTTTGTGGATGGAGACTTGAATATTGAAGATTGAGGATTGGGTATTGAAAACTGAGAATTCAGGCTATTCTATTGAGTATTGACGATTGAGCATTGTTGGTTGAGTATTGAGAATTGGTGGTTGAGGGTTGTGTGTTGAATATTGAGGATTGAGGATTTTGGATTGAGGATTGAGGATTGCGGATTGAGTATTGAAGATGGAGTATTCATGACTGAGGATTGAGGTTTGAGGATTGAGGATTGAGGATTGAAGATTGAGGATTGAGGATTGAGGATTGAGGATGGAGGATGAGGACTGAGGTTCTTAGGATTGCGGTTTGAGGAATGAGGATTGAGGATTGAGGATTGAGGATTGAGGATTGAGGGTTGAGTGTTGAAGATTGAGGATTGATGTCTGACGATTGAGGATTGAGTATTGAGAATTGACAATTGAGGATTGAAGATTGAGTATTGAGGATTGAAGATTGAGGATTGAGGATTGAGGATTGAAGATTGAGGATTGCGGATTGAGGATTGAGGATTGTGGATTGAGGATTGAAGATTGAAGATTGAGTACTGAGGATTGAAGATTGAGGATTGAGGATTGATGACTGAGGATTGAGGATTGAGGATTGAGAATTGACAAATGAGGATTGAAGATTGAATATTGAGGATTGAAGATTGAGGATTGAGGATTGAGGATTGAGGATTGAGAATTGAGGATTGAAGATTGAAGATTGAGTATTGAGGATTGAAGATTAAGGATTGAGGATTGAGTATTGAGGATTGAGAATTGAGGATTGATGATAGAGGATTGGGGATTGAAGATAGAAGATTGAGGATTGAGGATTGAGGATTGAAGATTGAGGATTGAGGATGAAGGCTGAGGGTTGAGGATTGCTGTTTGAGGACTGAGGACTGAGGATTGAGGATTGAGAATTGAGGATTGAGGATTGAGGATTGAGTATTGAGGATTGAAGATTGAGGGTTGCGGATTGAGGATTTTAGGATTGAGGATTGCGGATTGATGATTGAGTATTCAGGATTGAAGATTGAGGATTGCGGATTGAGGATTGAGGATTGAGGATTGAGGATTGAAGATTGAAGATTGAGTACTGAGGATTGAAGATTGAGGACTGAGGATTGTGGATTGAGGACTGAGGATTGAGGATTGAGGATTGAGTATTGAGGATTGAGAATTGAGAATTGATGATGAGGACTGAGGGTTGAGGTTTGAGGTTTGAGGAATGAGGATTGAGGATTGAGGATTGAGGATTGAGGATTGAGGATTGAGTATTGAAGATTGAAGATTGAGGATTGAGTATTGAAAACAGAGAATTCAGGATATTCTATTGAGTATTGAGAATTGAGGACTGATGGTTGAGTATTGAGGATTGAAGGTTGAGGGTTGTGTGTTGAATATTGAGGATTGAGGATTCTAGGATTGAGGATTGAGGATTGAAGATTGAGTATTGAGGATTGAAGATTGAGGATTGGGGATTGAGGATTGACGATTGACGATTGAGGATTGAAGATTGAGGATTGAGTATTGAGGATTGAGGATTGAAGATAGTGTTTTGAGGATTGAAGATTGAGTATTGAGGATTGAGGATAGAACATTGAGGACTGAGTGTTGAGGGTTGAGTGATGAGCATTGATGTTTGTGGATTGAGATTTGAAGCTTGAAGATTGGGGATTGAGTATTGAAAACTGTGAATTGAGGATATTCTAGTGAGGATTGAGGATTGACAATTGATTGTTGCGGACTGAGGGATGAAGATTGAGGATTCAGGATTGAGGATTGAGGACTGAGGATTGAGGATTCAGTATTGATGATAGAGGATTGGGGTTTGAGGATTGACGATTGAGGATTGAGGATTGAGTATTGAGGATTGAAGATTGAGGATTGAGGATTGAGGATTGAAGAATGAGGATTGAGGATTGAGGATTGAGGATTGAGGATTGATGAGTGAGGATTGAGTATTGAAGATTGAGGATTGGGGATTGAGGACTGACGATTGAGGATTGAGTATTCAGGACTGAGAATTGAGGATTGAGGATTGAAGATTGTGTATTGAGGATTGAAGATTGAGGATTGAGGATTGAGGATTGAAGATTGAGGACTGAGTGTTGTGGGTTGAGTGATGGGAATTGATGTTTGTGGATTGAGTTTTGAAGATTGAAGAATGGTGATTGAGTGTTGTAAACTGTGATTTGAGGATATTCTATTGAGGATTGAGGATTGACAATTGATTGTTGAGGACTGAGGGCTGAAGATTGAGGATTCAGGGTTGAGGATTCGGGATTGAGGTTTGAGGACTGAGAATTGAGGTTTGAGTATTGAGGATGGAGGATTGACTCTTGAGGATTGAGGATTGAGGATGGAGGATTGAAGAGAGAGGACTGAGTGTTGAGGATTGAGTGTTGAGAATTGAGGTTTGAGGATTGAGATTTGATTATTGAATATTGTGGATTGAGTATTGAACCATCAGTTTTCAGGATATTCCATTGAGTATTGAGTATTGAGAATTGAGGATTGATGGTTGAGTATTGAGAATTGATGGCTGAGGGTTGTGTGTTGAATATTGAGGATTGAGGATTGAGGATTGAGAATTGAGGACTGAGGATTGAAGATTGAGTATTGATGATTGAAGATTGAGGACTGAGGGTTGAGGATTGAGGATTGAAAATTGAGGATTGAGGATTGAGGACTGAGGATTCAGAATGAGGGCTGAGGGTTGTGGATTGACGTTTGTGTATTGAATCCTGAGAATTCAGGATATTCTATTGAGTATTGAGAATTGAGGATTGATGGTTGAGTATTGAGGATTGAGGATTGAGGATTGAGGATAGTGGGTTGAGTATTGAAGATTGAGGATTGTTGATTGGGGATTGAGGATTGAGGATTGAGGATTGAAGATTCAGTATTGAGGATCGAAGATTGAGAATTGAAGATTGAGGATTGAGGATTGAAGATTGAGTGTTGAGGATTGAAGGCTGACGATTGAGTATTGGGAATTGAGGATTGATGGTTGAGTATTGAGGATTGAAGTTTGAGGGTTGTGTGTTGAATATTGAGGATTGAGGATTTCAGGTTTGAGGACTGAGGATTGAAGATTGAGTATTGAGGATTGAAGATTGAGGATTGCGGATTGAGGATTGAGGATTGAGGATTGAGGATTGAGGATTGAGGATTGAAGGTTGAATTTTGATGAATGAAAATCGAGGATTCAGGATTGAGGGTTGTGGATTGAGGACGAGGACTGAGGGTTGAGTATTGATGCTTGAGGGCTGAGGAATGAGGATTGAGGATTGCGAATTGAGGATTGAGGGTTGAAGATTGAAGATTGGGTATTGAGGATTGAAGAATGAGGATTGAGGGTTGAGTATTAAGGATTGAGGATTGAAGATTGAGTATTGAGGATTGAAGATTGAGGATTGAGGATTGAATACTGAGTGTTGAGGATTGAAGATTGAGGATTGAAGATTGAGGATTGAGGATTGAGGATTGAAGATTGAGGATTGAGGATTGAGGATTGAGAATTGAGGATTGAGGATTGAAGATTGAATATTGATGATTGAAGATCGAGGATTGAGGATTGAGTGTTGTGGATTGAGGACGAGGACTGAGGGTTGAATATTGATGTTTGAGGTCTGAGGATTGAGGATTGAGGATTGAGGATTAAGGATTGTGAATTGAGAATTGAAGATTGAGGATTGGGTATTGAAGATTGAAGAATGAGGGTTGAGGGTTGAGGATTGAGGATTGCAGATTGAGTATTGAGGATTGAAGATTGAGGATCGAGGATTGAGGATTGAGGATGGAGGATGAGGACTGAGGTTCTTAGGATTGCGGTTTGAGGAATAAGGATTGAGGATTGAGGATTGAGGATTGAGGATTGAGGGTTCAGTGTTGAAGATTGAGGATTGATGACTGAGGATTGAGGATTGAGTATTGAGAATTGACAATTGAGGATTGAAGATTGAGTATTGAGGATTGAAGATTGAGGATTGTGGATTGAGGATTGTAGATTGACGACTGAGTGTTGAGGGTTGAGTGATGAGGATAGATGTTTGTGGATGGAGACTTGAATATTGAAGATTGAGGATTGGGTATTGAAAATAGAGAATTCAGGATATTCTATTGAGTATTGAGAATTGAGCATTGATGGTTGAGTATTGAGAATTGGTGGTTGAGGGTTGTGTGTTGAATATTGAGGATTGAGGATTGAGGATTGAGGATTGAGGATTGAAGATTGAGTATTGAGGACTGAATATTGAGGACTGAGGATTGAGGATTGAGGATTGAGGATTGATGGTTGAGGATTGGGCATTGAGGATTGACGATTCAGGATTGAGTATTGAGGACTGAGAATTGAGGATTGAGGATTGAAGATTGTGTATTGAGGATTGAAGATTGAGGTTTGAGGATTGATGGTTGAGGATTGGGCATTGAGGATTGACGATTGAGGATTGAGTATTGAGGACTGAGAATTGAGGATTGAGGATTGAAGATTGTGTATTGAGGATTGAAGATTGAGGTTTGAGGATTGATGGTTGTGTGTTGAGTATTGAGGATTGAGGATTGAGGATTGAGGATTGAGGATTGAGGATTGAGGATTGAAGATTGAGGACTAAGTGTTGAGGGTTGAGTGATGAGGATAGATGTTTGTGGATGGAGACTTGAATATTGAAGATTGAGGATTGGGTATTGAAAACTGAGAATTCAGGCTATTCTATTGAGTATTGACGATTGAGCATTGTTGGTTGAGTATTGAGAATTGGTGGTTGAGGGTTGTGTGTTGAATATTGAGGATTGAGGATTTTGGATTGAGGATTGAGGATTGCGGATTGAGTATTGAAGATGGAGTATTCATGACTGAGGATTGAGGTTTGAGGATTGAGGATTGAGGATTGAAGATTGAGGATTGAGGATTGAGGATTGGGGATTGAGGATTGAGGATGAGGGCTGAGAGTTGAGGATTGAGGTTTGAAGATTAAGGATTGGGGATTGAGGATTGAGGATTGAGGATTGAGTATTGATGTTTGAGAATTGAGGATTGAGGATTGAAGATTGTGGATTAAGGATTGAGGATTGGGGATTGAGGATCTAGGATTGGAGATTGTCTATTGAGGATTGAGGATTGAGGATTGAGGACTGAGGAACGAGGATTGAGGATTGAGGATGATGGCTGAGGGTTGAGGATTGAGGTTTGAGGACTGTGGACTGAGGATTGAGGATTGAGAATTGGGATTTGAGGATGAGGACTGATGGTTGAGGTTTGAGGTTTGAGGAATGAGGATTGAGGATTGAGTATTGAGGATTGAGGATTGAGGATTGAAGATTAAGTATTGATGATTGAATATTGAGGATTGAGTATTGAAGATTGAGGATTGATGACTGAGGATTGAGGATTGAGGATTGAGGATTGAGGATTGAAGATTGCGTAATGAGGATTGAAGGTTGAGGATTGAGGATTGAAGATTGAGTATGGAGGATTGAAGATTGAGGATTGAGGATTGAGGATTGAAGATTGAGGATTGAGGATTGAGGATTGAGGATTGATGATTGAAGACTGAGTATTGAGGATTGAAGATTCAGGATTGATGGTTGAGTATTGAGGATTGAGAATTGAGGATTGAGGATTGAGTTTTGAAGATTGAGGATTGATGATTGAGGATTGAGGATTGAGGATTGAGGATTGAGGATTGAGGACTGAAGATTGAGTATTGAGGATTGAAGATTCAGTATTGAGGAATGAAGATTGAGAATTGAGCATTGAGTATTGAACATTGAGGACTGAGTGTTGAGGGCTGAGTGATGAGAATTGATGTTTGTGGATAGAGGTTGGAAGATTGCAGATTGAGTATTGAGTATTGAAAACTGTGAATTGAGGCTATTCTATTGAGGATTGAGGATTGAGGATTGGGGATTGAGGATTGAGGATGAGGGCTGAGAGTTGAGGATTGAGGTTTGAAGATTGAGGATTGGGGATTGAGGATTGAGGAGTGAGGATTGAGTATTGATGTTTGAGAATTGAGGATTGAGGATTGAAGATTGTGGATTAAGGATTGAGGATTGGGGATTGAGGATCTAGGATTGGAGATTGTCTATTGAGGATTGAGGATTGAGGATTGAGGACTGAGGAACGAGGATTGAGGATTGAGGATGATGGCTGAGGGTTGAGGATTGAGGTTTGAGGACTGTGGACTGGGGATTGAGGATTGAGAATTGAGGATTGAAGATTGAGGATTGAAGATTGAGTATTGAGTATTGAAGATTGAGGATTGAGGATTGAGGATTGAAGAGTGAGGATTGGGGACAGAGTGCTGAGGTTTCAGTGATGAGAATTGATATTTGTGGATAGAGATTTGAAGATTGCAGATTGAGTATTGAGTATTGAAAACTGTGAATTGATGATATTGTATTGAGGATTGAGAATTGACAACTGATTGTTGAGGACTGAGGTCTGAAGATTGCGGATTCAGGATTGAAGATTCAGGATTGAGGATTGAGGACTGAAGATTGAGGATTGAGGATTGAGGATTGAGGATTGAGGATTGAAGATTGAGTATTGATGATTGAATATTGAGTATTGTGGATTGATAGTTGAGGATTGAGGACGAGGACTGACGGTTGAGGATTGAGGTACGAGGATTGAGGATTGAGGATTGAGGACTGAGGATTGAGGATTGAGGATTGAGCATTGAGGATTGAAGATTGAGGACTGGGGATTGAGGATTGAAGATTGGTTATTGAGGATTGAAGATTGAGAATTGAGGATTGAGGATTGAGAATTGGGAATTGAAGATGAGGACTGAGGGTTGAGGTTTGAGGTTTGAGGAATGAGGATTGTGGATTGAGGATTGAGGATTGAGTATTGAAGATTGAGGATTGATGACTGAGGATTGAGGATTGAGGATTGAGGATTGAGGATTGAAGATTGCGTAATGAGGATTGAAGATTTAGGATTGAGGATTGAAGATTGAGTATGGAGGATTGAAGATTGAGGATTGAGGATTGAGGATTGAAGATTGAGGACTGAGTGTTGAGGGTTGAGTTATGAGAATTGATGTCTGTGGATTGAGATTTGAAGACTGAAGATTGGGGATTCAGTATTGAAAACTGTGAATTGATGATATTCTACTGAGGATTGAGGATTGACGATTGATTGTTGCGGACTGAGGGATGAAGGTTGAGCATTCAGGATTGAGGATTCGGAATTGAGGTTTGAGGACTGAGCATTGAGTGTTGAGGATTGAGGATTGAGGATTGACGCTTGGGGATAGAGGATTGAGGATGGAGGATTGAAGAGAGAGGACCGAGGGTTGAGGATTGATTGTTGAGAATTGATGTTTGAGGATCGAGATTTGATTATTGAATATTGTGGATTGAGTATTGAATCATGAGAATTCAGGATACTCTATTGAGTGTTGAGAATTGATGGTTGATGGTTGTGTGTTGAATATTGAGGATTGAGTATTCAGGATTGAAGATTGAGTATTGAGGATTGAAGGTTGATGATTGAGGATTGAGGATTGATGATTGAGGATTGAGGATTGAGGATTGAGTACTGAGGATTGATGATTGAAGACTGAGTATTGAGGATTGAACATTGAGCATTGAGGATTCAGGATTGAGGATTGAGCATGAGGGCTGAGGGTTGAGGATTGAGGATTGAGGACTGAAGATTGAAGATTGAGTATTGAGGATTGAGAATTGTGGATTGAGGATTGAGGGTTGAAGATTGAGGATTGGGTGTTGAGGACTGAAGGATGAGGATTGAGGATTGAGGATTGAGGATTGAGAATTGAGGATTGAAGATTGAGTATTGATGACTGAAGATTGAGGATTGAGGATTGAGGTTTGTGGATTGAGGACGAGGACTGACGGTTGAGGATTGAAGATTGAGAATTGAGGATTGAGGATTGAGGATTGAGGTTTGAGGATTGAGGATTGAGTGTTGAAGATTGAGGATTGATGATTGAGGATTGAGCATTGAGGATTGAGGATTGAGTATTGAGGACTGAAGATTGAGTATTGAGGATCGAAGATTCAGTATTGAGGAATGAAGATTGAGAATTGAGGATTGAGTATTGAATATTGAGGACTGAGTGTTGAGGGTTGAGTGATGAGAATTGATGTTTGTGGATAGAGGTTGGAAGATGGCAGATTGAGTATTGAGTATTGAAAACTGTGAATTGAGGATATTCTATTGAGGATTGAGGATTGACAACTGATTGTTGATGACTGTGAGCTGAAGATTGAGGATTCAGGATTGAGGATTCAGAATTGAGGTTTGAGGTCTGAGGATTGTGGATTGAAGATTGAGTACTGAGGATTGAAGACTGAGGATTGAGGATTGAGGATTGAGGATTGAGGATTGAGGATGAGGGCTGAGGGTTGAGGATTGAGGTTTGAGGACTGAGGACTGAGGATTGAGGATTGAGAATTCAGGATTGAGGATTGAGGATTGAGGATTGAAGACTGAGGATTGGGTATTGAGGATAGAAGGATGAGGATTGAGGATTGAGGATTGAGGATTGAGGATTGAAGATTGAGTATTTAGGATTGAAGACTGACGATTGAGGATTGAGGATTGAGGATTGAGGATTGAGGATTGAGGATTGAAGATTGAGGATTGGGGATTGAGGATTGAGGATTGAGGATTGAGCATTGATGTCCGAGAATTGACGATTGAGGCTTGAGGATTGAGGACTGAGGACTGAGGATTGAGGATTGAGGATTGAGGATTGAGCATTGAGGATTGAAGATTGAGTATTGATGACTGAAGATTGAGGATTGAGGATTGAGGTTTGAGGATTGAGGACGAGGACTGACGGTTGAGGATTGAAGATTGAGAATTGAGGATTGAGGATTGAGGATTGAGGTTTGAAGATTGAGGACTGAGTGTTGAAGATTGAGGATTGATGATTGAGGATAGAGGATTGAGGATCGAGGATTGAGGATTGAGGATCGAAGATTGAGGATTGAGGGTTGATGATAGAGTGCTGAAGATTGAGGATTGCTGATTGAGGATTGAGGATTGAGGATTGAGGATTGAGGATTGAGGATTGAAGATTGAGGGTTGGGGATTGAGGATTGAGGATTGAGGATTGAGAATCGAAGATTGAGTATTGATGATTGAAGATTGAGGTTTGAGGATTGTGGATTGAGGATGGAGGATGAGGGCTGAGGGTTGAGGATTGAGGTTTGAGTATTGAATACTGAGAATTCAGGATATTCTATTGAGTATTGAGAATTGAGGATTGATGGTTGAGTATTGAGGATTGAGGATTGAGTATTGAGGATTGAAGATTGAGGTTTGAGGATTGAGAATTGAGAATTGAGGATGAGGACTGTGGGTTGAGGATTGAGGTTTGAGGAACGAGGATTGAGGATTGAGAATTGTGGGCTGAGGATTGACGATTGAGTATTGAAGATTGAGGATTGACGACTGAGGATTGAGGATTGAGGATTGAGGATTGAGGATTGAAGATTGAGTATTGAGGATTGAAGAATGACGATTGAGGATAGAGGATTGAGGATTGAGGATTGAGGATTGAGGCTTGAGGATTGAGGATTGAGGATTGAAGATTGAGCATTGGGGATTGAGGATTGAGGATTGAGGATTGAGTATTGATGATTGAGAATTGAGGATTGAGGATTGAAGATTGTGGATTAAGGATTGAGGATTGGGGATTGAGGATTGAGGATTGAGGATTGAGGATTGAGAATTGTGGGCTGAGGATTGACGATTGAGTATTGAAGATTGAGGATTGACGACTGAGGATTGAGGATTGAGGATTGAGGTTTGAGGATTGAAGGTTGTGTATTGAGGATTGAAGAATGACGATTGAGGATTAAGGATTGAGTGTTCAAGATTGAGGATTGGGCATTGAGGACTGAAGAATGAGGATTGAGGATTGAGGATTGAGGACTGAGAATTGCACATTGAGTATTGAGTATTGAAGACCGACGATTGAGGATTGGGGATTGAGGATTGAGGATTGAAGATTGAGTATTGATGATTGAATATTGAGGATTGAGGATTGATAGTTGAGGATTGAGGACGAGGACTGACGGTTGAGGATTGAGGTACGAGGATTGAGGATTGAGGACTGAGGATTGAGGATTGAGGATTGAGCATTGAGGATCGAAGATTGAGGACTGGGGATTGAGGATTGAAGATTGGTTATTGAGGATTGAAGATTGAGAATTGAGGATTGAGGATTGAGAATTGGGAATTGAGAATGAGGACTGAGGGTTGAGGTTTGAGGTTTCAGGAATGAGGATTGAGGATTGAGTATTGAGGATTGAGGATTGAGGATTGAGGATTGAGGATTGATGATTGAATATTGAGGATTCAGGATTGATAGTTGAGGATTGAGGATGAGGACTGAGGGTTGAGGTTTGAGGTTTGAGGAATGAGGATTGAGGATTGAGGTTTGAGGATTGAGGATTGAGGATTGTGTATTGAGTATTGGAGATGGAGTATTCATGACTGAGGATTGAGGTTTGAGGTTTGAGGACTGAGGATTGAGGATCGAAGGTTGAGTATTGAGGATTGAAGCTTGAGGATTGAGGATTGAGGATTGAGGATTGAGATTTGAGGATTGAAGATTGAGTATTGATGATTGAAGATTGAGGATTGAGGATTGAGGATTGATGATTGAAGACCGAGTATTGAGGATTGAAGATTGAGGATTGATGGTTGAGTATTGAGGATTGAGAATTGAGGATTGAGGATTGAGTTTTGAAGATTGAGGATTGATGATTGAGGATTGAGGATTGAGGATTGAGGATTGAGGATTGAGGACTGAAGATTGAGTATTGAGGATTGAAGATTCAGTATTGAGGAATGAAGATTGAGAATTGAGGATTGAGGACTGAACATTGAGGACTGAGTGTTGAGGGTTGAGTGATGAGAATTGATGTTTGTGGATAGAGGATGGAAGATTGTAGATTGAGTATTGAGTATTGAAAACTGTGAATTGAGGATATTCTATTGAGGATTGAGGATTGACTACTGATTGTTGATGACTGAGAGCTGAAGATTGCGGATTCAGGATTGAAGATTCAGGATTGAGGTTTGAGGACTGAAGATTGAGGATTGGGGATTGAGGATTGAGGATTGAGGATTGAGGATTGAAGATTGAGTATTGATGATTGAATATTGAGGATTGAGGATTGACAGTTGAGGATTGAGGACGAGGACTGACGGTTGAGTATTGAGGTACGAGGATTGGGGATTGAGGACTGAGGATTGAGGATTGAGGATTGAGCATTGAGGATCGAAGATTGAGGACTGGGGATTGAGGATTGAAGATTGGTTATTGAGGATTGAAGATTGAGAATTGAGGATTGAGGACTGAGAATTGGGAATAGAGAATGAGGACTGGGGGGTTGAGGTTTGAGGTTTCAGGAATGAGGATTGAGGATTGAGTATTGAGGATTGAGGATTGAGGATTGAGGATTGAGGATTGATGATTGAATATTGAGGATTGAGGATTGATAGTTGAGTATTGAGGATGAGGACTGAGGGTTGAGGTTTGAGGTTTGAGGAATGAGGATTGAGGATTGAGGTTTGAGGATTGAGGATTGAGGAATGTGTATTGAGTATTGGAGATGGAGTATTCATGACTGAGGATTGAGGTTTGAGGTTTGAGGACTGAGGATTAAGGATCGAAGGTTGAGTATTGAGGATTGAAGATTGAGGATTGAGGATTGAGGATTGATGATGGAGGATGAGGACTGAGGGTTGAGGATTGGGGTTTGAGGAATGAGGATTGAGGATTGAGCATTGAGGATTGAGGATTGTGTATTGAGGACTGAAGATTGAGTATTGAGGATTGAAGATTCAGTATTGAGGAATGAAGATTGAGAATTGAGGATTGAGCATTGAATATTGAGGACTGAGTGTTGAGGGTTGAGTGATGAGAATTGATGTTTGTGGATAGAGGTTGGAAGATGGCAGATTGAGTATTGAGTATTGAAAACTGTGAATTGAGGATATTCTATTGAGGATTGAGGATTGACAACTGATTGTTGATGACTGTCAGCTGAAGATTGAGGATTCAGGATTGAGGATTCAGAATTGAGGTTTGAGGTCTGAGGATTGTGGATTGACGATTGAGTACTGAGGATTGAAGACTGAGGATTGAGGATTGAGGATTGAGGATTGAGGATTGAGGATGAGGGCTGAGGGTTGAGGATTGAGGTTTGAGGACTGAGGACTGAGGATTGAGGATTGAGAATTGAGGATTGAGGATTGAGGATTGAGGATTGAAGACTGAGGATTGGGTATTGAGGATAGAAGAATGAGGATTGAGGATTGAGGATTGAGGATTGAGGATTGAAGATTGAGTATCTAGGATTGAAGACTGACGATTGAGGATTGAGGATTGAGGATTGAGGATTGAGGATTGAGGATTGAGGATTGAAGATTGAGGATTGGGGATTGAGGATTGAGGATTGAGGATTGAGCATTGATGTCTGAGAATTGACGATTGAGGCTTGAGGATTGAGGATTGAGGACTGAGGATTGAGGATTGAGGATTGAGCATTGAGGATTGAAGATTGAGGACTGGGGATTGAGGATCGAAGATTGGTTATTGAGGATTGAACATTGAGAATTGAGGATTGAGGATTGAGAATTGGGATTTGAGGATGAGGACTGAGGGTTGAGGTTTGAGGTTTGAGGAATGAGGATTGAGGATTGAGTATTGAGGATTGAGGACTGAGGATTGAAGATTGAGTATTGATGATTGAATATTGAGGATTGAGGATTGATAGTTGAGGATTGAGGATGAGGACTGAGGATTGAGGATTGATGATTGATGATTGAGGATTGAGGATTGAGTATTGAGGATTGATGATTGAAGACTGTGTATTGAGGTTTGAACATTGAACATTGAGGATTCAGGATTGAGGATTGAGGATGAGGGCTGAGGGTTGAGGATTGAGGATTGAGGACTGAAGATTGAAGATTGAGTATTGAGGATTGAGAATTGTGGATTGAGGATTGAGGGTTGAAGATTGAGGATTGGGTGTTGAGGACTGAAGGATGAGGATTGAGGATTGAGGATTGAGGATTGAGGTTTGAGGATTGAGGATTGAGTGTCGAAGATTGAGGATTGATGATTGAGGATAGAGGATTGAGGATCGAGGATTGAGGATTGAGGATCGAAGATTGAGGATTGAGGGTTGATGATAGAGTGCTGAAGATTGAGGATTGATGATTGAGGATTGAGGATTGAGGATTGAGGATTGGGGATTGAGGATTGAGGATTGAGGATTGAGTATTGATGATTGAGAATTGAGGATTGAGGATTGAAGATTGTGGATTAAGGATTGAGGATTGGGGATTGAGGATTGAGGATTGAGGATTGAGGATTGAGAATTGTGGGCTGAGGATTGACGATTGAGTATTGAAGATTGAGGATTGACGACTGAGGATTGAGGATTGAGGATTGAGGATTGAGGATTGAAGGTTGTGTATTGAGGATTGAAGAATGACGATTGAGGATTGAGGATTGAGTGTTCAAGATTGAGGATTGGGCATTGAGGACTGAAGAATGAGGATTGAGGATTGAGGATTGAGGACTGAGAATTGCAGATTGAGTATTGAGTATTGAAGACCGACGATTGAGGATTGGGGATTGAGGATTGAGGATTGAAGATTGAGTATTGAGGATTGAAGATTGAGGAATGAGGATTGAGGATTGAAGATTGAGGATTGGGGACTGAGTGTTGAGGGTTCAGTGATGAGAATTGATGTTTGTGGATAGAGATTTGAAAATTGCAGATTGAGTATTGAGTATTGAAAACTGTGAATTGATGATATTGTATTGAGGATTGAGAATTGACAACTGATTGTTGAGGACTGAGGTCTGAAGATTGAGGATTCGGGATTGAAGATTCAGGATTGAGGTTTGAGGACTGAAGATTGAGGATTGAGGATTGAGGATTGAGGATTGAGGATTGAGGATTGAAGATTGAGTATTGATGATTGAATATTGAGGATTGAGGATTGATAGTTGAGGATTGAGGACGCGGACTGACGGTTGAGGATTGAGGTACGAGGATTGAGGATTGAGGACTGAGGATTGAGGATTGAGGATTGAGCATTGAGGATCGAAGATTGAGGACTGGGGATTGAGGATTGAAGATTGGTTATTGAGGATTGAAGATTGAGAATTGAGGATTGAGGATTGAGAATTGGGAATGGAGAATGAGGACTGAGGCTTGAGGTTTGAGGTTTCAGGAATGAGGACTGAGGATTGAGTATTGAGGATTGAGGATTGAGGATTGAGGATTGAGGATTGATGATTGAATATTGAGGATTGAGGATTGATAGTTGAGGATTGAGGATGAGGACTGAGGGTTGAGGTTTGAGGTTTGAGGAATGAGGATTGAGGATTGAGGTTTGAGGATTGAGGATTGAGGATTGTGTATTGAGTATTGGAGATGGAGTATTCATGACTGAGGGTTGAGGTTTGAGGTTTGAGGACTGAGGATTGAGGAACGAATGTTGAGTATTGAGGATTGAAGATTGAGGATTGAGGATTGAGGATTGATGATGGAGGATGAGGACTGAGGGCTGAGGATTGGGGTTTGAGGAATGAGGATTGAGGATTGAGGATTGAGGATTGAGGATTGAGGATTGAGTATTGAAGATTGAGGATTGATGACTGAGGATTGAGGGTTGAGGATTCAGGATTGAGGATGATGGCTGAGGGTTGAGGATTGAGGTTTGAGGACAGTGGACTGAGGATTGAGGATTGAGGGTTGAAGATTGAGGATTGGGTGTTGAGGACTGAAGAATGAGGATTGCGGATTGAGGATTGATGATTGAGAATTGAGGATTGAAGATTGAGTATTGATGATTGAAGATTGAGGATTGAGGATTGAGGATTGATGATTGAAGACCGAGTATTGAGGATTGAAGATTGAGGATTGATGGTTGAGTATTGAGGATTGAGAATTGAGGATTGAGGATTGAGTTTTGAAGATTGAGGATTGATGATTGAGGATTGAGGATTGAGGATTGAGGATTGAGGATTGAGGACTGAAGATTGAGTATTGAGGATTGAAGATCCAGTATTGAGGAATGAAGATTGAGAATTGAGGATTGAGGATTGAACATTGAGGACTGAGTGTTGAGGGTTGAGTGATGAGAATTGATGTTTGTGGATAGAGGATGGAAGATTGCAGATTGAGTATTGAGTATTGAAAACTGTGAATTGAGGATATTCTATTGAGGATTGAGGATTGACAACTGATTGTTGATGACTGAGAGCTGAAGATTGAGGATTCAGGATTGAGGATTCAGAATTGAGGTTTGATGTCTGAGGATTGTGGATTGACGATTGAGTACTGAGGATTGAAGGTTGAGGATTGAGGATTGAGGATTGAGGATTGAGGATTGAGGATGAGGGCTGAGGGTTCAGGATTGAGGTTTGAGGACTGAGGACTGAGGATTGTGGATTGAGAATTGAGGATTGAGGATTGAGGATTGAAGATTGAGGATTGGGTATTGAGGATAGTAGAATGAGGATTGAGGATTGAGGATTGAAGATTGAGAATTGAGGATTGAAGACTGACGATTGAGGATTGAGGATTGAGGATTGAGGATTGAGGATTGAAGATTGAGTATTCAGGATTGAAGATTGAGGATTGAGGACTGAGGCTTGAGGATTGAGGATTGAGGATTGAAGATTGAGGATTGGGGATTGAGGATTGAGTATTGAGGATTGAGTATTGATGATTGAGTATTGAGGATTGAGGATTGAAGATTGTGGATTAAGGATTGAGGATTGGGGATTGTGGATCTAGGATTGGACATTGACTATTGAGGATTGAGGATTGAGGATTGAGGATTGAGGAACGAGGATTGAGGATTGAGGATGATGGCTGAGGGTTGAGGATTGAGGATTGAGGGCTGTGGACTGAGGATTGAGGATTGAGAATTGGGGATAGAGGATTGATGGTTGAAGATTGAGGATTGGGTATTGAGGACTGAAGAATGGGGATTGAGGATTGAGGATTGAGGACTGAGAATTGCAGATTGAGTATTGAGTATTGAAGACCGACGATTGAGGATTGAGGATTGAGGATTGGGGATTGAGGATTGAGGATTGAAGATTGAGTATTGAGGATTGAAGATTGAGGATTGAGGATTGAGGATTGAGGATTGAGGATTGAGGATTGAGGATTGAGGACTGAAGATTGAGTATTGAGGATTGAAGATTCAGTATTGAGGAATGAAGATTGAGAATTGAGCATTGAGGATTGAACATTGAGGACTGAGTGTTGAGGGCTGAGTGATGAGAATTGATGTTTGTGGATAGAGGTTGGAAGATTGCAGATTGAGTATTGAGTATTGAAAACTGTGAATTGAGGCTATTCTATTGAGGATTGAGGATTGACAACTGATTGTTGATGACTGAGAGCTGAAGATTGAGGATTCAGGATTGAGGATTCAGAATTGAGGTTTGAGGTCTGAGGATTGTGGATTGACGATTGAGTACTGGGGATTGAAGATAGAGGATTGAGGATTGAGAATTGGGGATTGAGGATTGAGGATGAGGGCTGAGAGTTGAGGATTGAGGTTTGAGGACTGTGGACTGAGGATTGAGGATTGAGAATTGAGGATTGAGGATTGAGGATTGAAGATTGAGGATTGAGGATTGAGGATGAGGGCTGAGAGTTGAGGATTGAGGTTTGAGGACTGTGGACTGAGAATTGAGGATTGAGGATTGAAGATTGTGGATTAAGGATTGAGGATTGGGGATTGAGGATCTAGGATTGGAGATTGTCTATTGAGGATTGAGGATTGAGGATTGAGGATTGAGGAACGAGGATTGAGGATTGAGGATGATGGCTGAGGGTTGAGGATTGAGGTTTGAGGACTGTGGACTGGGGATTGAGGATTGAGAATTGAGGATTGAGGATTGAGGATTGAAGATTGAGTATTGAGGATTGAAGATTGAGGATTGAGGATTGAGGATTGAAGAGTGAGGATTGGGGACAGAGTGCTGAGGTTTCAGTGATGAGAATTGATATTTGTGGATAGAGATTTGAAGATTGCAGATTGAGTATTGAGTATTGAAAACTGTGAATTGATGATATTGTATTGAGGATTGAGAATTGACAACTGATTGTTGAGGACTGAGGTCTGAAGATTGCGGATTCAGGATTGAAGATTCAGGATTGAGGATTGAGGACTGAAGATTGAGGATTGAGGATTGAGGATTGAGGATTGAAGATTGAGTATTGATGATTGAATATTGAGTATTGTGGATTGATAGTTGAGGATTGAGGACGAGGACTGACGGTTGAGGATTGAGGTACGAGGATTGAGGATTGAGGATTGAGGACTGAGGATTGAGGATTGAGGATTGAGCATTGAGGATTGAAGATTGAGGACTGGGGATTGAGGATTGAAGATTGGTTATTGAGGATTGAAGATTGAGAATTGAGGATTGAGGATTGAGAATTGGGAATTGAAGATGAGGACTGAGGGTTGAGGTTTGATGTTTGAGGAATGAGGATTGTGGATTGAGGATTGAGGATTGAGTATTGAAGATTGAGGATTGATGACTGAGGATTGAGGATTGAGGATTGAGGATTGAGGATTGAAGATTGCGTAATGAGGATTGAAGATTTAGGATTGAGGATTGAAGATTGAGTATGGAGGATTGAAGATTGAGGATTGAGGATTGAGGATTGAAGATTGAGGACTGAGTGTTGAGGGTTGAGTTATGAGAATTGATGTCTGTGGATTGAGATTTGAAGATTGAAGATTGGGGATTCAGTATTGAAAACTGTGAATTGAGGATATTCTACTGAGGATTGAGGATTGACAATTGATTGTTGCGGACTGAGGGATGAAGATTGAGCATTCAGGATTGAGGATTCGGAATTGAGGTTTGAGGACTGAGCATTGAGTGTTGAGGATTGAGGATTGAGGATTGACGCTTGGGGATAGAGGATTGAGGATGGAGGATTGAAGAGAGAGGACCGAGGGTTGAGGATTGATTGTTGAGAATTGATGTTTGAGGATCGAGATTTGATTATTGAATATTGTGGATTGAGTATTGAATCATGAGAATTCAGGATACTCTATTGAGTGTTGAGAATTGATGGTTGATGGTTGTGTGTTGAATATTGAGGATTGAGTATTCAGGATTCAAGATTGAGTATTGAGGATTGAAGGTTGATGATTGAGGATTGAGGATTGATGATTGAGGATTGAGGATTGAGGATTGAGTACTGAGGATTGACGATTGAAGACTGAGTATTGAGGATTGAACATTGAGCATTGAGGATTCAGGATTGAGGATTGAGCATGAGGGCTGAGGGTTGAGGATTGAGGATTGAGGACTGAAGATTGAAGATTGAGTATTGAGGATTGAGAACTGTGGATTGAGGATTGAGGGTTGAAGATTGAGGATTGGGTGTTGAGGACTGAAGGATGAGGATTGAGGATTGAGGATTGAGGATTGAGAATTGAGGATTGAAGATTGAGTATTGATGACTGAAGATTGAGGATT
Source organism: Calliopsis andreniformis (assembly GCF_051401765.1). Lineage (NCBI taxonomy): Eukaryota > Metazoa > Arthropoda > Insecta > Hymenoptera > Andrenidae > Calliopsis > Calliopsis andreniformis. Next base: position 91,672 of record NW_027480536.1, read on the forward strand.
GAGGATTGAGGTTTGTGGATTGAGGACGAGGACTGATGGTTGAGGATTGAAGATTGAGAATTGAGGATTGAGGATTGAGGATTGAGGTTTGAGGATTGAGGATTGAGTGTTGAAGATTGAGGATTGATGATTGAGGATTGAGCATTGAGGATTGAGGATTGAGTATTGAGGACTGAAGATTGAGTATTGAGGATTGAAGATTCAGTATTGAGGAATGAAGATTGAGAATTGAGGATTGAGTATTGAATATTGAGGACTGAGTGTTGAGGGTTGAGTGATGAGAATTGATGTTTGTGGATAGAGGTTGGAAGATGGCAGATTGAGTATTGAGTATTGAAAACTGTGAATTGAGGATATTCTATTGAGGATTGAGGATTGACAACTGATTGTTGATGACTGTGAGCTGAAGATTGAGGATTCAGGATTGAGGATTCAGAATTGAGGTTTGAGGTCTGAGGATTGTGGATTGAAGATTGAGTACTGAGGATTGAAGACTGAGGATTGAGGATTGAGGATTGAGGATTGAGGATTGAGGATGAGGGCTGAGGGTTGAGGATTGAGGTTTGAGGACTGAGGACTGAGGATTGAGGATTGAGAATTCAGGATTGACGATTGAGGATTGAGGATTGAAGACTGAGGATTGAGGATTGAGGATTGAGGATTGAGGATTGAGGATTGAAGATTGAGAATTGAGGATTGAAGACTGACGATTGAGGATTGAGGATTGAGGATTGAGGATTGAGGATTGAAGATTGAGTATTCAGGATTGAAGATTGAGGATTGAGGATTGAGGCTTGAGGATTGAGGATTGAGGATTGAAGATTGAGGATTGGGGATTGAGGATTGAGTATTGAGAATTGAGTATTGATGATTGAGTATTGAGGATTGAGGATTGAAGATTGTGGATTAAGGATTGAGGATTGGGGATTGTGGATCTAGGATTGGACATTGACTATTGAGGATTGAGGATTGAGGATTGAGGATTGAGGAACGAGGATTGAGGATTGAGGATGATGGCTGAGGGTTGGGGATTGAGGATTGAGGGCTGTGGACTGAGGATTGAGGATTGAGAATTGGGGATAGAGGATTGATGGTTGAAGATTGAGGATTGGGTATTGAGGACTGAAGAATGGGGATTGAGGATTGAGGATTGAGGACTGAGAATAGCAGATTGAGTATTGAGTATTGAAGACCGACGATTGAGGATTGAGGATTGAGGATTGGGGATTGAGGATTGAGGATTGAAGATTGAGTATTGAGGATTGAAGATTGAGGATTGAGGATTGAGGATTGAGGATTGAAGATTGAGGATTGGGGACAGAGTGCTGAAGTTTCAGTGATGAGAATTGATATTTGTGGATAGAGATTTGAAGATTGCAGATTGAGTATTGAGTATTGAAAACTGTGAATTGATGATATTGTATTGAGGATTGAGAATTGACAACTGATTGTTGAGGATTGAGGTCTGAAGATTGCAGATACAGGATTGAAGATTCAGGATTGAGGTTTGAGGACTGAAGATTGAGGATTGATTATTGAGGATTGAGGATTGAGGATTGAAGATTGAGTATTGAGGATTGAAGAATGACGATTGAGGATAGAGGATTGAGGATTGAGGATTGAGGATTGAGGCTTGAGGATTGAGGATTGAGGATTGAAGATTGAGGATTGGGGATTGAGGATTGAGGATTGAGGATTGAGGATTGAGTATTGATGATTGAGAATTGAGGATTGAGGATTGAAGATTGTGGATTAAGGATTGAGGATTGGGGATTGAGGATTGAGGATTGAGGATTGAGGATTGAGAATTGTGGGCTGAGGATTGACGATTGAGTATTGAAGATTGAGGATTGACGACTGAGGATTGAGGATTGAGGATTGAGGATTGAGGATTGAAGGTTGTGTATTTAGGATTGAAGAATGACGATTGAGGATAGAGGATTGAGAATTGAGGATTGAGAATTGAGGATTGAAGATTGAGGATTGGGTATTGAGGATAGAAGAGTGAGGATTGAGGATTGAGGATTGAGGATTGAGGATTGAAGATTGAGGATTGGCTGTTCAGGATGGAACATTGAGGATTGAGGAGTGAGGATTGAGGATTGAGGATTGAAAATTGAATATTGATGATTGAAGATTGAGGATTGAGGATTGAGGGTTGTGGATTGAGAACGAGGACTGGGGGTTGAGTGTTGATGCCTGAGGTCTGAGGATTGAGGATTGAGCATTGCGAACTGAGGATTGAGGATTGAGGATTGAAGATTGAGGATTTGGTATTGAGGATTGAAGAATGAGGATTGAAGAATGAGCATTGGGGATTGAGTATTGAGGATTGAGGATTGAATATTGAGGATTGAGGATTGAATATTGAGTATTGACGATTGAATATTGAGGATTGAGGATTGAGGATTGAAGATTGAGGATTGAAGATTGAGGATTGAGGATTGAGGATTGAGGATTGAGGGTTGTGGATTGAGGACGAGGACTGAGGGTTGAATATTTATGATTGAGGTCTGAGGATTGAGGATTGAGGATTGAGAATTGAGGATTGAGGATTGAGGATTGAAGATTGAGGATTGGGTATTGAGGATTGAGGATTGAGGATTGAAGATTGAGGATAGGGTATTGAGGATTGAAGAATGATGATTGAGGATTATGGATTGAGAATTGAGGATTGAATATTGAGTATTGAGGATTGAAGATCGACTATTGAGGATTGCGGATTGAGGATTGAGGGCTGGGGATTGAGGATTGAAGATTGAGTATTGAGGATTGAAGGTTGAGGATTGTGGGTTGAGGATTGAGGCTTGAATATTGAGGATTGGGGACTGAGTGTTGAGGGTTGAGTGATGAGGATTGATGTATGTGGATAGAGATTTGAAGATTGCAGGTTGAGTATTGAGTATTGAAAACTGTGAAATCATGATATTCTATTGAGTATTGAGGATGGACCACTGATTGTTGAGGACTGAGGGCTGAAGATTGAGGATTCAGGATTGAGGATTCAGGATTGAGGTTTGAGGACTGAGGATTGAGGATTGAGGATTGAGGATTGAGGATTGAGGATTGAGAATTGAGGATTGAGGATTGAGGATTGAAGATTGAGGATTGGCTGTTGAGGATTGAACATTGAGGATTGAGGATTGAGGATTCAGTATTGAATATTGATGAATGAAGATTGAGGATTGAGGATTGAATGTCGTGGATTGAGGACGAGGACTGAGGGTTGATTATTGATACTTGAGGCCAGAGGATTGAGGATTGAGGGTTGCGAACTGACGATTGAGGATTTAAGATTGAGGATTGGGTATTGAGGATTGAAGAATGAGGATTGAGGATTGAGGACAGAGGATTCAGGACTGAGATTGAGTATTGAGGATTGAAGATTGACGATTGAGGATTGAGGATTGGGTATTGAGGATTGAAGATTGAGGATTGAGGATTGAGGATTGAGGATTGAAGGTTAAGATTGAGGATTGAGGATTGAGGATTGAGGATTGAGGATTGAGGATTGAGGATTGAAGATTGAGTATTGAGGATTGAAGATTGAGGATTGAGGATTGAGGATTGAGGATTGAGGATTGAAGATTGAGTACTGAGGATTGAAGATTAAGATTGAGGATTGAGTATTGAGGACTGAGGATGGAGGATTGAGGATTGAAGGTTCAGTATTGAGGATTGAAGATTGAGTATTGAGGATTGAGGATTGAACATTGAGGACTGAGTGTTGAGGGTTGAGTGATGAGAATTGATGTTTGTAGATAGAGATTTGAAGATTGCAGATTGAGTATTGAGTATTGAAAACTGTGAATTGAGTATATTCTATTGAGGATTGAGGATTGACAACTGATTGTTGAGGACTGAGGGCTGAAGATTGAGGGTTCCGGATTGAGGATTCGGAATTGAAATTTGAGGACTGAGCATTGAGGATTGAAGATTGAGTATTGAAGATTGAAGATTGAGAATTGAGGATTGAGGATTGAGGATTGAGGATGAGGGCTGAGGGTTGAGGATTGAGGTTTGAGGACTGAGGACTGAGGATTGAGGATTGGGAATTGAGGATTGAGGGTTGAGGGTTGAAGATTGAGGATTGGGAATTGAGGATTGAAGAATGAGGATTGAGGATTGAGGATTGAGGATTGAGGATTGAAGATTGAGTATTGAGGATTGAAGATTGACGATCGAGGATTGAGCATTGAGGATTGAGTATTGAGGATTCAGGAATGAAGATTGAGTATTGAGGATTGAAGGTTGAGGATTGTGGATTGAGGATTGAGGATTGAGGATTGAATATTGAGGATTGGGGACTGAGTGTTGAGGGTTGAGTGATGAGAATTGATGTTTGTGGATAGAGATTTGAAGATTGCAGGTTGAGTATTGAGTATTGAAAACTGTGAAATCATGATATTCTATTGAGGATTGAGGATGGACCACTGATTGTTGAGGACTGAGGGCTGAAGATTGAGGATTCAGGGTTGAGGATTCAGGATTGAGGTTTGAGGACTGAGGATTGAGGATTGAGGATTGAGGATTGAGGATTGAGGATTGAGGATTGAAGACTGAGTATTGGGCATTGAGGTTTGAACATTGAGGATTGAGGATTGAGGTTTGAGGAGTGAAGATTGAGGATTGCGAATTGAAGATTCAGTATTGAGGATTGAAGATTCAGAATTGAGGATGAGGATTGAAAATTGAATACTGAGTGTTGAGGGTTGAGTGATGAGAATTTATGTTTCTGGATAGAGATTTGAAGATTGCAGATTGTGTATTGAGTATTGAAAACTGTGAATTGAGGATATTCTATTGAGGATTGAGGATTGACAACTGAATGTTGAGGACTGAGGGCTGAAGATTAAGGATTCAGGATTGAGGATTCAGAATTGAGGTTTGAGGACTGAGGATTGAGGATTGAAGATTGAGTACTGAGGATTGAAGTTTGAGGATTGAGGATTGAGGATTGAGGATTGAGGATGAGGGCTGAGGGTTGAGGATTGAGGTTTGAGGACTAAGGACAGAGGATTGAGGATTGAGAATTGAGGATTGAGGATTGAGGATTGAAGATTGAGGATTGGGTATTGAGGATCGAAGTATGAGGATTGAGGATTGAGGATTGAGGATTGAGGATTGAATATTGAGTATTGAGGATTGAAGATTGACTATTGAGGATTGCGAACTGAGGATTGAGGATTGAGGATTGGGGATTGAAGATTGAGTATTGAGGATTGAAGGTTGAGGATTGTGGATTGAGAATTGAGGTTTGAGGCTTGAATATTGAGGATTGGGGCTGAGTGTTGAGGGTTGAGTGGTGAGAATTGATGTTTGTGGATAGAGATTTGAAGATTGCAGGTTAAGTATTGAGTATTGAAAACTGTGAATTCATGATATTCTATTGAGGATTGAGGATTGACCACTGATTGTTGAGGACTGAGGGCTGAAGATTGAGGATTCAGGATTGAGGATTCAGGATTGAGGTTTGAGGACTGAGGATTGAGGATTGAGGATTGAGGATTGAGGATTGAGGATTGAGGATTGAAGACTGAGGATCGGGTATTGAGGATTGAACATTGAGGATTGAGGATTGAGGATTGAGGATTGAGGATTGAGGATTGAAGGTTGAATATTGATGAATGAAGATTGAGGATTGAGGATTGAAGGTCGTGGATTGAGGACGAGGACTGAGGGTTGAGTATTGATACTTGAGGCCTGAGTATTGAGGATTGAGGATTGAGGATTGCGAATTGAGGATTGAGGATTTAGGATTGAGGATTGGGTATTGAGGATTGAAGAATGAGGATTGAAGATTGAGTATTCAGGATTGAAGACTGAGGATTGAGGATTGAGGATTGAGGATTGAGGATTGAGGATTGAAGATTGAGTACTGAGGATTGAAGATTAAGATTGAGGATTGAGGATTGAGGATTGAGGATTGAGGATTGAGGATTGAAGATTGAGTATTGAGGACTGAAGATTGAGGATTGAGGATTGAGGATTGAGGGTTGAAGATTGAGGATTGGGTATTGAGGATTGAAGAATGAGGATTGAGGATTGAGGATTGAGGATTGAGGATTGAAGATTGAGTATTGAGGATTGAAGATCGAGGATTGAGAATTGAGGATTGAGTATTGAGGATTGAGGATTGAAGGTTGAGGATTGTGGATTGAGGATTGAGGATTGAGCATTAGAATATTGAGGATTGGCGACTGAGTGTTGAGGGTTGAATGATGAGAATTGATGTTTGTGGATAGAGATTTGAAGATTGCAGATTGAGTATTGAGTATTGAAAACTGTGAATTGATGATATTCTATTGAGGATTGAGGATTGACAACTGATTGTTGAGGACTGAGGGCTGAAGCTTGAGGATTCAGGATTGAGGTTAGAGGAGAGAGGACTGAGGATTGAGGATTGAGGATTGAGAATTGAGGATTGAGGATTGAGGATTGAAGATTGAGGATTGGCTGTTGAGTATTGAACATTGAGGATTGAGGATTGAGTATTGAGGATTGAGGATTGAAGGTTGAATATTGATGAATGAAGATTGAGGAATGAGGATTGAGGGTTGTGGATTGAGAACGAGGACTGACGGTTGAGTGTTGATGCCTGAGGTCTGAGGATTGAGGATTGAGGATTGCGAACTGAGGATTGAGGATTGAGTATTGAAGGTTGAGGATTGGGTATTGAGGATTGAAGAATGAGGATTGAAGAATGAGGTTTGGGGATTGAGTATTGAGTATTGAGGATTGAATATTGAGTATTGAGGATTGAATATTGATGATTGAGGATTGAGGATTGAGGATTGAGGATTGAAGATTGAGTATTGAGGATTGAGGATTGAGGATTGAGGATTGAGGATTGAGGATTGAGGATTGAGGATTGAAGATTGGGGATTGAGGATTGAGGATTGAGGATTGATGGTTGTGGATTGAGGACGAGGACTGAGGGTTGAATATTTATGTTTGATGTCTGAGGATTGAGGATTGAGGATTGAGAATTGAGGATTGAGGATTGAGGATTGAAGATTGAGGATTGGGTATTGAGGATTGAGGATTTAGGATTGAAGATTGAGGATAGGGTATTCAGGATTGAAGAATCATGATTGAGGATTGAGGATTGAGGATTGAGGATTGAATATTGAGTATTGAGGATTGAAGATCGACTATTGAGGATTGCGGATTGAGGATTGAGGGTTGGGGATTGAGGATTGAAGATTGAGTATTGAGGATTGAAGGTTGAGGATTGTGGATTGAGGATTGAGGATTGAGGCTTGAATATTGAGGATTGGGGACTGAGTGTTGAGGGTTGAGTGATGAGGATTGATGTTTGTGGATAGAGATTTGAAGATTGCAGGCTGAGTATTGAGTATTGAAAACTGTGAAATCATGATATTCTATTGAGGATTGAGGATGGACCACTGATTGTTGAGTACTGAGGGCTGAAGATTGAGGATTCAGGATTGAGGATTCAGGATTGAGGTTTGAGGACTGAGGATTGAGGATTGAGGATTGAGGATTGAGGATTGAGGATTGAGAATTGAAGATTGAGGATTGAGGATTGAAGATTGAGGATTGGCTGTTGAGGATTGAACATTGAGGATTGAGGATTGAGGATTGAGGATTGAATATTGATGAATGAAGATTGAGGATTGAGGATTGAATGTCGTGGATTGAGGACGAGGACTGAGGGTTGATTATTGATACTTGAGGCCAGAGGATTGTGGGTTGAGGGTTGCGAATGTAGGATTGAGGATTTAAGATTGAGGATTGGGTATTGAGGATTGAAGAATGAGGATTGAGGATTGAGGACAGAGGATTGAGGATTGAAGATTGAGTATTGAGGATTGACGATTCACGATTGAGGATTGAGGATTGAGGATTGAGGATTGAGGATTGAGGATTGAGGATTGAAGTTTTAGTATTGAGGGTTGAAGATTGAGGATTGAGGATTGAGGATTGAGGATTGAAGATTAAGATTGAGGATTGAGGATTGAGGAGTGAGGATTGAGGATTGAGGATTGAGGATTGAGTACTGAGAATTGAAGATTGAGGATTGAGGATTGAGGATTGAGGATTGAGGATTGAAGATTGAGTACTGAGGATTGAAGATTAAGATTGAGGATTGAGGATTGAGGACTGAGGATGGAGGATTGAGGATTGAAGGTTCAGTATTGGGGATTGAAGATTGAGTATTGAGGATTGAGGATTGAACATTGAGGACTGAGTGTTGAGGGTTGAGTGATGAGAATTGATGTTTGTGGATAGAGATTTGAAGATTGCAGATTGAGTATTGAGTATTGAAAACTGTGAATTGAGTATATTCTATTGAGGATTGAGGGTTGACAACTGATTGTTGAGGACTGAGGGCTGAAGATTGAGGGTTCCGGATTGAGGATTCAGAATTGAAATTTGAGGATTGAGGATTGAGGATTGATGATTGAGGATTGAGGATTGAGGATTGAGGATTGAGGATTGAAGATTGAGTATTGAGGATTGAGGATTGAGGATTAAGGATTGAGGATTGAGGATTGAGGATTGAAGATTGAGTACTGAGGATTGAAGATTAAGATTGAGGATTGAGGATTGAGGACTGGCGATTGAGGAATGAGGATTGAAGGTTCAGTATTGAGGATTGAAGATTGAGAATTGAGGATTGAGGATTGAACATTGAGGACTGAGTGTTGAGGGTTGAGTGATGAGAATTGATGTTTGTGGATAGAGATTTGAAGATTGCAGATTGAGTATTGAGTATTGAAAACTGTGAATTGAGTATATTCTATTGAGGATTGAGGATTGACAACTGATTGTTGAGGACTGCGGGCTGAAGATTGAGTGTTCAGGACTGAGGATTCAGAATTGAAATTTGAGGACTGAGCATTGAGGATTGAAGATTGAGTATTGAGGATTGAAGATTGAGAATTGACGATTAGGATTGAGGATTGAGGATGAGGGCTGAGGGTTGAGGATTGAGGTTTGAGGACTGAGGACTGAGGATTGAGGATTGAGAATTGAGGATTGAGGATTGAGGGTTGAAGATTGAGGATTGGGTATTGAGGATTGAAGAATCAGGATTGAGGATTGAGGATTGAGGATTGAGGATTCAGGATTGGAGATTGAGTATTGAGGATTGAATGTTGAGGATTGTGGATTGAGGATTGATGATTGAGGATTGAATATTGAGGATTGAGGATTGAGGATTGAGGATTGAGGATTGAATATTGATTATTGAGGATTGAAGATTGACTATTGAGGATTGCGAATTGAGGATTGAGGATTGAGGATTGAGGATTGAGGATTGAAGATTGAGAATTGAGGATTGAAGGTTGAGGATTGTGGATTGAGGATTGAGGATTGAGGCTTGAATATTGAGGATTGGGGCTGAGTGTTGAGGGTTGAGTGATGAGAATTGATGTTTGTGGATAGAGATTTGAAGACTGCAGGTTGAGTATTGAGTATTGAAAACTTTGAATTGAGTATATTCTATTGAGGATTGAGGGTTGACAACTGATTGTTGAGGACTGAGGGCTGAAGATTGAGGGTTCCGGATTGAGGATTCAGAATTGAAATTTGAGGATTGAGGATTGAGGATTGATGATTGAGGATTGAGGATTGAGGATTGAGGATTGAGGATTGAGGATTGAGGATTGAAGATTGAGTATTGAGAATTGAAGATTGAGGATTGAGGATTGAGGATTGAAGATTGAGTACTGAGGATTGAAGATTAAGATTGAGGACTGAGGATTGAGGATTGGGGATTGAGGATTGAGGATTGAAGATTGTGTATTGAGGATTGAAGATTGAGGATTGAGGATTGAGGATTGAGGATTGAGGATTGAAGATTGAGTACTGAGGATTGAAGATTAAGAGTGAGGATTGAGGATTGAGGACTGAGGAATGAGGATTGAGGATTGAAGGTTCAGTATTGAGGATTGAAGATTGAGAATTCAGGATTGAGGGTTGAACATTGAGGACTGAGTGTTGAGGTTGAGTGATGAGAATTGATGTTTGTGGATAGAGATTTGAAGATTGCAGGTTGATTATTGAGTATTGAAAACTGTGAATTGAGTATATTCTATTTAGGATTACGGATTGACAACCGATTGTTGAGGACTGAGGGCTGAAGATTGAGGGTTCCGGATTGAGGATTCCGAATTGAAATTGGAGGACTGAGCATTGAGGATTGAAGATTGAGTATTGAGGATTGAAGATTGAGAATTGAGGATTGAGGATTGAGGATTGAGGATGAGGGCTGAGGGTTGAGGATTGAGGTTTGAGGACTGAGGACTGAGGATTGAGGATTGAGAATTGAGGATTGAGGATTGAGGGCTCTAGATTGAGGATTGGGTATTGAGGATCGAAGAATGGGGATTGAGGATTGAGGATTGAGGATTGAGGATTGAATATTGAGTATTGAGGATTGAAGATTGACTATTGAGGATTGCGAATTGAGGATTGAGGATTGAGGATTGGGGATTGAAGATTGAGTATTGAGGATTGAAGGTTGAGGATTGTGGATTGAGAATTGAGGATTGAGGGTTGAATATTGAGGATTGGGGCTGAGTGTTGAGGGTTGAGTGATGAGAATTGATGTTTGTGCATAGAGATTTGAAGATTGCAGGTTGAGTATTGAGTATTGAAAACTGTGAATTCATGATATTCTATTGAGGATTGAGGATTGACAACTGATTGTTGAGGACTGAGGGCTGAAGGTTGAGGATTCAGGATTGAGGATTCAGGATTGATGTTTGAGGAGAGAGGACTGAGGTTTGAGGATTGAGGATTGAGAATTGAGGATTGAGGATTGAGGATTGAAGATTGAGGATTGGCTGTTGAGGATGGAACATTGAGGATTGAGGAGTGAGGATTGAGGATTGAGGATTGAAAATTGAATATTGATGATTGAAGATTGAGGATTGAGGATTGAGGGTTGTGGATTGAGAACGAGGACTGGGGGTTGAGTGTTGATGCCTGATGTCTGAGGATTGAGGATTGAGGATTGCGAACTGATTATTGAGGATTGAGGATTGAAGATTGAGGATTGGGTATTGAGGATTGAAGAATGAGGATTGAAGAATGAGGATTGGGGATTGAGTATTGAGGATTGAGGATTGAATATTGAGTATTGAGGATTGAATATTGAGGATTGAGGATTGAGGATTGAGGATTGAGGATTGAGGATTGAAGATTGAGTATTGAGGATTGAAGATTGAGGATTGACGATTGAGGATTGAGGATTGAGGATTGAGGATTGAGGATTGAAGATTGAGGATTGAGGATAGTGGGTTGAGGATTGAGGATTGAGGATTGAATATTGATGAATGAAGATTGAGGATTGAGGATTGAATGTCGTGGATTGAGGACGAGGACTGAGGGTTGATTATTGATACTTGAGGCCAGAGGATTGAGGGTTGAGGGTTGCGAATTGAGGATTGAGGATTTAAGATTGAGGATTGGGTATTGAGGATTGAGGAATGAGGATTGAGGATTGAGGACAGAGGATTGAGGATTGAAGATTGAGTATTGAGGATTGAAGATTCACGATTGAGGATTGAGGATTGAGGATTGAGGATTGAGGATTGAGGATTGAGGATTGAAGTTTTAGTATTGAGGGTTGAAGATTGAGGATTGAGGATTGAGGATTGAGGATTGAAGATTAAGATTGAGGATTGAGGATTGAGGAGTGAGGACTGAGGATTGAGGATTGAGGATTGAGTACTGAGGATTGAAGATTGAGGATTGAGGATTGAGGATTGAGGATTGAGGATTGAAGATTGAGTACTGAGGATTGAAGATTAAGATTGAGGATTGAGGATTGAGGACTGAGGATGGAGGATTGAGGATTGAAGGTTCAGTATTGGGGATTGAAGACTGAGTATTGAGGATTGAGGATTGAACATTGAGGACTGAGTGTTGAGGGTTGAGTGATGAGAATTGATGTTTGTGTATAGAGATTTGAAGACTGCAGATTGAGTATTGAGTATTGAAAACTGTGAATTGAGTATATTCTATTGAGGATTGAGGGTTGACAACTGATTGTTGAGGACTGAGGGCTGAAGATTGAGGGTTCCGGATTGAGGATTCAGAATTGAAATTTGAGGATTGAGGATTGAGGATTGATGATTGAGGATTGAGGATTGAGGATTGAGGATTGAGGATTGAAGATTGAGTATTGAGGATTGAGGATTGAGGATTAAGGATTGAGGATTGAGGATTGAGGATTGAAGATTGAGTACTGAGGATTGAAGAGTAAGATTGAGGATTGAGGATTGAGGACTGGCGATTGAGGAATGAGGATTGAAGGTTCAGTATTGAGGATTGAAGACTGAGAATTGAGGATTGAGAATTGAACATTGAGGACTGAGTGTTGAGGGTTGAGTGATGAGAATTGATGTTTGTGGATAGAGATTTGAAGATTGCAGATTGAGTATTGAGTATTGAAAACTGTGAATTGAGTATATTCTATTGAGGATTGAGGATTGACAACTGATTGTTGAGGACTGCGGGCTGAAGATTGAGTGTTCCGGACTGAGGATTCAGAATTGAAATTTGAGGACTGAGCATTGAGGATTGAAGATTGAGTACTGAGGATTGAAGATTGAGAATTGACGATTAGGATTGAGGATTGAGGATGAGGGCTGAGGGTTGAGGATTGAGGTTTGAGGACTGAGGACTGAGGATTGAGGATTGAGAATTGAGGATTGAGGATTGAGGGTTGAAGATTGAGGATTGGCTATTGAGGATTGAAGAATGAGGATTGAGGATTGAGGATTGAGGATTGAGGAATCAGGATTGGAGATTGAGTATTGAGGATTGAATGTTGAGGATTGTGGTTTGAGGATTGATGATTGAGGATTGAATATTGAGGATTGAGGATTGAGGATTGAGGATTGAGGATTGAATATTGATTATTGAGGATTGAAGATTGACTATTGAGGATTGCGAATTGAGGATTGAGGATTGAGGATTGAGGATTGAAGATTGAGTATTGAGGATTGAAGGTTGAGGATTGTGGATTGAGGATTGAGGATTGAGGCTTGAATATTGAGGATTGGGGCTGAGTGTTGAGGGTTGAGTGATGAGAATTGATGTTTGTGGATAGAGATTTGAAGACTGCAGGTTGAGTATTGAGTATTGAAAACTTTGAATTCATGATATTCTATTGAGGATTGAGGATTGACCACTGATTGTTGAGGACTGAGGGCTGAAGATTGAGGATTCAGGATTGAGGTTTGAGGACTGAGGATTGAGGATTGAGGATTGAGGATTGAGGATTGAAGATTGAGTATTGAGAATTGAAGATTGAGGATTGAGGATTGAGGATTGAAGATTGAGTACTGAGGATTGAAGGTTAAGATTGAGGACTGAGGGTTGAGGATTGGGGATTGAGGATTGAGGATTTAAGATTGTGTATTGAGGATTGAAGATTGAGGATTGAGGATTGAGGATTGAGGATTGGGGATTGAAGATTGAGTACTGAGGATTGAAGATTAAGAGTGAGGATTGAGGATTGAGGACTGAGGAATGAGGATTGAGGATTGAAGGTTCAGTATTGAGGATTGAAGATTGAGAATTCAGGATTGAGGGTTGAACATTGAGGACTGAGTGTTGAGGTTGAGTGATGAGAATTGATGTTTGTGGATAGAGATTTGAAGATTGCAGATTGAGTATTGAGTATTGAAAACTGTGAATTGAGTATATTCTATTTAGGATTACGGATTGACAACCGACTGTTGAGGACTGAGGGCTGAAGATTGAGGGTTCCGGATTGAGGATTCAGAATTGAAATTGGAGGACTGAGCATTGAGGATTGAAGATTGAGTATTGAGGATTGAAGATTGAGAATTGAGGATTGAGGATTGAGGATTGAGGATGAGGGCTGAGGGTTGAGGATTGAGGATTGAACATTGAGGACTGAGTGTTGAGGGTTGAGTGATGAGAATTGATGTTTGTGGATAGAGATTTTAAGATTGCAGATTGAGTATTGAGTATTGAAAACTGTGAATTGAGTATATTCTATTGAGGATTGAGGATTGACAACTGATTGTTGAGGACTGAGGGCTGAAGCTTGAGGATTCAGGATTGAGGATTCAGGATTGAGGTTTGAGGAGAGAGGACTGATGATTGAGGATTGAGGAATGAGAATTGAGGATTGAGGATTGAGGATTGAAGATTGAGGATTGGCTGTTGAGGATTGAACATTGAGGATTGAGGATTGAGGATTGAGGATTGAGGATTGAAGGTTGAGTATTGATGAATGAAGATTGAGGATTGAGGATTGAGGGTTGTGGATTGAGAACGAGGACTCAGGGTTGAGTGTTGATGCCTGAGGTCTGAGGATTGAGGATTGAGGATTGCGAACTGAGGATTGAGGATTGCGGATTGAAGATTGAGGATTGGGTATTGAGGATTGAAGAATGAGGATTGAAGAATGAGGATTTGGGATTGAGTATTGAGGATTGAGGATTGAATATTGAGTATTGAGGATTGAATATTGAGGATTGAGGATTGAGGATTGAGGATTGAGGATGGAGGATTGAAGATTGAGTATTGAGGATTGAAGATTGAGGATTGAGGATTGAGTATTAAGGATTGAGTATTGAGGATTGTAGATTGAGGATTGAGGATTGAGGATTGAGGATTGAGGGTTGTGGATTGAGGACGAGGACTGAGGGTTGAATATTTATGTTTGAGGTCTGAGGATTGAGGATTGAGGATTGAGAATTGAGGATTGAGGATTGAGGATTGAGGATTGAAGATTGAGGATTGGGTATTGAGGATTGAGGATTGAAGATTGAGTATTGAGGATTGAAGATTGACGATCGAGGATTGAGAATTGAGGATTGAGTATTGAGGATTGTGGATTGAAGATTGAGTATTGAGGATTGAAGGTTGAGGAATGTGGATTGAGGATTGAGGATTGAGGATTGAATATTGAGGTTTGGGGACTGAGTGTTGAGGGTTGAATGATGAGAATTGATGTTTGTGGATAGAGATTTGAAGATTGCAGATTGAGTATTGAGTATTGAAAACTGTGAATTGGTGATATTCTATTGAGGATTGAGGATTGACAACCGACTGTTGACGACTGAGGGCTGAGGCTTGAGGATTCAGGATTGAGGATTCAGGATTGAGGTTTCAGGAGAGAGGACTGAGGATTGAGGATTGAGGATTGAGAATTGAGGATTGACGATTGAGGATTGAAGATTGAGGATTGGCTGTTGAGGAATGAACATTGAGGATTGAGGATTGAGGAATGAGGATTGAGGATTGAAGGTTGAATATTGGTGAATGAAGATTGAGGATTGAGGATTGAGGGTTGTGGATTGAGAACGGGGACTGAGGGTTGAGTGTTGATGCCTGAGGTCTGAGGATTGAGGATTGAGGATTGCGAACTGAGGATTGAGGATTGAGGATTGAAGATTGAGGATTGGGTATTGAGGATTGAAGAATGAGGATTGAAGAATGAGGATTGGGGATTGAGAATTGAGGATTGAGGATTGAAGATTGAGTACTGAGGATTGAAGACTAAGATTGAGGATTGAGGATTGAGGACTGAGGATTGAGGATTGAGGATTGAACGTTCAGTATTGAGGATTGAAGATTGAGAATTGAGAATTGAGGATTGAACATTGAGGACTGAGTGTTGAGGGTTGAGTGATGAGAATTGATGTTTGTGGATAGAGATTTGAAGATTGCTGATTGAGTATTGAGTATTGAAAACTGTGAATTGAGTATATTCTATTGAGGATTGAGGATTGACAACAGATTGTTGAGGACTGAGGGCTGAAGATTGAGGGTTCCGGATTGAGGATTCAGAATTGAAATTTGAGGACTGAGCATTGAGGATTGAAGATTGAGTAGTGAGGATTGAAGATTGAGAATTGAGGGTTGAGGATTGAGGATTGAGGGTTGAGGATTGAAGGTTGAATATTGATGAATGAAGATTGAGGATTGAGGATTGAGGGTTGTGGATTGAGAACGAGGACTGAGGGTTGAGTGTTGATGCCTGAGGTCTGAGGATTGAGGATTGAGGATTGCGAACTGAGGATTGAGGATTGAGGCTTGAAGATTGAGGATTGGGTATTGAGGATTGAAGAATGAGGATTGAAGAATGAGGATTGGGGATTGAGAATTGAGGATTGAGGATTGAATATTGAGTATTGGGGATTGAATATTGAGGATTGAGGATTGAGGATTGAGGACTGAGGATTGAGGATTGAAGATTGAGTAGTGAGGATTGAAGATTGAGGACTGCGGATTGAGGATTGAGGATTGAGGATTGAGGATGGAGGATTGAAGATTGAGGATTTAGGATTGAGGATTGAGGATTGAGGGTTGTGGATTGAGGACGAGGACTGAGGGTTGAATATTTATGATTGAGGTCTGAGGATTGAGGATTGAGGATTGAGAATTGAGGATTGAGGATTGAGGATTGAAGATTGAGGATTGGGTATTGAGGATTGAGCATTGAGGATTGAAGATTGAGGATAGGGTATTGAGGATTGAAGAATGATGATTGAGGATTGAGGATTGAGGATTGAGTATTGAATATTGAGTATTGAGGATTGAAGATCGACTATTGAGGATTGCGAATTGAGGATTGATGGTTGGGGATTGAGGATTGAAGATTGAGTATTGAGGATTGAAGATTGAGGATTGTGGATTGAGGATTGAGGATTGAGGCTTGAATATTGAGGATTGGGGACTGAGTGTTGGGGGTTGAGTGATGAGGATTGATGTTTGTGGATAGAGATTTGAAGATTGCAGGTTGAGTATTGAGTATTGAAAACTGTGAAATCATGATATTCTATTGAGGATTGAGGATGGACCACTGATTGTTGAGGACTGAGGGCTGAAGATTGAGGATTCAGGGTTGAGGATTCAGGATTGAGGTTTGAGGACTGAGGATTGAGGATTGAGGATTGAGGATTGAGGATTGAGGATTGAGGATTGAAGACTGAGGATTGGGCCTTGAGGTTTGAACACTGAGGATTGAGGATTGAGGTTTGAGGAGTGAAGATTGAGGATTGAGGATTGAGGATTGAGGATCGAGGATTGAGGGTTGAAGATTGAAAATTGATGATTAAAGATTGAGGGTTGAGGATTGAGGTTTGTGGATTGAGGACGAGGACTGAGTGTTGAGTATTGATGTCTGAGGTCTGAGGATTGAGGATTGAGAATTGAGAATTGAGGATTGAGGATTGAAGATTGAGGATTGGGTATTGAGGATTGACGAATGAGGATTGAGGATTGCGGATTGAGGATTGAAGATTCAGTATTGAGGATTGAAGATTGGGTATTGAGGATTGAAGAATGAGGATTGAAGAATGAGGATTGGGGATTGAGTATTGAGGATTGAAGATTGAGTATTGAGAATTGAAGATTGAGGATTGAGGATTGAGGATTGAAGATTGAGTACTGAGGATTGAAGGTTAAGATTGAGGACTGAGGATTGAGGATTGGGGATTGAGGATTGAGGATTTAAGATTGTGTATTGAGGATTGAAGATTGAGGATTGAGGATTGAGGATTGAGGATTGGGGATTGAAGATTGAGTACTGAGGATTGAAGATTAAGAGTGAGGATTGAGGATTGAGGACTGAGGAATGAGGATTGAGGATTGAAGGTTCAGTATTGAGGATTGAAGATTGAGAATTCAGGATTGAGGGTTGAACATTGAGGACTGAGTGTTGAGGTTGAGTGATGAGAATTGATGTTTGTGGATAGAGATTTGAAGATTGCAGATTGAGTATTGAGTATTGAAAACTGTGAATTGAGTATATTCTATTTAGGATTACGGATTGACAACCGACTGTTGAGGACTGAGGGCTGAAGATTGAGGGTTCCGGATTGAGGATTCAGAATTGAAATTGGAGGACTGAGCATTGAGGATTGAAGATTGAGTATTGAGGATTGAAGATTGAGAATTGAGGATTGAGGATTGAGGATTGAGGATGAGGGCTGAGGGTTGAGGATTGAGGATTGAACATTGAGGACTGAGTGTTGAGGGTTGAGTGATGAGAATTGATGTTTGTGGATAGAGATTTTAAGATTGCAGATTGAGTATTGAGTATTGAAAACTGTGAATTGAGTATATTCTATTGAGGATTGAGGATTGACAACTGATTGTTGAGGACTGAGGGCTGAAGCTTGAGGATTCAGGATTGAGGATTCAGGATTGAGGTTTGAGGAGAGAGGACTGATGATTGAGGATTGAGGAATGAGAATTGAGGATTGAGGATTGAGGATTGAAGATTGAGGATTGGCTGTTGAGGATTGAACATTGAGGATTGAGGATTGAGGATTGAGGATTGAGGATTGAAGGTTGAGTATTGATGAATGAAGATTGAGGATTGAGGATTGAGGGTTGTGGATTGAGAACGAGGACTCAGGGTTGAGTGTTGATGCCTGAGGTCTGAGGATTGAGGATTGAGGATTGCGAACTGAGGATTGAGGATTGCGGATTGAAGATTGAGGATTGGGTATTGAGGATTGAAGAATGAGGATTGAAGAATGAGGATTTGGGATTGAGTATTGAGGATTGAGGATTGAGGGTTGTGGATTGAGGACGAGGACTGAGGGTTGAATATTTATGTTTGAGGTCTGAGGATTGAGGATTGAGGATTGAGAATTGAGGATTGAGGATTGAGGATTGAGGATTGAAGATTGAGGATTGGGTATTGAGGATTGAGGATTGAAGATTGAGTATTGAGGATTGAAGATTGACGATCGAGGATTGAGAATTGAGGATTGGGGATTGAAGATTGAGTACTGAGGATTGAAGATTAAGAGTGAGGATTGAGGATTGAGGACTGAGGAATGAGGATTGAGGATTGAAGGTTCAGTATTGAGGATTGAAGATTGAGAATTCAGGATTGAGGGTTGAACATTGAGGACTGAGTGTTGAGGTTGAGTGATGAGAATTGATGTTTGTGGATAGAGATTTGAAGATTGCAGATTGAGTATTGAGTATTGAAAACTGTGAATTGAGTATATTCTATTTAGGATTACGGATTGACAACCGACTGTTGAGGACTGAGGGCTGAAGATTGAGGGTTCCGGATTGAGGATTCAGAATTGAAATTGGAGGACTGAGCATTGAGGATTGAAGATTGAGTATTGAGGATTGAAGATTGAGAATTGAGGATTGAGGATTGAGGATTGAGGATGAGGGCTGAGGGTTGAGGATTGAGGATTGAACATTGAGGACTGAGTGTTGAGGGTTGAGTGATGAGAATTGATGTTTGTGGATAGAGATTTTAAGATTGCAGATTGAGTATTGAGTATTGAAAACTGTGAATTGAGTATATTCTATTGAGGATTGAGGATTGACAACTGATTGTTGAGGACTGAGGGCTGAAGCTTGAGGATTCAGGATTGAGGATTCAGGATTGAGGTTTGAGGAGAGAGGACTGATGATTGAGGATTGAGGAATGAGAATTGAGGATTGAGGATTGAGGATTGAAGATTGAGGATTGGCTGTTGAGGATTGAACATTGAGGATTGAGGATTGAGGATTGAGGATTGAGGATTGAAGGTTGAGTATTGATGAATGAAGATTGAGGATTGAGGATTGAGGGTTGTGGATTGAGAACGAGGACTCAGGGTTGAGTGTTGATGCCTGAGGTCTGAGGATTGAGGATTGAGGATTGCGAACTGAGGATTGAGGATTGCGGATTGAAGATTGAGGATTGGGTATTGAGGATTGAAGAATGAGGATTGAAGAATGAGGATTTGGGATTGAGTATTGAGGATTGAGGATTGAATATTGAGTATTGAGGATTGAATATTGAGGATTGAGGATTGAGGATTGAGGATTGAGGATGGAGGATTGAAGATTGAGTATTGAGGATTGAAGATTGAGGATTGAGGATTGAGTATTAAGGATTGAGGATTGAGGATTGAGGATTGAAGATTGAGGATTGAGGATTGAGGATTGAGGATTGAGGATTGAGGGTTGTGGATTGAGGACGAGGACTGAGGGTTGAATATTTATGTTTGAGGTCTGAGGATTGAGGATTGAGGATTGAGAATTGAGGATTGAGGATTGAGGATTGAGGATTGAAGATTGAGGATTGGGTATTGAGGATTGAGGATTGAAGATTGAGTATTGAGGATTGAAGATTGACGATCGAGGATTGAGAATTGAGGATTGAGTATTGAGGATTGTGGATTGAAGATTGAGTATTGAGGATTGAAGGTTGAGGAATGTGGATTGAGGATTGAGGATTGAGGATTGAATATTGAGGTTTGGGGACTGAGTGTTGAGGGTTGAATGATGAGAATTGATGTTTGTGGATAGAGATTTGAAGATTGCAGATTGAGTATTGAGTATTGAAAACTGTGAATTGGTGATATTCTATTGAGGATTGAGGATTGACAACCGACTGTTGACGACTGAGGGCTGAGGCTTGAGGATTCAGGATTGAGGATTCAGGATTGAGGTTTCAGGAGAGAGGACTGAGGATTGAGGATTGAGGATTGAGAATTGAGGATTGACGATTGAGGATTGAAGATTGAGGATTGGCTGTTGAGGAATGAACATTGAGGATTGAGGATTGAGGAATGAGGATTGAGGGTTGAAGATTGAGGATTGGCTATTGAGGATTGAAGAATGAGGATTGAGGATTGAGGATTGAGGATTGAGGAATCAGGATTGGAGATTGAGTATTGAGGATTGAATGTTGAGGATTGTGGTTTGAGGATTGATGATTGAGGATTGAATATTGAGGATTGAGGATTGAGGATTGAGGATTGAGGATTGAATATTGATTATTGAGGATTGAAGATTGACTATTGAGGATTGCGAATTGAGGATTGAGGATTGAGGATTGAGGATTGAAGATTGAGTATTGAGGATTGAAGGTTGAGGATTGTGGATTGAGGATTGAGGATTGAGGCTTGAATATTGAGGATTGGGGCTGAGTGTTGAGGGTTGAGTGATGAGAATTGATGTTTGTGGATAGAGATTTGAAGACTGCAGGTTGAGTATTGAGTATTGAAAACTTTGAATTCATGATATTCTATTGAGGATTGAGGATTGACCACTGATTGTTGAGGACTGAGGGCTGAAGATTGAGGATTCAGGATTGAGGTTTGAGGACTGAGGATTGAGGATTGAGGATTGAGGATTGAGGATTGAAGATTGAGTATTGAGAATTGAAGATTGAGGATTGAGGATTGAGGATTGAAGATTGAGTACTGAGGATTGAAGGTTAAGATTGAGGACTGAGGGTTGAGGATTGGGGATTGAGGATTGAGGATTTAAGATTGTGTATTGAGGATTGAAGATTGAGGATTGAGGATTGAGGATTGAGGATTGGGGATTGAAGATTGAGTACTGAGGATTGAAGATTAAGAGTGAGGATTGAGGATTGAGGACTGAGGAATGAGGATTGAGGATTGAAGGTTCAGTATTGAGGATTGAAGATTGAGAATTCAGGATTGAGGGTTGAACATTGAGGACTGAGTGTTGAGGTTGAGTGATGAGAATTGATGTTTGTGGATAGAGATTTGAAGATTGCAGATTGAGTATTGAGTATTGAAAACTGTGAATTGAGTATATTCTATTTAGGATTACGGATTGACAACCGACTGTTGAGGACTGAGGGCTGAAGATTGAGGGTTCCGGATTGAGGATTCAGAATTGAAATTGGAGGACTGAGCATTGAGGATTGAAGATTGAGTATTGAGGATTGAAGATTGAGAATTGAGGATTGAGGATTGAGGATTGAGGATGAGGGCTGAGGGTTGAGGATTGAGGATTGAACATTGAGGACTGAGTGTTGAGGGTTGAGTGATGAGAATTGATGTTTGTGGATAGAGATTTTAAGATTGCAGATTGAGTATTGAGTATTGAAAACTGTGAATTGAGTATATTCTATTGAGGATTGAGGATTGACAACTGATTGTTGAGGACTGAGGGCTGAAGCTTGAGGATTCAGGATTGAGGATTCAGGATTGAGGTTTGAGGAGAGAGGACTGATGATTGAGGATTGAGGAATGAGAATTGAGGATTGAGGATTGAGGATTGAAGATTGAGGATTGGCTGTTGAGGATTGAACATTGAGGATTGAGGATTGAGGATTGAGGATTGAGGATTGAAGGTTGAGTATTGATGAATGAAGATTGAGGATTGAGGATTGAGTGTTGTGGATTGAGAACGAGGACTCAGGGTTGAGTGTTGATGCCTGAGGTCTGAGGATTGAGGATTGAGGATTGCGAACTGAGGATTGAGGATTGCGGATTGAAGATTGAGGATTGGGTATTGAGGATTGAAGAATGAGGATTGAAGAATGAGGATTTGGGATTGAGTATTGAGGATTGAGGATTGAATATTGAGTATTGAGGATTGAATATTGAGGATTGAGGATTGAGGATTGAGGATTGAGGATGGAGGATTGAAGATTGAGTATTGAGGATTGAAGATTGAGGATTGAGGATTGAGTATTAAGGATTGAGGATTGAGGATTGTAGATTGAGGATTGAGGATTGAGGATTGAGGATTGAGGGTTGTGGATTGAGGACGAGGACTGAGGGTTGAATATTTATGTTTGAGGTCTGAGGATTGAGGATTGAGGATTGAGAATTGAGGATTGAGGATTGAGGATTGAGGATTGAAGATTGAGGATTGGGTATTGAGGATTGAGGATTGAAGATTGAGTATTGAGGATTGAAGATTGACGATCGAGGATTGAGAATTGAGGATTGAGTATTGAGGATTGTGGATTGAAGATTGAGTATTGAGGATTGAAGGTTGAGGAATGTGGATTGAGGATTGAGGATTGAGGATTGAATATTGAGGTTTGGGGACTGAGTGTTGAGGGTTGAATGATGAGAATTGATGTTTGTGGATAGAGATTTGAAGATTGCAGATTGAGTATTGAGTATTGAAAACTGTGAATTGGTGATATTCTATTGAGGATTGAGGATTGACAACCGACTGTTGACGACTGAGGGCTGAGGCTTGAGGATTCAGGATTGAGGATTCAGGATTGAGGTTTCAGGAGAGAGGACTGAGGATTGAGGATTGAGGATTGAGAATTGAGGATTGACGATTGAGGATTGAAGATTGAGGATTGGCTGTTGAGGAATGAACATTGAGGATTGAGGATTGAGGAATGAGGATTGAGGATTGAAGGTTGAATATTGGTGAATGAAGATTGAGGATTGAGGATTGAGGGTTGTGGATTGAGAACGGGGACTGAGGGTTGAGTGTTGATGCCTGAGGTCTGAGGATTGAGGATTGAGGATTGCGAACTGAGGATTGAGGATTGAGGATTGAAGATTGAGGATTGGGTATTGAGGATTGAAGAATGAGGATTGAAGAATGAGGATTGGGGATTGAGAATTGAGGATTGAGGATTGAAGATTGAGTACTGAGGATTGAAGACTAAGATTGAGGATTGAGGATTGAGGACTGAGGATTGAGGATTGAGGATTGAACGTTCAGTATTGAGGATTGAAGATTGAGAATTGAGAATTGAGGATTGAACATTGAGGACTGAGTGTTGAGGGTTGAGTGATGAGAATTGATGTTTGTGGATAGAGATTTGAAGATTGCTGATTGAGTATTGAGTATTGAAAACTGTGAATTGAGTATATTCTATTGAGGATTGAGGATTGACAACAGATTGTTGAGGACTGAGGGCTGAAGATTGAGGGTTCCGGATTGAGGATTCAGAATTGAAATTTGAGGACTGAGCATTGAGGATTGAAGATTGAGTAGTGAGGATTGAAGATTGAGAATTGAGGGTTGAGGA
The DNA here is from genome assembly GCF_051401765.1 of Calliopsis andreniformis. Classification (NCBI taxonomy): domain Eukaryota; kingdom Metazoa; phylum Arthropoda; class Insecta; order Hymenoptera; family Andrenidae; genus Calliopsis; species Calliopsis andreniformis. The sequence goes on from NW_027480536.1 coordinate 115,424, forward strand.
TTGAGGATTGAGGGTTGAGGATTGAAGGTTGAATATTGATGAATGAAGATTGAGGATTGAGGATTGAGGGTTGTGGATTGAGAACGAGGACTGAGGGTTGAGTGTTGATGCCTGAGGTCTGAGGATTGAGGATTGAGGATTGCGAACTGAGGATTGAGGATTGAGGCTTGAAGATTGAGGATTGGGTATTGAGGATTGAAGAATGAGGATTGAAGAATGAGGATTGGGGATTGAGAATTGAGGATTGAGGATTGAATATTGAGTATTGGGGATTGAATATTGAGGATTGAGGATTGAGGATTGAGGACTGAGGATTGAGGATTGAAGATTGAGTAGTGAGGATTGAAGATTGAGGACTGCGGATTGAGGATTGAGGATTGAGGATTGAGGATTGAGGATTGAAGATTGAGGATTTAGGATTGAGGATTGAGGATTGAGGGTTGTGGATTGAGGACGAGGACTGAGGGTTGAATATTTATGATTGAGGTCTGAGGATTGAGGATTGAGGATTGAGAATTGAGGATTGAGGATTGAGGATTGAAGATTGAGGATTGGGTATTGAGGATTGAGCATTGAGGATTGAAGATTGAGGATAGGGTATTGAGGATTGAAGAATGATGATTGAGGATTGAGGATTGAGGATTGAGTATTGAATATTGAGTATTGAGGATTGAAGATCGACTATTGAGGATTGCGAATTGAGGATTCATGGTTGGGGATTGAGGATTGAAGATTGAGTATTGAGGATTGAAGATTGAGGATTGTGGATTGAGGATTGAGGATTGAGGCTTGAATATTGAGGATTGGGGACTGAGTGTTGGGGGTTGAGTGATGAGGATTGATGTTTGTGGATAGAGATTTGAAGATTGCAGGTTGAGTATTGAGTATTGAAAACTGTGAAATCATGATATTCTATTGAGGATTGAGGATGGACCACTGATTGTTGAGGACTGAGGGCTGAAGATTGAGGATTCAGGGTTGAGGATTCAGGATTGAGGTTTGAGGACTGAGGATTGAGGATTGAGGATTGAGGATTGAGGATTGAGGATTGAGGATTGAAGACTGAGGATTGGGCCTTGAGGTTTGAACACTGAGGATTGAGGATTGAGGTTTGAGGAGTGAAGATTGAGGATTGAGGATTGAGGATTGAGGATCGAGGATTGAGGGTTGAAGATTGAAAATTGATGATTAAAGATTGAGGGTTGAGGATTGAGGTTTGTGGATTGAGGACGAGGACTGAGTGTTGAGTATTGATGTCTGAGGTCTGAGGATTGAGGATTGAGAATTGAGAATTGAGGATTGAGGATTGAAGATTGAGGATTGGGTATTGAGGATTGACGAATGAGGATTGAGGATTGCGGATTGAGGATTGAAGATTCAGTATTGAGGATTGAAGATTGGGTATTGAGGATTGAAGAATGAGGATTGAAGAATGAGGATTGGGGATTGAGTATTGAGGATTGAAGATTGAGTATTGAGAATTGAAGATTGAGGATTGAGGATTGAGGATTGAAGATTGAGTACTGAGGATTGAAGGTTAAGATTGAGGACTGAGGATTGAGGATTGGGGATTGAGGATTGAGGATTTAAGATTGTGTATTGAGGATTGAAGATTGAGGATTGAGGATTGAGGATTGAGGATTGGGGATTGAAGATTGAGTACTGAGGATTGAAGATTAAGAGTGAGGATTGAGGATTGAGGACTGAGGAATGAGGATTGAGGATTGAAGGTTCAGTATTGAGGATTGAAGATTGAGAATTCAGGATTGAGGGTTGAACATTGAGGACTGAGTGTTGAGGTTGAGTGATGAGAATTGATGTTTGTGGATAGAGATTTGAAGATTGCAGATTGAGTATTGAGTATTGAAAACTGTGAATTGAGTATATTCTATTTAGGATTACGGATTGACAACCGACTGTTGAGGACTGAGGGCTGAAGATTGAGGGTTCCGGATTGAGGATTCAGAATTGAAATTGGAGGACTGAGCATTGAGGATTGAAGATTGAGTATTGAGGATTGAAGATTGAGAATTGAGGATTGAGGATTGAGGATTGAGGATGAGGGCTGAGGGTTGAGGATTGAGGATTGAACATTGAGGACTGAGTGTTGAGGGTTGAGTGATGAGAATTGATGTTTGTGGATAGAGATTTTAAGATTGCAGATTGAGTATTGAGTATTGAAAACTGTGAATTGAGTATATTCTATTGAGGATTGAGGATTGACAACTGATTGTTGAGGACTGAGGGCTGAAGCTTGAGGATTCAGGATTGAGGATTCAGGATTGAGGTTTGAGGAGAGAGGACTGATGATTGAGGATTGAGGAATGAGAATTGAGGATTGAGGATTGAGGATTGAAGATTGAGGATAGGCTGTTGAGGATTGAACATTGAGGATTGAGGATTGAGGATTGAGGATTGAGGATTGAAGGTTGAGTATTGATGAATGAAGATTGAGGATTGAGGATTGAGGGTTGTGGATTGAGAACGAGGACTCAGGGTTGAGTGTTGATGCCTGAGGTCTGAGGATTGAGGATTGAGGATTGCGAACTGAGGATTGAGGATTGCGGATTGAAGATTGAGGATTGGGTATTGAGGATTGAAGAATGAGGATTGAAGAATGAGGATTTGGGATTGAGTATTGAGGATTGAGGATTGAATATTGAGTATTGAGGATTGAATATTGAGGATTGAGGATTGAGGATTGAGGATTGAGGATGGAGGATTGAAGATTGAGTATTGAGGATTGAAGATTGAGGATTGAGGATTGAGTATTAAGGATTGAGGATTGAGGATTGAGGATTGAAGATTGAGGATTGAGGATTGAGGATTGAGGATTGAGGATTGAGGGTTGTGGATTGAGGACGAGGACTGAGGGTTGAATATTTATGTTTGAGGTCTGAGGATTGAGGATTGAGGATTGAGAATTGAGGATTGAGGATTGAGGATTGAGGATTGAAGATTGAGGATTGGGTATTGAGGATTGAGGATTGAAGATTGAGTATTGAGGATTGAAGATTGACGATCGAGGATTGAGAATTGAGGATTGAGTATTGAGGATTGTGGATTGAAGATTGAGTATTGAGGATTGAAGGTTGAGGAATGTGGATTGAGGATTGAGGATTGAGGATTGAATATTGAGGTTTGGGGACTGAGTGTTGAGGGTTGAATGATGAGAATTGATGTTTGTGGATAGAGATTTGAAGATTGCAGATTGAGTATTGAGTATTGAAAACTGTGAATTGGTGATATTCTATTGAGGATTGAGGATTGACAACCGACTGTTGACGACTGAGGGCTGAGGCTTGAGGATTCAGGATTGAGGATTCAGGATTGAGGTTTCAGGAGAGAGGACTGAGGATTGAGGATTGAGGATTGAGAATTGAGGATTGACGATTGAGGATTGAAGATTGAGGATTGGCTGTTGAGGAATGAACATTGAGGATTGAGGATTGAGGAATGAGGATTGAGGATTGAAGGTTGAATATTGGTGAATGAAGATTGAGGATTGAGGATTGAGGGTTGTGGATTGAGAACGGGGACTGAGGGTTGAGTGTTGATGCCTGAGGTCTGTGGATTGAGGATTGAGGATTGCGAACTGAGGATTGAGGATTGAGGATTGAAGATTGAGGATTGGGTATTGAGGATTGAAGAATGAGGATTGAAGAATGAGGATTGGGGATTGAGAATTGAGGATTGAGGATTGAAGATTGAGTACTGAGGATTGAAGACTAAGATTGAGGATTGAGGATTGAGGACTGAGGATTGAGGATTGAGGATTGAACGTTCAGTATTGAGGATTGAAGATTGAGAATTGAGAATTGAGGATTGAACATTGAGGACTGAGTGTTGAGGGTTGAGTGATGAGAATTGATGTTTGTGGATAGAGATTTGAAGATTGCTGATTGAGTATTGAGTATTGAAAACTGTGAATTGAGTATATTCTATTGAGGATTGAGGATTGACAACAGATTGTTGAGGACTGAGGGCTGAAGATTGAGGGTTCCGGATTGAGGATTCAGAATTGAAATTTGAGGACTGAGCATTGAGGATTGAAGATTGAGTAGTGAGGATTGAAGATTGAGAATTGAGGATTGAGGATTGAGGATTGAGGATTGAGGATTGAAGGTTGAATATTGATGAATGAAGATTGAGGATTGAGGATTGAGGGTTGTGGATTGAGAACGAGGACTGAGGGTTGAGTGTTGATGCCTGAGGTCTGAGGATTGAGGATTGAGGATTGCGAACTGAGGATTGAGGATTGAGGCTTGAAGATTGAGGATTGGGTATTGAGGATTGAAGAATGAGGATTGAAGAATGAGGATTGGGGATTGAGAATTGAGGATTGAGGATTGAATATTGAGTATTGGGGATTGAATATTGAGGATTGAGGATTGAGGATTGAGGACTGAGGATTGAGGATTGAAGATTGAGTAGTGAGGATTGAAGATTGAGGACTGCGGATTGAGGATTGAGGATTGAGGATTGAGTATTGAGGATTGAAGATTGAGGATTTAGGATTGAGGATTGAGGATTGAGGGTTGTGGATTGAGGACGAGGACTGAGGGTTGAATATTTATGATTGAGGTCTGAGGATTGAGGATTGAGGATTGAGAATTGAGGATTGAGGATTGAGGATTGAAGATTGAGGATTGGGTATTGAGGATTGAGCATTGAGGATTGAAGATTGAGGATAGGGTATTGAGGATTGAAGAATGATGATTGAGGATTGAGGATTGAGGATTGAGTATTGAATATTGAGTATTGAGGATTGAAGATCGACTATTGAGGATTGCGAATTGAGGATTGATGGTTGGGGATTGAGGATTGAAGATTGAGTATTGAGGATTGAAGATTGAGGATTGTGGATTGAGGATTGAGGATTGAGGCTTGAATATTGAGGATTGGGGACTGAGTGTTGGGGGTTGAGTGATGAGGATTGATGTTTGTGGATAGAGATTTGAAGATTGCAGGTTGAGTATTGAGTATTGAAAACTGTGAAATCATGATATTCTATTGAGGATTGAGGATGGACCACTGATTGTTGAGGACTGAGGGCTGAAGATTGAGGATTCAGGGTTGAGGATTCAGGATTGAGGTTTGAGGACTGAGGATTGAGGATTGAGGATTGAGGATTGAGGATTGAGGATTGAGGATTGAAGACTGAGGATTGGGCCTTGAGGTTTGAACACTGAGGATTGAGGATTGAGGATTGCGGATTGAGGATTGAAGATTCAGTATTGAGGATTGAAGATTGGGTATTGAGGATTGAAGAATGAGGATCGAAGAATGAGGATTGGGGATTGAGTATTGAGGATTGAGGATTGAATATTGAGTATTGAGGATTGAATATTGAGGATTGAGGATTGAGGATTGAGGATTGAGGATGGAGGATTGAAGATTGAGTATTGAGGATTGAAGATTGAGGATTGAGGATTGAGTATTGAGGATTGAGGATTGAGGATTGAAGATTGAGGATTGAGGATTGAGGATTGAGGATTGAGGGTTGTGGACTGAGGACGAGGACTGAGGGTTGAATATTTATGTTTGAGGTCTGAGGATTGAGGATTGAGGATTGAGAATTGAGGATTGAGGATTGAGGATTGAGGATTGAAGATTGAGGATTGGGTATTGAGGATTGAGGATTGAAGATTGAGTATTGAGGATTGAAGATTGACGATCGAGGATTGAGAATTGAGGATAGAGTATTGAGGATTGAGAATTGAAGATTGAGTATTGAGGATTGAAGGTTGAGGAATGTGGATTGAGGATTGAGGATTGAGGATTGAATATTGAGGTTTGGGGACTGAGTGTTGAGGGTTGCATGATGAGAATTGATGTTGGTGGATAGAGATTTGAAGATTGCAGATTGAGTATTGAGTATTGAAAACTGTGAATTGGTGATATTCTATTGAGGATTGAGGATTGACAACCGACTGTTGACGACTGAGGGCTGAGGCTTGAGGATTCAGGATTGAGGATTCAGGATTGAGGTTTCAGGAGAGAGGACTGAGGATTGAGGATTAAGGATTGAGAATTGAGGATTGAGGATTGAGGATTGAAGATTGAGGATTGGCTGTTGTGGAATGAACATTGAGGATTGAGGATTGAGGAATGAGGATTGAGGGTCGTGGATTGAGGATTGAGGCTTGAATATTGAGGATTGGGGACTGAGTGTTGAGGGTTGAGTGATGAGGATTGATGTATGTGGATAGAGATTTGAAGATTGCAGGTTGAGTATTGAGTATTGAAAACTGTGAAATCATGATATTCTATTGAGGATTGATGATGGACCACTGATTGTTGAGGACTGAGGGCTGAAGATTGAGGATTCAGGATTGAGGATTTAGGATTGAGGTTTGAGGACTGAGGATTGAGGATTGAGGATTGAGGATTCAGGATTGAGGATTGAGAATTGAGGATTGAGGATTGAGGATTGAGGATTGAGGATTGAGGGTTGAATATTGATGAATGAAGATTGAGGATTGAGGATTGAGGGTTGTGGATTGAGAACGAGGACTGAGGGTTGAGTGTTGATGCCTGAGGTCTGAGGATTGAGGATTGAGGATTGCGAACTGAGGATTGAGGATTGCGAACTGAGGATTGAGGATTGAGGCTTGAAGATTGAGGATTGGGTATTGAGGATTGAAGAATGAGGATTGAAGAATGAGGATTGGGGATTGAGAATTGAGGATTGAGGATTGAATATTGAGTATTGGGGATTGAATATTGAGGATTGGGGATTGAGGATTGAGGACTGAGGATTGAAGATTGAGGATTTAGGATTGAGGATTGAGGATTGAGGGTTGTGGATTGAGGACGAGGACTGAGGGTTGAATATTTATGATTGAGGTCTGAGGATTGAGGATTGAGGATTGAGAATTGAGGATTGAGGATTGAGGATTGAAGATTGAGGATTGGGTATTGAGGATTGAGCATTGAGGATTGAAGATTGAGGATAGGGTATTGAGGATTGAAGAATGATGATTGAGGATTGAGGATTGAGGATTGAGTATTGAATATTGAGTATTGAGGATTGAAGATCGACTATTGGGGATTGCGGATTGAGGATTGATGGTTGGGGATTGAGGATTGAAGATTGAGTATTGAGGATTGAAGATTGAGGATTGTGGATTGAGGATTGAGGATTGAGGCTTGAATATTGAGGATTGGGGACTGAGTGTTGGGGGTTGAGTGATGAGGATTGATGTTTGTGGATAGAGATTTGAAGATTGCAGGTTGAGTATTGAGTATTGAAAACTGTGAAATCATGATATTCTATTGAGGATTGAGGATGGACCACTGATTGTTGAGGACTGAGGGCTGAAGATTGAGGATTCAGGGTTGAGGATTCAGGATTGAGGTTTGAGGACTGAGGATTGAGGATTGAGGATTGAGGATTGAGGATTGAGGATTGAGGATTGAAGACTGAGAATTGGGCATTGAGGTTTGAACATTGAGGATTGAGGATTGAGGTTTGAGGAGTGAAGATTGAGGATTGAGGATTGAGGATTGAGGATCGAGGATTGAGGGTTGAAGATTGAATATTGATGATTAAAGGTTGAGGGTTGAGGATTGAGGGTTGTGGATTGAGGACGAGGACTGAGTGTTGAATATTGATGTCTGAGGTCTGAGGATTGAGGATTGAGAATTGAGAATTGAGGATTGAGGATTGAAGATTGAGGATTGGGTATTGAGGATTGACGAATCAGGATTGAGGATTGCGGATTGAGGATTGAAGATTGAGTATTGAGGATTGAAGTTTGAGGATTGAGGATTGAAGATTGAGGATTGGGTATTGAGGATCGAAGTATGAGGATTGAGGATTGAGGATTGAGGATTGAGGATTGAATATTGAGTATTGAGGATTGAAGATTGACTATTGAGGATTGCGAACTGAGGATTGAGGATTGAGGATTGGGGATTGAAGATTGAGTATTGGGGATTGAAGGTTGAGGATTGTGGATTGAGAATTGAGGATTGAGGCTTGAATATTGAGGATTGGGGCTGAGTGTTGAGGGTTGAGTGGTGAGAATTGATGTTTGTGGATAGAGATTTGAAGAATGCAGGTTGAGTATCGAGTATTGAAAACTGTGAATTCATGATATTCTATTGAGGATTGAGGATTGACCACTGATTGTTGAGGACTGAGGGCTGAAGATTGAGGATTCAGGATTGAGGATTCAGGATTGAGGTTTGAGGACTGAGGATTGAGGATTGAGGATTGAGGATTGAGGATTGAGGATTGAGGATTGAGGATTGAGGATTGAGGATTGAAGACTGAGGATCGGGTATTGAGGATTCAACATTGAGGATTGAGGGTTGAGGATTGAGGATTGAGGATTGAGGATTGAAGGTTGAATATTGATGAATGAAGATTGAGGATTGAGGATTGAAGGTCGTGGATTGAGGACGAGGACTGAGGGTTGAGTATTGATACTTGAGGCCTGAGTATTGAGGATTGAGGATTGCGAATTGAGGATTGAGGATTTAAGATTGAGGATTGGGTATTGAGGATTGAGGATTGAGGATTGAGGATTGAGGATTGAAGATTGAGTACTGAGGACTGAAGATTAAGATTGAGGATTGAGGATTGAGGATTGAGGATTGAGGATTGAGGATTGAAGATTGAGTATTGAGGACTGAAGATTGAGGATTGAGTATTGAGGATTGTGGGTTGAAGATTGAGGATTGGGTATTGAGGATTGAAGAATGAGGATTGAGGATTGAGGATTGAGGATTGAGGATTGAAGATTGAGTATTGAGGATTGAAGATCGAGGATTGAGAATTGAGGATTGAGTATTGAGGATTGAGGATTGAAGGTTGAGGATTGTGGATTGAGGATTGAGGATTGAGCATTGAATATTGAGGATTGGCGACTGAGTGTTGAGGGTTGAATGATGAGAATTGATGTTTGGGGATAGAGATTTGAAGATTGCAGATTGAGTATTAAGTATTGAAAACTGTGAATTGATGATATTCTATTGAGGATTGAGGATTGACAACTGATGGTTGAGGACTGAGGGCTGAAGCTTGAGGATTCAGGATTGAGGTTTGAGGAGAGAGGACTGAGGATTGAGGATTGAGGATTGAGGACTGAGGATTGAGGATTGAGGATTGAGGATTGAGGATTGAGGATTGAGAATTGAGGATTGAGGATTGAGGATTGAAGATTGAGGATTGGCTGTGGAGGATTGAACATTGAGGATTGAGGATTGAGGATTGAGGATTGAATATTGATGAATGAAGATTGAGGATTGAGGATTGAATGTCGTGGATTGAGGACGAGGACTGAGGGTTGATTATTGATACTTGAGGCCAGAGGATTGAGGATTGAGGGTTGCGAACTGACGATTGAGGATTTAAGATTGAGGATTGGGTATTGAGGATTGAAGAATGAGGATTGAGGATTGAGGTCAGAGGATTGAGGATTGAAGATTGCGTATTGAGGATTGAAGATTGAAGATTGAGTATTGAGGATTGAATGTTGAGGATTGTGGATTGAGAATCGAGGATTGAGGCTTGAATATTGAGGATTGGGGCTGAGTGTTGAGGGTTGAGTGATGAGAATTGATGTTTGTGGATAGAGATTTGAAGATTGCAGGTTGAGTATTGAGTACTGAAAACTGTGAATTCATGATATTCTATTGAGGATTGAGGATTGACAACTGATTGTTGAGGACTGAGGGCTGAAGGTTGAGGATTCAGGATTGAGGATTCAGGATTGAGGTTTGAGGAGAGAGGACTGAGGGTTGAGGATTGAGGATTGAGAATTGAGGATTGAGGATTGAGGATTGAAGATTGAGGATTGGCTGTTGAGGATGGAACATTGAGGATTGAGGAGTGAGGACTGAGGATTGAGGATTGAAAATTGAATATTGATGATTGAAGATTGAGGATTGAGGATTGAGGATTGAGGATTGAAGATTGAGGATTGGGTATTGAGGATTGAGGATTGAGGATTGAAGGTTGAGGATAGGGTATTGAGGATTGAAGAATGATGATTGAGGATTGAAGAATGATGATTGAGGATTATGGATTGAGAATTGAGGATTGAATATTGAGTATCGAGGATTGAAGATCGACTATTGAGGATTGCGGATTGAGGATTGAGGGCTGGGGATTGAGGATTGAAGATTGGGTATTGAGGACTGAAGATTGATGATTGAGGATTGAGGATTGAGGGTTGAGGATTGAGGATTGAGGATTGAAGATTGAGTACTGAGGATTGAAGATTAAGATTGAGGATTGAGGATTGAGGACTGCGGATTGAGGATTGAGGATTGAACGTTCAGTATTGAGGATCGAAGATTGAGAATTGAGAATTGAGGATTGAAGATTGAGAATTGAGGATTGAGGATTGAGGATTGAGGATTGAGGATTGAAGGTTGAATATTGATGAATGAAGATTGAGGATTGAGGATTGAGGGTTGTGGATTGAGAACGAGGACTGAGGGTTGAGTGTTGATGCCTGAGGTCTGAGGATTGAGGATTGAGGATTGCGAACTGAGGATTGAGGATTGAGGCTTGAAGATTGAGGATTGGGTATTGAGGATTGAAGAATGAGGATTGAAGAATGAGGATTGGGGATTGAGAATTGAGGATTGAGGATTGAATATTGAGTATTGGGGATTGAATATTGAGGATTGAGGATTGAGGATTGAGGACTGAGGATTGAGGATTGAAGATTGAGTAGTGAGGATTGAAGATTGAGGACTGCGGATTGAGGATTGAGGATTGAGGATTGAGGATTGAGGATTGAAGATTGAGGATTTAGGATTGAGGATTGAGGATTGAGGGTTGTGGATTGAGGATTGAGGACTGAGAATTGAGGATTGAAGATTGAGTATTGAGGATTGAGGATTGAAGATTGAGTATTGAGGATTGAAGGTTGAGGAATGTGGATTGAGGATTGAGGATTGAGGATTGAATATTGAGGTTTGGGGACTGAGTGTTGAGGGTTGAATGATGAGAATTGATGTTTGTGGATAGAGATTTGAAGATTGCAGATTGAGTATTGAGTATTGAAAACTGTGAATTGGTGATATTCTATTGAGGATTGAGGATTGACAACCGACTGTTGACGACTGAGGGCTGAGGCTTGAGGATTCAGGATTGAGGATTCAGGATTGAGGTTTCTGGAGAGAGGACTGAGGATTGAGGATTGAGGATTGAGAATTGAGGATTGAGGATTGAGGATTGAAGATTGAGGATTGGCTGTTGAGGAATGAACATTGAGGATTGAGGATTGAGGAATGAGGATTGAGGATTGAAGGTTGAATATTGGTGAATGAGGATTGAGGATTGAGGATTGAGGGTTGTGGATTGAGAACGGGGACTGAGGGTTGAGTGTTGATGCCTGAGGTCTGAGGATTGAGGATTGAGGATTGCGAACTGAGGATTGAGGATTGAGGATTGAAGATTGAGGATTGGGTATTGAGGATTGAAGAATGAGGATTGAAGAATGAGGATTGGGGATTGAGTATTGAGGATTGAGGATTGAATATTGAGTATTGAGGATTGAATATTGAGGATTGAGGATTGAGGATTGAGGATTGAGGATTGAAGATTGAGTATTGAGGATTGAAGATTGAGAATTGAGGATTGAGGATTGAGGATTGAGGATGAGGGCTGAGGGTTGAGGATTGAGGTTTGAGGACTGAGGACTGAGGATTGAGGATTGAGAATTGAGGATTGAGGATTGAGGGTTGAAGATTGAGGATTGGGTATTGAGGATTGAAGAATGAGGATTGAAGAATGAGGATTGGGGATTGAGAATTGAGGATTGAGGATTGAATATTGAGTATTGGGTATTGAATATTGAGGATTGAGGATTGAGGATTGAGGACTGAGGATTGAGGATTGAAGATTGAGTAGTGAGGATTGAAGATTGAGGACTGCGGATTGAGGATTGAGGATTGAGGATTGAGAATTGAGGATTGAAGATTGAGGATTTAGGATTGAGGATTGAGGATTGAGGGTTGTGGATTGAGGATTGAGGACTGAGAATTGAGGATTGAAGATTGAGTATTGAGGATTGAAGATTGACGATTGAGGATTGAGGATTGAGGATTGAGGATTGAGGATTGAGGATTGAGGATTGAGGATTGAGGACTGAGAATTGAGGATTGAAGATTGAGTATTGAGGATTGAAGATTGACGATTGAGGATTGAGGATTGAGGATTGAGGATTGAGGATTGAGGATTGAGGATTGAGGATTGAGGATTGAGAATTGAGGATTGAGGATTGAGGATTGAAGATTGAGGATTGGGTATTGAGGATTGAGGATTGAGGATTGAAGATTGAGGATAGGGTATTGAGGATTGAAGAATGATGATTGAGGATTGAAGAATGATGATTGAGGATTATGGATTGAGAATTGAGGATTGAATATTGAGTATTGAGGATTGAAGATCGACTATTGAGGATTGCGGATTGAGGATTGAGCGTTGGGGATTGAGGATTGAAGATTGAGTATTGAGGATTGAAGGTTGAGGATTGTGGATTGAGGATTGAGGCTTGAATATTGAGGATTGGGGACTAAGTGTTGAGGGTTGAGTGATGAGGATTGATGTTTGTGGATAGAGATTTGAAGATTGCAGGTTGAGTATTGAGTGTTGAAGACTGTGAATTCATGATATTCTATTGAGGATTGAGGATGGACCACTGATTGTTGAGGACTGAGGGCTGAAGATTGAGGATTCAGGATTGAGGATTCAGGATTGAGGTTTGAGGATTGAGGATTGATGATTGAGGATTGAAGATTAAGATTGAGGATTGAGGATTGAGGATTCAGGATTGAGGATTGAGGATTGAGGATTGAACATTGAGTATTGAGGATTGAAGATTGAGGATTGAGGATTGAGGATTGAGGATTGAGGATTGAGGATTGAAGATTGAGGATTGGGGACTGAGTGTTGAGGGTTGAGTGATGAGAATTGATGTTTGTGGATAGAGATTTGAAGATTGCAGGTTGAGTATTGAGTATTGAAAACTGTGAAATCATGATATTCTATTGAGGATTGAGGATGGACCACTGATTGTTGAGGACTGAGGGCTGAAGGTTGAGGATTCAGGATTGAGGATTCAGGATTGAGGCTTGAGGACTGAGGATTGAGGATTGAGGATCGAGGATTGAGGATTGAGGATTGAGGATTGAGGATTGAGGATTGAGGATTGAGGATTCAGGATTGAGGATTGAGGATTGAAGATTGAGTATTGAGGATTGAAGATTGAGGATTGAGTATTGGGGACTGAGGATTGAGGATTGAAGACTGAGGATTGGGTATTGAGGTTTCAACATTGAGGATTGAGGATTGAGGTTTGAGGAGTGAAGTGTGAGGATTGAGGATTGAGGATTGAGGTTCGAGGATTGAAGGTTGAAGATTGAATATTGATGATTAAAGATTGAGGGTTGAGGATTGAGGGTTGTGGGTTGAGGACGAGGACTGAGTGTTGAATATTGATGTCTGAGGTCTGAGGGTTGAGGATTGAGAATTGAGAATTGAGGATTGAGGATTGAAGATTGAGGATTGGGTATTGAGGATTGACGAATGAGGATTGAGGATTGCGGATTGAGGATTGAAGATTGAGAATTGAGGATTGAAGATTCAGGACTGAGGATTGAGGATTGAGGATTGGGGATTGAGGATTGCGAATTGAATATTCAGTATTGAGGATTGAAGATTCAGAATTGAGGATGAGGATTGAACATTGAATACTGAGTGTTGAGGGTTGAGTGATGAGAATTTATGCTTCTGGATAGAGATTTGAAGATTGCAGATTGAGTATTGAGTATTGAAAGCTGTGAATTGAGGATATTCTATAGAGGATTGAGGATTGACAACGGAATGTTGAGGACTGAGGGCTGAAGATTGAGGATTCAGATTTGAGGTTTGAGGACTGAGGATTGAGGATTGAAGATTGAGTATTGAGGATTGAAGATTGAGGATTGAGGATTGAGGATTGAGGATTGAGGATGAGGGCTGAGGGTTGACGATTGAGGTTTGAGGACTAAGGACAGAGGATTGAGGATTGAGAATTGAGGATTGAGGATTGAGGATTGAAGAATGAGGATTGAGGATTGAGGATTGAGGATTGAGGATTGCGAATTGAGGTTTCAGGATTGAGGATTGAGGATTGACGATTGAGTATTGAGGATTGAAGGTTGAGGATTGTGGATTGAGGATTGACGATTGAGGCTTGAATATTGAGGATTGGGGCTGAGTGTTGATGGTTGAGCGATGAGAATTGATGTTTGTGGATAGAGATTTGAAGATTGCAGGTTGAGTATTGAGTGTTGAAGACTGTGAATTCATGATATTCTATTGAGGATTGAGGATGGACCACTGATTGTTGAGGACTGAGGGCTGAAGATTGAGGATTCAGGATTGAGGATTCAGGATTGAGGTTTGAGGATTGAGGATTGATGATTGAGGATTGAAGATTAAGATTGAGGATTGAGGATTGAGGATTGAGGATTGAGGATTGAGGATTGAGGATTGAGGATTGAGTATTGAGGATTGAAGATTGAGGATTGAGGATTGAGGATTGAGGATTGAGGATTGAGGATTGAAGATTGAGGATTGGGGACTGAGTGTTGAGGGTTGAGTGATGAGAATTGATGTTTGTGGATAGAGATTTGAAGATTGCAGGTTGAGTATTGAGTATTGAAAACTGTGAAATCATGATATTCTATTGAGGATTGAGGATGGACCACTGATTGTTGAGGACTGAGGGCTGAAGGTTGAGGATTCAGGATTGAGGATTCAGGATTGAGGCTTGAGGACTGAGGATTGAGGATTGAGGATCGAGGATTGAGGATTGAGAATTGAGGATTGAGGATTGAGGATTGAGGATTGAGGATTCAGGATTGAGGATTGAGGATTGAAGATTGAGTATTGAGGATTGAAGATTGAGGATTGAGTATTGGGGACTGAGGATTGAGGATTGAAGACTGAGGATTGGGTATTGAGGTTTCAACATTGAGGATTGAGGATTGAGGTTTGAGGAGTGAAGTGTGAGGATTGAGGATTGAGGATTGAGGTTCGAGGATTGAAGGTTGAAGATTGAATATTGATGATTAAAGATTGAGGGTTGTGGGTTGAGGACGAGGACTGAGTGTTGAATATTGATGTCTGAGGTCTGAGGATTGAGGATTGAGAATTGAGAATTGAGGATTGAGGATTGAAGATTGAGGATTGGGTATTGAGGATTGACGAATGAGGATTGAGGATTGCGGATTGAGGATTGAAGATTGAGAATTCAGAATTGAAGATTCAGGACTGAGGATTGAGGATTGAGGATTGGGGATTGAGGATTGCGAATTGAATATTCAGTATTGAGGATTGAAGATTCAGAATTGAGGATGAGGATTGAACATTGAATGCTGAGTGTTGAGGGTTGAGTGATGAGAATTTATGCTTCTGGATAGAGATTTGAAGATTGCAGATTGAGTATTGAGTATTGAAAGCTGTGAATTGAGGATATTCTATAGAGGATTGAGGATTGACAACGGAATGTTGAGGACTGAGGGCTGAAGATTGAGGATTCAGATTTGAGGTTTGAGGACTGAGGATTGAGGATTGAAGATTGAGTATTGAGGATTGAAGATTGAGGATTGAGGATTGAGGATTGAGGATTGAGGATGAGGGCTGAGGGTTGACGATTGAGGTTTGAGGACTAAGGACAGAGGATTGAGGATTGAGAATTGAGGATTGAGGATTGAGGATTGAAGAATGAGGATTGAGGATTGAGGATTGAGGATTGAGGATTGAATATTGATTATTGAGGATTGAAGATTGACTATTGAGGATTGCGAATTGAGGTTTCAGGATTGAGGATTGAGGATTGACGATTGAGTATTGAGGATTGAAGGTTGAGGATTGTGGATTGAGGATTGACGATTGAGGCTTGAATATTGAGGATTGGGGCTGAGTGTTGAGGGTTGAGCGATGAGAATTGATGTTTGTGGATAGAGATTTGAAGATTGCAGGTTGAGTATTGAGTGTTGAAGACTGTGAATTCATGATATTCTATTGAGGATTGAGGATTCACCACTGATTGTTGAGGACTGAGGGCTGAAGATTGAGGATTCAGGATTGAGGATTCAGGATTGAGGTTTGAGGACTGAGGATTGAGGATTGAGGATTGAGGATTGAGGATTGAGGATTGAGGATTGAAGACTGAGGATCGGGTATTGAGGACTGAACATTGAGGATTGAGGATTGAGGATTGAGGATTGAGGATTGAGGACTGAAGGTTGAATATTGATGAATGAAGATTGAGGATTGAGGATTGAAGGTCGTGGATTGAGGACGAGGACTGAGGGTTGAGTATTGATACTTGAGGCCTGAGGATTGAGGATTGAGGAATGCGAATTGAGGATTGAGGATTTAAGATTGAGGATTGGGTATTGAGGATTGAAGAATGAGGATTGAGGATTGAGGACAGAGGATTGAGGATTGAAGATTGAGTATTGAGGATTGAAGATTGACGATTGAGGATTGAGGATTGAGGATTGAGGATTGAGGATTGAGGATTGAGGATTGAAGATTGAGTATTGAGGATTGAAGATTGAGGATTGAGGATTGAGGATTGAAGATTGAGTACTGAGGATTGAAGATTAAGATTGAGGATTGAGGATTCAGGATTGAGGATTGAGGATTGAGGATTGAAGATTGAGTATTGAGGATTGAAGATTGAGGATTGAGGATTGAGGATTGAGGACTGAGGATTGAAGATTGAGTACTGAGGATTGAAGATTAAGAGTGAGGGTTGAGGATTGAGGACTGAGGATTGAGGATTGAGGATTGAAGGTTCAGTATTGAGGATTGAAGATTGAGAATTGAGGATTGAGGGTTGAACATTGAGGACTGAGTGTTAAGGGTTGAGTGATGAGAATTGATGTTTGTGGATAGAGATTTGAAGATTGCAGATTGAGTATTGAGTATTGAAATCTGTGAATTGAGTATATTCTATTGAGGATTGAGGATTGACAACAGATTGTTGAGGACTGAGGGCTGAAAATTGAGGGTTCCGGATTGAGGATTCAGAATTGAAATTTGAGGACTGAGCATTGAGGATTGAAGATTGAGTATTGAGGATTGAAGATTGAGAATTGAGGATTGAGGATTGAGGATTGAGGATGAGGGCTGAGGGTTGAGGATTGAGGTTTGCGGACTGAGGACTGAGGATTGAGGATTGAGAATTGAGGATGAGGATTGAACACTGAGTACTGAGTGTTGAGGGTTGAGTGATGAGAATTTATGTTTCTGGATAGAGATTTGAAGATTGCAGATTGAGTATTGAGTATTGAAAACTGTGAATTGAGGATATTCTATTGAGGATTGAGGATTGACAACTGAATGTTGAGGACTGAGGGCTGAAGATTGAGGATTCAGGATTGAGGATTCAGAATTGAGGTTTGAGGACTGAGGATTGAGGATTGAAGATTGAGTATTGAGGATTGAAGATTGAGGATTGAGGATTGAGGATTGAGGATTGAGGATGAGGGCTGAGGGTTGAGGATTGAGGTTTCAGGACTAAGGACGGAGGATTGACGATTCAGAATTGATGATTGAGGATTGAAGATTGAGGATTGGGTATTGAGGATCGAAGAAAGAGGATTGAGGATTGAGGATTGAGGATTGAGGATTGAATATTGAGTATTGAGGATTGAAGATTGACTATTGAGGATTGCGAATTCAGGATTGAGGATTGAGGATTGAGGATTGAAGATTGAGTATTGAGGATTGAAGGTTGAGGATTGTTGATTGAGGATTGAGGGTTGAGGCTTGAATATTGAGGATTGGGGCTTGAATATTGAGGATTGGGGACTGAGTGTTGAGGGTTGAGTGATGAGAATTGATGTTTGTGGAAAGAGATTTGAAGATTACAGGTTGAGTATTGAGTATTGAAAACTGTGAACTCATGATATTCTATTGAGGATTGAGGATTGACCACTGATTGTTGAGGACTGAGGGCGGAAGATTGAGGATTCAGGATTGAGGATTCAGGATTGAGGTTTGAGGACTGAGGATTGAGGATTGAGGATTGAGGATTGAGGATTGAGGATTGAGGATTGAAGACTGAGGATCGGGTATTGAGGATTGAACATTGAGGATTGAGGATTGAGGATTGAGGAATGAGGATTGAGGATTGAAGGTTGAATATTGATGAATGAAGATTGAGGATTGAGGATTGAAGGTCGTGGATTGAGGACGAGGACTGAGGGTCGAGTATTGATACTTGAGGCCTGAGGATTGAGGATTGAGGATTGCGAATTGAGGATTGAGGATTTAAGATTGAGGATTGGGTATTGAGGATTGAAGAATGAGGATTGATGATTGAGGACAGAGGATTGAGGATTGAGGATTGAGGATTGAGGATTGAGGATTGAGGATTGAAGATTGAGTATTGAGGATTGAAGATTGAGGATTGAGGATTGAGGATTGAGGATTGAGGATTGAAGATTGAGGATTGGGGACTGAGTGTTGAGGGTTGAGTGATGAGAATTGATGTTTGTGGATAGAGATTTCAAGATTGCAGGTTGAGTATTGAGTATTGAAAACTGTGAATTCATGATATTCTATTGAGGATTGAGGATTGACCACCGATTGTTGAGGACTGAGGGCTGAGGATTGAGGATTCAGGATTGAGGATTCAGGATTGAGGTTTGAGGACTGAGGATTGAGGGTTGAGGATCGAGGATTGAGGATTGACGCTGGAGGATTGAGGATTGAGGATGGAGGATTGAAGAGAGAGGACTGAGTGTTGAGGATTGAGTGTTGAGGATTGATGTTTGAGGATTGAGATTTGATTATTGAATATTTTGGATTGAGTATTCAACCATGAGAATTCAGTATATTCTACTGAGTATTGAGAATTGAGGATTGATGGTTGAGTATTGAGGATTGATGGATGAGGGTTGTGTGTTGAATATTGAGGATTGAGGATTGAGGATTGAGGATTGAACATTGAGTATTGATGATTGAATATTGAGGATTGAGGATTGAGGTTTGAGGATTGAGGACGAGGACTGACGGTTGAGGATTGAGGTTTGAGGATCGAGTGTTGAGGATTGAGAGTTGAGGACTGAGGATTGAAGATTGAGAATTGAGGATTGAAGATTGAGGATTGAGGATTGAGGATTGCGGATTGACGCTTGAGGACTGAGTGTTGAGGATGGAGGATTGAGGATTGAGGATTGCAGACTGAGTATTGAGGATTGACGATGGGAGGATTGAGGATTGATGATAGAAGATTGAGAATTGGGGACTGAGGATTCAAGATTGAGGATCGAAGATTGAGAATTGAGGATTGAAGATTGATAATTGAGGATTGAGGATTGAACATTGAGGACAGAGGATTCAGGATTGAAGATTGAGTATTGAGGATAGAAGATTGAGGATTGAGAATTGTCGATTAAGGATTGAGGTTGAGGTCTGAGGGTTGAGGATTGCGGTTTGAGGACTGAGGACTGAGGATTGAGGATTGAGAATTGAGGATTGAGGATTGAGGATTGAAGATTGAGGATTGGGTATTGAGGATTGAAGAATGAGGATTGAGGATTGAGGATTGAGGATTGAGGATTGAAGATTGAGTATTGAGCATTGAAGCCTGACGATTGAGGATTGAGGATTGAAGGTTGAGGGTTGAGGACTGAGTGTTGAATATTGATGTCTGAGGTCTGAGGATCGAGGATTGAGAATTGAGAATTGAGGATTGAGGATTGAAGATTGAGGATTGGGTATTGTGGATTGACGAATGAGGATTGAGGATTGCGTATTGAGGATTGAAGATTGAGTATTGAGGATTGAAGATTGAGGATTGAGGATTGAGGATTGAGGATTGGGGATTGAGGATTGCGAATTGAAGATTCAGTATTAAGGATTGAATATTCAAAATTGAGGATGAGGATTGAACATTGAGTACTGAGTGTTGAGGGTTGAGTGATGAGAATTTATGTTTCTGGATAGAGATTTGAAGATTGCAGATTGAGTATTGGGTATTGAAATCTGCGAATTGAGGATATTCTATTGAGGATTGAGGATTGACAACTGAATGTTGGTGACTGAGGGCTGAAGATTGAGGATTCAGGATTGTGGATTCAGAATTGAGGTTTGAGGACTGAGGATTGAGGATTGAAGATTGAGTATTGAGGATTGAAGATTGAGGGTTGAGGATTGAGGATTGAGGATTGAGGATGAGGGCTGAGGGTTGAGGATTGAGGTTTGAGGACTAAGGACAGAGGATTGAGGATTGAGAATTGAGGATTGAGGATTGAGGATTGAAGATTGATAATAGGGTATTGAGGGTCGAAGAATGAGGATTGAGGATTGAGGATTGAGGATTGAGGATAGAAGATTGAGTATTGAGGATTGAAGATTGACGATTGAGGATTGAGGATTGAGGATTGAGGATTGAGGATTGAGGGTTGAGGATTGAAGATTGAGTATTGAGGATTGAGGATTGAGGATTGAGGATTGAGGATTGAAGATTGAGGATTGCGTATTGAGGATAGAACATTGAGGATTGAGGATTGAGTATTGAGGATTGAGGATTGAGGATTGAAGATTGAATATTGATGATTGAAGGTTGGGCATCGAGGATTGAGGGTTGTGGATTGAGGACGAGGACTGAGGGTTGAGTATTGAAGTTTGAGGTCTGAGGATTGAGGATTGAGGATTGAGAATTGAGGATTGAGGATTGAGGATTGAAGATTGAGGATTGGGTGTTGAGGATTGAAGAATGATGATTGAGGATTGAGGATTGAGGATCGAGGATTGAAGATTGAGTATTGAGGATTGAATATTGAGGATTGAGGATTGAGGATTGAGCATTGAGGATTGAGGATTGCGGATAGAAGATTGAGGATTGGGTATTGCGGATTGAACATTGAGGATTGAGGATTGAGGATTGACGATTGAGGACTGAAGATTGAATATTGATGATCGAATATTGAGGATTGAGGATTGATGGTTGTGGATTGAGGACGAGGACTGAGGGTTGAGTATTGCTGTTTGAGGTCTGAGGATTGAGGATTGAGGATTGAGAATTGAGGATTGAGGATTGACGATTGTAGATTGAGAATTGGGTATTCAGGATTGAAGAATGAGTATTGAGGATTGAGGATTGAGTATTGAGGATTGAAGGTTGAGGATTGTGGATTGAGGATTGACGATTGAGGCTTGAATATTGAGGATTGGGGCTGAGTGTTGAGGGTTGAGCGATGAGAATTGATGTTTGTGGATAGAGATTTGAAGATTGCAGGTTGAGTATTGAGTGTTGAAGACTGTGAATTCATGATATTCTATTGAGGATTGAGGATTCACCACTGATTGTTGAGGACTGAGGGCTGAAGATTGAGGATTCAGGATTGAGGATTCAGGATTGAGGTTTGAGGACTGAGGATTGAGGATTGAGGATTGAGGATTGAGGATTGAGGATTGAGGATTGAAGACTGAGGATCGGGTATTGAGGACTGAACATTGAGGATTGAGGATTGAGGATTGAGGATTGAGGATTGAGGACTGAAGGTTGAATATTGATGAATGAAGATTGAGGATTGAGGATTGAAGGTCGTGGATTGAGGACGAGGACTGAGGGTTGAGTATTGATACTTGAGGCCTGAGGATTGAGGATTGAGGAATGCGAATTGAGGATTGAGGATTTAAGATTGAGGATTGGGTATTGAGGATTGAAGAATGAGGATTGAGGATTGAGGACAGAGGATTGAGGATTGAAGATTGAGTATTGAGGATTGAAGATTGACGATTGAGGATTGAGGATTGAGGATTGAGGATTGAGGATTGAGGATTGAGGATTGAAGATTGAGTATTGAGGATTGAAGATTGAGGATTGAGGATTGAGGATTGAAGATTGAGTACTGAGGATTGAAGATTAAGATTGAGGATTGAGGATTCAGGATTGAGGATTGAGGATTGAGGATAGAAGATTGAGTATTGAGGATTGAAGATTGACGAATGAGGATTGAGGATTGAGGATTGAGGATTGAGGATTGAGGGTTGAGGATTGAAGATTGAGTATTGAGAATTGAGGATTGAGGATTGAGGATTGAGGATTGAAGATTGAGGATTGCGTATTGAGGATAGAACATTGAGGATTGAGGATTGAGTATTGAGGATTGAGGATTGAGGATTGAAGATTGAATATTGATGATTGAAGGTTGGGCATCGAGGATTGAGGGTTGTGGATTGAGGACGAGGACTGAGGGTTGAGTATTGAAGTTTGAGGTCTGAGGATTGAGGATTGAGGATTGAGAATTGAGGATTGAGGATTGAGGATTGAAGATTGAGGATTGGGTGTTGAGGATTGAAGAATGATGATTGAGGATTGAGGATTGAGGATCGAGGATTGAAGATTGAGTATTGAGGATTGAATATTGAGGATTGAGGATTGAGGATTGAGCATTGAGGATTGAGGATTGCGGATAGAAGATTGAGGATTGGGTATTGCGGATTGAACATTGAGGATTGAGGATTGAGGATTGACGATTGAGGACTGAAGATTGAATATTGATGATCGAATATTGAGGATTGAGGATTGATGGTTGTGGATTGAGGACGAGGACTGAGGGTTGAGTATTGCTGTTTGAGGTCTGAGGATTGAGGATTGAGGATTGAGAATTGAGGATTGAGGATTGACGATTGTAGATTGAGAATTGGGTATTCAGGATTGAAGAATGAGTATTGAGGATTGAGGATTGAGTATTGAGGATTGAAGGTTGAGGATTGTGGATTGAGGATTGACGATTGAGGCTTGAATATTGAGGATTGGGGCTGAGTGTTGAGGGTTGAGCGATGAGAATTGATGTTTGTGGATAGAGATTTGAAGATTGCAGGTTGAGTATTGAGTGTTGAAGACTGTGAATTCATGATATTCTATTGAGGATTGAGGATTCACCACTGATTGTTGAGGACTGAGGGCTGAAGATTGAGGATTCAGGATTGAGGATTCAGGATTGAGGTTTGAGGACTGAGGATTGAGGATTGAGGATTGAGGATTGAGGATTGAGGATTGAGGATTGAAGACTGAGGATCGGGTATTGAGGACTGAACATTGAGGATTGAGGATTGAGGATTGAGGATTGAGGATTGAGGATTGAGGACTGAAGGTTGAATATTGATGAATGAAGATTGAGGATTGAGGATTGAAGGTCGTGGATTGAGGACGAGGACTGAGGGTTGAGTATTGATACTTGAGGCCTGAGGATTGAGGATTGAGGAATGCGAATTGAGGATTGAGGATTTAAGATTGAGGATTGGGTATTGAGGATTGAAGAATGAGGATTGAGGATTGAGGACAGAGGATTGAGGATTGAAGATTGAGTATTGAGGATTGAAGATTGACGATTGAGGATTGAGGATTGAGGATTGAGGATTGAGGATTGAGGATTGAGGATTGAAGATTGAGTATTGAGGATTGAAGATTGAGGATTGAGGATTGAGGATTGAAGATTGAGTACTGAGGATTGAAGATTAAGATTGAGGATTGAGGATTCAGGATTGAGGATTGAGGATTGAGGATAGAAGATTGAGTATTGAGGATTGAAGATTGACGATTGAGGATTGAGGATTGAGGATTGAGGATTGAGGATTGAGGGTTGAGGATTGAAGATTGAGTATTGAGAATTGAGGATTGAGGATTGAGGATTGAGGATTGAAGATTGAGGATTGCGTATTGAGGATAGAACATTGAGGATTGAGGATTGAGTATTGAGGATTGAGGATTGAGGATTGAAGATTGAATATTGATGATTGAAGGTTGGGCATCGAGGATTGAGGGTTGTGGATTGAGGACGAGGACTGAGGGTTGAGTATTGAAGTTTGAGGTCTGAGGATTGAGGATTGAGGATTGAGAATTGAGGATTGAGGATTGAGGATTGAAGATTGAGGATTGGGTGTTGAGGGTTGAAGAATGATGATTGAGGATTGAGGATTGAGGATCGAGGATTGAAGATTGAGTATTGAGGATTGAATATTGAGGATTGAGGATTGAGGATTGAGCATTGAGGATTGAGGATTGCGGATAGAAGATTGAGGATTGGGTATTGCGGATTGAACATTGAGGATTGAGGATTGAGGATTGACGATTGAGGACTGAAGATTGAATATTGATGATCGAATATTGAGGATTGAGGATTGATGGTTGTGGATTGAGGACGAGGACTGAGGGTTGAGTATTGCTGTTTGAGGTCTGAGGATTGAGGATTGAGGATTGAGAATTGAGGATTGAGGATTGACGATTGTAGATTGAGAATTGGGTATTCAGGATTGAAGAATGAGTATTGAGGATTGAGGATTGAGTATTGAGGATTGAAGGTTGAGGATTGTGGATTGAGGATTGACGATTGAGGCTTGAATATTGAGGATTGGGGCTGAGTGTTGAGGGTTGAGCGATGAGAACTGATGTTTGTGGATAGAGATTTGAAGATTGCAGGTTGAGTATTGAGTGTTGAAGACTGTGAATTCATGATATTCTATTGAGGATTGAGGATTCACCACTGATTGTTGAGGACTGAGGGCTGAAGATTGAGGATTCAGGATTGAGGATTCAGGATTGAGGTTTGAGGACTGAGGATTGAGGATTGAGGATTGAGGATTGAGGATTGAGGATTGAGGATTGAAGACTGAGGATCGGGTATTGAGGACTGAACATTGAGGATTGAGGATTGAGGATTGAGGATTGAGGATTGAGGACTGAAGGTTGAATATTGATGAATGAAGATTGAGGATTGAGGATTGAAGGTCGTGGATTGAGGACGAGGACTGAGGGTTGAGTATTGATACTTGAGGCCTGAGGATTGAGGATTGAGGAATGCGAATTGAGGATTGAGGATTTAAGATTGAGGATTGGGTATTGAGGATTGAAGAATGAGGATTGAGGATTGAGGACAGAGGATTGAGGATTGAAGATTGAGTATTGAGGATTGAAGATTGACGATTGAGGATTGAGGATTGAGGATTGAGGATTGAGGATTGAGGATTGAGGATTGAAGATTGAGTATTGAGGATTGAAGATTGAGGATTGAGGATTGAGGATTGAAGATTGAGTACTGAGGATTGAAGATTAAGATTGAGGATTGAGGATTCAGGATTGAGGATTGAGGATTGAGGATTGAAGATTGAGTATTGAGGATTGAAGATTGAGGATTGAGGATTGAGGATTGAGGATTGAGGATTGAAGATTGAGTACTGAGGATTGAAGATTAAGAGTGAGGGTTGAGGATTGAGGACTGAGGATTGAGGACTGAGGATTGAAGGTTCAGTATTGAGGATTGAAGATTGAGAATTGAGGATTGAGGGTTGAACATTGAGGACTGCGTGTTAAGGGTTGAGTGATGAGAATTGATGTTTGTGGATAGAGATTTGAAGATTGCAGATTGAGTATTGAGTATTGAAATCTGTGAATTGAGTATATTCTATTGAGGATTGAGGATTGACAACAGATTGTTGAGGACTGAGGGCTGAAAATTGAGGGTTCCGGATTGAGGATTCAGAATTGAAATTTGAGGACTGAGCATTGAGGATTGAAGATTGAGTATTGAGGATTGAAGATTGAGAATTGAGGATTGAGGATTGAGGATTGAGGATGAGGGCTGAGGGTTGAGGATTGAGGTTTGCGGACTGAGGACTGAGGATTGAGGATTGAGAATTGAGGATGAGGATTGAACACTGAGTACTGAGTGTTGAGGGTTGAGTGATGAGAATTTATGTTTCTGGATAGAGATTTGAAGATTGCAGATTGAGTATTGAGTATTGAAAACTGTGAATTGAGGATATTCTATTGAGGATTGAGGATTGACAACTGAATGTTGAGGACTGAGGGCTGAAGATTGAGGATTCAGGATTGAGGATTCAGAATTGAGGTTTGAGGACTGAGGATTGAGGATTGAAGATTGAGTATTGAGGATTGAAGATTGAGGATTGAGGATTGAGGATTGAGGATTGAGGATGAGGGCTGAGGGTTGAGGATTGAGGTTTCAGGACTAAGGACGGAGGATTGACGATTGAGAATTGATGATTGAGGATTGAAGATTGAGGATTGGGTATTGAGGATCGAAGAAAGAGGATTGAGGATTGAGGATTGAGGATTGAGGATTGAATATTGAGTATTGAGGATTGAAGATTGACTATTGAGGATTGCGAATTCAGGATTGAGGATTGAGGATTGAGGATTGAAGATTGAGTATTGAGGATTGAAGGTTGAGGATTGTTGATTGAGGATTGAGGGTTGAGGCTTGAATATTGAGGATTGGGGCTTGAATATTGAGGATTGGGGACTGAGTGTTGAGGGTTGAGTGATGAGAATTGATGTTTGTGGAAAGAGATTTGAAGATTACAGGTTGAGTATTGAGTATTGAAAACTGTGAACTCATGATAGTCTATTGAGGATTGAGGATTGACCACTGATTGTTGAGGACTGAGGGCGGAAGATTGAGGATTCAGGATTGAGGATTCAGGATTGAGGTTTGAGGACTGAGGATTGAGGATTGAGGATTGAGGATTGAGGATTGAGGATTGAGGATTGAAGACTGAGGATCGGGTATTGAGGATTGAACATTGAGGATTGAGGATTGAGGATTGAGGAATGAGGATTGAGGATTGAAGGTTGAATATTGATGAATGAAGATTGAGGATTGAGGATTGAAGGTCGTGGATTGAGGACGAGGACTGAGGGTCGAGTATTGATACTTGAGGCCTGAGGATTGAGGATTGAGGATTGCGAATTGAGGATTGAGGATTTAAGATTGAGGATTGGGTATTGAGGATTGAAGAATGAGGATTGATGATTGAGGACAGAGGATTGAGGATTGAGGATTGAGGATTGAGGATTGAGGATTGAGGATTGAAGATTGAGTATTGAGGATTGAAGATTGAGGATTGAGGATTGAGGATTGAGGATTGAGGATTGAAGATTGAGGATTGGGGACTGAGTGTTGAGGGTTGAGTGATGAGAATTGATGTTTGTGGATAGAGATTTCAAGATTGCAGGTTGAGTATTGAGTATTGAAAACTGTGAATTCATGATATTCTATTGAGGATTGAGGATTGACCACCGATTGTTGAGGACTGAGGGCTGAGGATTGAGGATTCAGGATTGAGGATTCAGGATTGAGGTTTGAGGACTGAGGATTGAGGGTTGAGGATCGAGGATTGAGGATTGACGCTGGAGGATTGAGGATTGAGGATGGAGGATTGAAGAGAGAGGACTGAGTGTTGAGGATTGAGTGTTGAGGATTGATGTTTGAGGATTGAGATTTGATTATTGAATATTTTGGATTGAGTATTCAACCATGAGAATTCAGTATATTCTACTGAGTATTGAGAATTGAGGATTGATGGTTGAGTATTGAGGATTGATGGATGAGGGTTGTGTGTTGAATATTGAGGATTGAGGATTGAGGATTGAGGATTGAACATTGAGTATTGATGATTGAATATTGAGGATTGAGGATTGAGGTTTGAGGATTGAGGACGAGGACTGACGGTTGAGGATTGAGGTTTGAGGATCGAGTGTTGAGGATTGAGAGTTGAGGACTGAGGATTGAAGATTGAGAATTGAGGATTGAAGATTGAGGATTGAGGATTGAGGATTGCGGATTGACGCTTGAGGACTGAGTGTTGAGGATGGAGGATTGAGGATTGAGGATTGCAGACTGAGTATTGAGGATTGACGATGGGAGGATTGAGCATTGATGATAGAAGATTGAGAATTGGGGACTGAGGATTCAAGATTGACGATCGAAGATTGAGAATTGAGGATTGAAGATTGATAATTGAGGATTGAGGATTGAACATTGAGGACAGAGGATTCAGGATTGAAGATTGAGTATTGAGGATAGAAGATTGAGGATTGAGAATTGTCGATTAAGGATTGAGGTTGAGGTCTGAGGGTTGAGGATTGCGGTTTGAGGACTGAGGACTGAGGATTGAGGATTGAGAATTGAGGATTGAGGATTGAGGATTGAAGATTGAGGATTGGGTATTGAGGATTGAAGAATGAGGATTGAGGATTGAGGATTGAGGATTGAGGATTGAAGATTGAGTATTGAGCATTGAAGCCTGACGATTGAGGATTGAGGATTGAAGGTTGAGTGTTGAGGACTGAGTGTTGAATATTGATGTCTGAGGTCTGAGGATTGAGGATTGAGAATTGAGAATTGAGGATTGAGGATTGAAGATTGAGGATTGGGTATTGTGGATTGACGAATGAGGATTGAGGATTGCGTATTGAGGATTGAAGATTGAGTATTGAGGATTGAAGATTGAGGATTGAGGATTGAGGATTGAGGATTGGGGATTGAGGATTGCGAATTGAAGATTCAGTATTAAGGATTGAATATTCAAAATTGAGGATGAGGATTGAACATTGAGTACTGAGTGTTGAGGGTTGAGTGATGAGAATTTATGTTTCTGGATAGAGATTTGAAGATTGCAGATTGAGTATTGGGTATTGAAAACTGCGAATTGAGGATATTCTATTGAGGATTGAGGATTGACAACTGAATGTTGGTGACTGAGGGCTGAAGATTGAGGATTCAGGATTGAGGATTCAGAATTGAGGTTTGAGGACTGAGGATTGAGGATTGAAGATTGAGTATTGAGGATTGAAGATTGAGGGTTGAGGATTGAGGATTGAGGATTGAGGATGAGGGCTGAGGGTTGAGGATTGAGGTTTGAGGACTAAGGACAGAGGATTGAGGATTGAGAATTGAGGATTGAGGATTGAGGATTGAAGATTGATAATAGGGTATTGAGGGTCGAAGAATGAGAATTGAGGATTGAGGATTGAGGATTGAGGATAGAAGATTGAGTATTGAGGATTGAAGATTGACGATTGAGGATTGAGGATTGAGGATTGAGGATTGAGGATTGAGGGTTGAGGATTGAAGATTGAGTATTGAGGATTGAGGATTGAGGATTGAGGATTGAGGATTGAAGATTGAGGATTGCGTATTGAGGATAGAACATTGAGGATTGAGGATTGAGTATTGAGGATTGAGGATTGAGGATTGAAGATTGAATATTGATGATTGAAGGTTGGGCATCGAGGATTGAGGGTTGTGGATTGAGGACGAGGACTGAGGGTTGAGTATTGAAGTTTGAGGTCTGAGGATTGAGGATTGAGGATTGAGAATTGAGGATTGAGGATTGAGGATTGAAGATTGAGGATTGGGTGTTGAGGATTGAAGAATGATGATTGAGGATTGAGGATTGAGGATCGAGGATTGAAGATTGAGTATTGAGGATTGAATATTGAGGATTGAGGATTGAGGATTGAGCATTGAGGATTGAGGATTGCGGATGGAAGATTGAGGATTGGGTATTGCGGATTGAACATTGAGGATTGAGGATTGAGGATTGACGATTGAGGACTGAAGATTGAATATTGATGATCGAATATTGAGGATTGAGGATTGATGGTTGTGGATTGAGGACGAGGACTGAGGGTTGAGTATTGCTGTTTGAGGTCTGAGGATTGAGGATTGAGGATTGAGAATTGAGGATTGAGGATTGACGATTGTAGATTGAGAATTGGGTATTCAGGATTGAAGAATGAGTATTGAGGATTGAGGATTGAGTATTGAGGATTGAAGACTGAGCGTTGAGGGTTGAGTGATGAGAATTGATGTTTGTGGATAGAGATTTGAAGATTGCAGATTGAGTATTGAGTATTGAAAACTGTGAATTGATGATATTCTCTTGAGGATTGAGGATTGACAACTGATTGTTGAGGACTGAGGGCTGAAGGTTGAGGATTCAGGATTGAGGATTCAGGATTGTGGATTGAGGATTGAGGATTGAGGATTGAAGATTGAGTATTCATGATTGAATATTGAGGATTGAGGATTGAGGTCTGAGGATTGAGGGTTGAGGATTGAGAATTGAGGATTGAGGATTGAAGATTGAGGATTGGGTACTGAGGATTGAAGAATGAGGATTGAGTATTGAGTATTGAGGATTGAGGATTGAGGATTGAGGATTGAAGATTGAGGATTAGGTATTGAGGATTGAAGAATGAGGATTGAGTATTGAGTATTGAGGATTCAGGATTCAAGATTGAGTATTGAGGACTGAAGATTGACGATTGAGGATTGAGGATTGAGGATTGAGGATTGAGGATTGAGGATTGAGGATTGAGGATTGAAGATTGAGTATTCATGATTGAATATTGAGGATTGAGGATTGAGTTTTGAGGATTGAGGATTGAGGATTGAGGATTGAGGATTGACGCTTGAGGATTGAGGGTTGAGGATGGAGGATTGAGGATTGAGGATTGCAGACTGAGTATTGAGGATTGACGATGGGAGGATTGAGGATTGAGGACAGAAGATTGAGAATTGGAGACTGAGGATTCAAGATTGAGGATCGAAGATTGAGAATTGAGGATTGAAGATTGATAATTGAGGATTGAGGATTGAACATTGAGGACTGAGGATTCAGGATTGAAGATTGAGTATTGAGGATAGAAGATTGAGGATTGAGGATTGTCGATTAAGGATTGAGGATGAGGGCTGAGGGTTGAGGATTGAGGATTGAGAATTGAGGATTGAGGATTGAGGATTGAAGATTGAGGATTGGGTATTGAGGATTGAAGAATGAGGATTGAGGATTGAGGATTGAGGATTGAGGATTGAAGATTGAGTATTGAGCATTGAAGCCTGACGATTGTGGATTGAGGATTGAGGGTTGAGGATTGAGGATGGAGGATTGAAGATTGAGTATTGAGGATTGAAGATTGAGGATCGAGTATTGAGGATTGAAGGATTGAGGATTGCGGATAGAAGATTGAGGATTGGGTATTGCGGATTGATCATTGAGGATTGAGGATTGTGGATAGAAGATTGAGGATTGGGTATTGCGGATTGAACATTGAGGATTGAGGATTGAGGATTGAGGATTGAGGATTGAGGACTGAAGATTGAATACTGATGATTGAAGATTGAGGATTGAGGATTGATGGTTGTGGATTGAGGACGAGTACTGAGGGTTGAGTGTTGCTGTTTGAGGTCTGAGGATTGGGGATTGAGCATTGAGAATTGAGGATTGAGGATTGAGGATTGAAGATTGAGGATTGGGTGTTGAGGATTGAAGAGTGAGGATTGAGTATTGAGGATTTAGGTTTGAGGATTGAAGATTGAGTACTGAGGATTGAAGATTAAGGTTGAGGATTGAGGATTGAGGATTGAGGATTGAAGATTGGGGATTGGGGACTGAGTATTGAGGGTTGAGTGATGAGAATTGATGTTTGTGGATAGAGGTCTGAAGATTGCAGATTGAGTATTGAGTATTGAAAACTGTGAACTGAGGATATTCTATTGAGGATTGAGGATTCACAACTGATGGTTGAGGACTTAGGGCTGAAGATTGAGGATTCCGGTTTGAGGATTCAGGATTGAGGTTTGAGGACAGAGGATTGAGGATTGAGGATTGAGGATTGAGGATTGAGGATTGAAGACTGATGATTGGGTATTGAAGGTTGAACAGTGAGGATTGAGTGTTAAGGATAGAGGATTGAGGATTGAGGATTGAAGGTTGAATATTAATGACTGAGTATTGAGGATTGAGGATTGAGGGTTGTGGATTGAGGACGAGGACTGAGGGTTGAGTATTGATGTTTGAAGTCTGAGGATTCAGGATTGAGGATTGAGAATTGAGGATTGAGGATTGAGGATTGAGGATGAGGGCTGAGGGTTGAGGATTGAGGTTTGCGGACTGAGGACTGAGGATTGAGGATTGAGAATTGAGGATGAGGATTGAACACTGAGTACTGAGTGTTGAGGGTTGAGTGATGAGAATTTATGTTTCTGGATAGAGATTTGAAGATTGCAGATTGAGTATTGAGTATTGAAAACTGTGAATTGAGGATATTCTATTGAGGATTGAGGATTGACAACTGAATGTTGAGGACTGAGGGCTGAAGATTGAGGATTCAGGATTGAGGATTCAGAATTGAGGTTTGAGGACTGAGGATTGAGGATTGAAGATTGAGTATTGAGGATTGAAGATTGAGGATTGAGGATTGAGGATTGAGGATTGAGGATGAGGGCTGAGGGTTGAGGATTGAGGTTTCAGGACTAAGGACGGAGGATTGACGATTGAGAATTGATGATTGAGGATTGAAGATTGAGGATTGGGTATTGAGGATCGAAGAAAGAGGATTGAGGATTGAGGATTGAGGATTGAGGATTGAATATTGAGTATTGAGGATTGAAGATTGACTATTGAGGATTGCGAATTCAGGATTGAGGATTGAGGATTGAGGATTGAAGATTGAGTATTGAGGATTGAAGGTTGAGGATTGTTGATTGAGGATTGAGGGTTGAGGCTTGAATATTGAGGATTGGGGCTTGAATATTGAGGATTGGGGACTGAGTGTTGAGGGTTGAGTGATGAGAATTGATGTTTGTGGAAAGAGATTTGAAGATTACAGGTTGAGTATTGAGTATTGAAAACTGTGAACTCATGATAGTCTATTGAGGATTGAGGATTGACCACTGATTGTTGAGGACTGAGGGCGGAAGATTGAGGATTCAGGATTGAGGATTCAGGATTGAGGTTTGAGGACTGAGGATTGAGGATTGAGGATTGAGGATTGAGCATTGAGGATTGAGGATTGAAGACTGAGGATCGGGTATTGAGGATTGAACATTGAGGATTGAGGATTGAGGATTGAGGAATGAGGATTGAGGATTGAAGGTTGAATATTGATGAATGAAGATTGAGGATTGAGGATTGAAGGTCGTGGATTGAGGACGAGGACTGAGGGTCGAGTATTGATACTTGAGGCCTGAGGATTGAGGATTGAGGATTGCGAATTGAGGATTGAGGATTTAAGATTGAGGATTGGGTATTGAGGATTGAAGAATGAGGATTGATGATTGAGGACAGAGGATTGAGGATTGAGGATTGAGGATTGAGGATTGAGGATTGAGGATTGAAGATTGAGTATTGAGGATTGAAGATTGAGGATTGAGGATTGAGGATTGAGGATTGAGGATTGAAGATTGAGGATTGGGGACTGAGTGTTGAGGGTTGAGTGATGAGAATTGATGTTTGTGGATAGAGATTTCAAGATTGCAGGTTGAGTATTGAGTATTGAAAACTGTGAATTCATGATATTCTATTGAGGATTGAGGATTGACCACCGATTGTTGAGGACTGAGGGCTGAGGATTGAGGATTCAGGATTGAGGATTCAGGATTGAGGTTTGAGGACTGAGGATTGAGGGTTGAGGATCGAGGATTGAGGATTGACGCTGGAGGATTGAGGATTGAGGATGGAGGATTGAAGAGAGAGGACTGAGTGTTGAGGATTGAGTGTTGAGGATTGATGTTTGAGGATTGAGATTTGATTATTGAATATTTTGGATTGAGTATTCAACCATGAGAATTCAGTATATTCTACTGAGTATTGAGAATTGAGGATTGATGGTTGAGTATTGAGGATTGATGGATGAGGGTTGTGTGTTGAATATTGAGGATTGAGGATTGAGGATTGAGGATTGAACATTGAGTATTGATGATTGAATATTGAGGATTGAGGATTGAGGTTTGAGGATTGAGGACGAGGACTGACGGTTGAGGATTGAGGTTTGAGGATCGAGTGTTGAGGATTGAGAGTTGAGGACTGAGGATTGAAGATTGAGAATTGAGGATTGAAGATTGAGGATTGAGGATTGAGGATTGCGGATTGACGCTTGAGGACTGAGTGTTGAGGATGGAGGATTGAGGATTGAGGATTGCAGACTGAGTATTGAGGATTGACGATGGGAGGATTGAGCATTGATGATAGAAGATTGAGAATTGGGGACTGAGGATTCAAGATTGACGATCGAAGATTGAGAATTGAGGATTGAAGATTGATAATTGAGGATTGAGGATTGAACATTGAGGACAGAGGATTCAGGATTGAAGATTGAGTATTGAGGATAGAAGACTGAGGATTGAGAATTGTCGATTAAGGATTGAGGTTGAGGTCTGAGGGTTGAGGATTGCGGTTTGAGGACTGAGGACTGAGGATTGAGGATTGAGAATTGAGGATTGAGGATTGAGGATTGAAGATTGAGGATTGGGTATTGAGGATTGAAGAATGAGGATTGAGGATTGAGGATTGAGGATTGAGGATTGAAGATTGAGTATTGAGCATTGAAGCCTGACGATTGAGGATTGAGGATTGAAGGTTGAGTGTTGAGGACTGAGTGTTGAATATTGATGTCTGAGGTCTGAGGATTGAGGATTGAGAATTGAGAATTGAGGATTGAGGATTGAAGATTGAGGATTGGGTATTGTGGATTGACGAATGAGGATTGAGGATTGCGTATTGAGGATTGAAGATTGAGTATTGAGGATTGAAGATTGAGGATTGAGGATTGAGGATTGAGGATTGGGGATTGAGGATTGCGAATTGAAGATTCAGTATTAAGGATTGAATATTCAAAATTGAGGATGAGGATTGAACATTGAGTACTGAGTGTTGAGGGTTGAGTGATGAGAATTTATGTTTCTGGATAGAGATTTGAAGATTGCAGATTGAGTATTGGGTATTGAAAACTGCGAATTGAGGATATTCTATTGAGGATTGAGGATTGACAACTGAATGTTGGTGACTGAGGGCTGAAGATTGAGGATTCAGGATTGAGGATTCAGAATTGAGGTTTGAGGACTGAGGATTGAGGATTGAAGATTGAGTATTGAGGATTGAAGATTGAGGGTTGAGGATTGAGGATTGAGGATTGAGGATGAGGGCTGAGGGTTGAGGATTGAGGTTTGAGGACTAAGGACAGAGGATTGAGGATTGAGAATTGAGGATTGAGGATTGAGGATTGAAGATTGATAATAGGGTATTGAGGGTCGAAGAATGAGGATTGAGGATTGAGGATTGAGGATTGAGGATAGAAGATTGAGTATTGAGGATTGAAGATTGACGATTGAGGATTGAGGATTGAGGATTGAGGATTGAGGATTGAGGGTTGAGGATTGAAGATTGAGTATTGAGGATTGAGGATTGAGGATTGAGGATTGAGGATTGAAGATTGAGGATTGCGTATTGAGGATAGAACATTGAGGATTGAGGATTGAGTATTGAGGATTGAGGATTGAGGATTGAAGATTGAATATTGATGATTGAAGGTTGGGCATCGAGGATTGAGGGTTGTGGATTGAGGACGAGGACTGAGGGTTGAGTATTGAAGTTTGAGGTCTGAGGATTGAGGATTGAGGATTGAGAATTGAGGATTGAGGATTGAGGATTGAAGATTGAGGATTGGGTGTTGAGGATTGAAGAATGATGATTGAGGATTGAGGATTGAGGATCGAGGATTGAAGATTGAGTATTGAGGATTGAATATTGAGGATTGAGGATTGAGGATTGAGCATTGAGGATTGAGGATTGCGGATAGAAGATTGAGGATTGGGTATTGCGGATTGAACATTGAGGATTGAGGATTGAGGATTGACGATTGAGGACTGAAGATTGAATATTGATGATCGAATATTGAGGATTGAGGATTGATGGTTGTGGATTGAGGACGAGGACTGAGGGTTGAGTATTGCTGTTTGAGGTCTGAGGATTGAGGATTGAGGATTGAGAATTGAGGATTGAGGATTGACGATTGTAGATTGAGAATTGGGTATTCAGGATTGAAGAATGAGTATTGAGGATTGAGGATTGAGTATTGAGGATTGAAGACTGAGCGTTGAGGGTTGAGTGATGAGAATTGATGTTTGTGGATAGAGATTTGAAGATTGCAGATTGAGTATTGAGTATTGAAAACTGTGAATTGATGATATTCTCTTGAGGATTGAGGATTGACAACTGATTGTTGAGGACTGAGGGCTGAAGGTTGAGGATTCAGGATTGAGGATTCAGGATTGTGGATTGAGGATTGAGGATTGAGGATTGAAGATTGAGTATTCATGATTGAATATTGAGGATTGAGGATTGAGGTCTGAGGATTGAGGGTTGAGGATTGAGAATTGAGGATTGAGGATTGAAGATTGAGGATTGGGTACTGAGGATTGAAGAATGAGGATTGAGTATTGAGTATTGAGGATTGAGGATTGAGGATTGAGGATTGAAGATTGAGGATTAGGTATTGAGGATTGAAGAATGAGGATTGAGTATTGAGTATTGAGGATTCAGGATTCAAGATTGAGTATTGAGGACTGAAGATTGACGATTGAGGATTGAGGATTGAGGACTGAGGATTGAGGATTGAGGATTGAGAACTGAAGATTGAGGATTGGGGATTGAGGATTGACGATTGAGGATTGAGCATTGAGGATTGAGAATTGAGGATTGAGGATTGAAGATTGAGTATTGAGGATTGAAGATTGAGGATTGATGATTGAGGATTGAATATTGAGGACTGAGTGTTGAGGGTTGAGTGATGAGAATTGATGTTTGTGGATTGAGATTTGAAGATTGAAGAGTAGGGATTGAGTATTGAAACCTGTGAATTGAGGATATTCTATGGAGGACTGAGGATTGACAATTGATTGTTGAGGACTGAGGGCTGAAGATTGAGGATTCAGGATTGAGGATTAGGGATTGAGTTTTGAGGACTGAGGATTGATGGTTGAGGGATGTGCGTTGAATATTGAGGGTTGAGTGATGAGAATTGTCGTTTGTGGATAGAGATTTGAAGATTGCAGGCTGAGTATTGAGTACAGAAACCTGTGAATTGAGGATATTCTATTGACGATTGAGGATTCACAACTGATTGTTGAGGTCTGAGGGCTGAATATTGGGGGTTCAGGATTGTGGCTTCAGGATTGAGGTTTGAGGACTGAGGATTGAGGCTTGAGGGTGAGGATTGAGAATTCAGGATTGGGGATTGAAGGTTGAGGATTGCGTATTGAGGATAGAACAATGAGGATTGAGGATTGAGTATTGACGATTGAGGATTGAGGATTGAAGATTGAATATTGATGATTGAAGATTGAGGATCGAGGATTGAGGGTTGTGGATTGAGGACGAGGACTGAGGGTTGAGTATTGATGTTTGAGGTCTGAGGATTGAGGAATGAGTATTGAGAATTGAGGTTTGAGGTTTGAGGATTGAAGATTGAGGATTGGGTGTTGAGGATTGAAGAATGAGGGTTGAGGATTGAGGACTGAGGATTGAGGATTAAAGATTGAGTATTGAGGATTGAAGATTGAGGATTGAGGATTGAGGATTGAGGATTGAGGATTGAGGATTGAGGATTGCGGATAGAAGATTGAGGATTGGGTATTGCGGATTGAACATTGAGGATTGAGGATTGAGGATTGAGGATTGAGGATTGAGGATTGAGAATTGAGGATTGAGGATTGAGGATTGAAGATTGAGGATTGGGTATTGAGGATTGAAGAATGAGGATTGAGGATTGAGGATTGAGGATTGAGGATTGAGGAGTGAGTATTGAAGATTGAGGATTTGTGACTGAGGATTGAAGATTGAGGATTGAGGATTGAGGATTGAGGGCTGAGGATTGAGGATTGAGGATTGAAGATTGAGGATTGGGTATTGAGGATTGAAGATTGAGGATTGAGGATTTAGGATTGAGGAATGAGGATTGAAGATTGAGTACTGAGGATTGAAGATTAAGGTTGAGGATTGAGGATTGAGGATTGAGGATTGAGGATTGAAGATTGAGGATTGCGTATTGAGGATAGAACATTGAGGATTGAGGATTGTGTATTGAGGATTGAGGATTGAGGATTGAAGATTGAATATTGATGATTGAAGATTGAGGATCGAGGATTGAGTGTTGTGGATTGAGGACGAGGACTGAGGGTTGAGTATTGATGTTTGAGGTCTGAGGATTGAGGATTGAGGATTGAGAATTGAGGATTGAGGATTGTGGATTGAAGATTGAGGATTGGCTGTTGAGGATTGAAGAATGAGGATTGAGGATTGAGGATTGAGGATTGAGGATTGAGGATTGAAGATTAAGGATTGGGTATTGAGGATTGAAGAATGAGGATTGAAGATTGAGTATTGAGGATTGAAGGTTGAGGATTGAGGATTGAGGATTGAGGATTGAGGATTGCGGATAGATGATTGAGGATTGGGTATTGCGGATTGAACATTGAGGATTGAGGATTGGGGATTGAGGATTGATGATTGAGGACTGAAGATTGAATATTGATGATTGAATATTGAGGATTGAGGATTGATGGTTGTGGATTGAGGACGAGGACGGAGGGTTGAGTATTGCTGTTTGAGGTCTGAGGGTTGAGGAATGAGGATTGAGAATTGAGGATTGAGGATTGAGGATTGAAGATTGAGGATTGGGTATTGAGGATTGAAGAATGAGGATTGAGGATTGAGGATTGAGGATTGAGGATTGACGACTGAGTGCTGAGGGTTGAGTGATGAGAATTGATGTTTGAGGATAGAGATTTGAAGATTGCAGATTGAGTATTGAGTATTGAAAACTGTGAATTGATGATATTCTCTTGAGGATTGAGGATTGACAACTGATTGTTGAGGACTGAGGACTGTAGGTTGAGGATTCAGGATTGAGGATTCAGGATAGTGGTTTGAGGACCGAGGATTGAGGGTTGAGGATTGAGGATTGAGAATTGAAGATTGAGGATTGAGTATTGGGGGTTGTGGATTGAGGACGAGGACTGACGGTTGAGTATTGATGTTTGAGTTCTGAGGATTGAGGATTGAGGATTGAAGATTGGGGATTGGGTATTGAGGATTGAAGAATGAGGATTGAGTATTGAGTATTGAGGATTGAGGATTGAAGATTGAGTATTGAGGATTGAAGGTTGACGATTGAGTATTGAGGATTGAGGATTGAGGATTGAGGATTGAGGATTGAGGATTGAGGATTGAAGATTGGGTATTGAGGATTGAAGATTGGGGATTGAGGATTGAGGATTGAGGATTGAGGATTGAAGATTGAGGATTCGGCATTGAGGATTGAAGAATGAGGATTGAGGAGTGAGGACTGAGGATTGAGGATTGCAGATTGAGTATTGAGGATTGAAGATTGAGGATTGAGGATTGAGGATTGAGGATTGAGGAGTGAGGATTGAGGATTGAAGATTGAGTATTGAGGACTGAAGACTGAGGATTGAGGATTGAGGATTGAGGATTGAGGATTGAAGATTGAGGATTGGGGATTGAGGATTGACGATAGAGGATTGAGCATTGAAGATTGAGGATTGGGTATTGAGGATTGAATAATGAGGATCGAGGATTGAGTATTGAGGATTGAGGGTTGAAGATTGAGTACTGAGGATTGAAGATTAAGATTGAGGGTTGAGGATTGAGGATTGAGGATTGAGGTTTGAGGATTGAAGATTGAGGGTTGCGTATTGAGTATAGAACATTGAGGATTGAGGATTGAGTATTGAGGATTGAGGATTGAGGATTGAAGGTTGAATATTGATGATTGAAGGTTGAGGATCGAGGATTGAGGGTTGTGGATTGAGAACGAGGACTGAGGGTTGAGTGTTGATGCCTGAGGTCTGAGGATCGAGGATTGAGGATTGCGAACTGAGGATTGAGGATTGAGGATTGAAGATTGAGGATTGGGTATTGAGGATTGAAGAATGAGGATTGAAGATTGAGTGTTGAGGATTGAAGATTGAGATTGAGGATTGAGGATTGAGGATTGA
This sequence comes from Calliopsis andreniformis, assembly GCF_051401765.1. Taxonomy (NCBI): domain Eukaryota; kingdom Metazoa; phylum Arthropoda; class Insecta; order Hymenoptera; family Andrenidae; genus Calliopsis; species Calliopsis andreniformis. The sequence goes on from NW_027480536.1 coordinate 155,069, forward strand.
AGATTGAGTATTGAGGATTGGAGATTGACGATTGAGGATTGAGGATTGAGGATTGAGGATTGAGGATTGAGGATTGAGGATTGAGGATTGAAGATTGAATATTGATGATTGAACATTGAGGATCGAGGATTGAGTGTTGTGGATTGAGGACGAGGACTGACGGTTGAGTATTGATGTTTGAGGTCTGAGGATTGAGGATTGAGGATTGAGAATTGAGGATTGAGGATTGAGGATTGAAGATTGAGGATTGGGTGTTGAGGATTGAAGAATGAGGATTGAGGATTGAGGATTGAGGATTGAGGATTGAAGATTGAGTATTGAGGATTGAAGGTTGAGGTTTGAGGATTGAGGATTGAGGATTGAGGGTTGAGGATTGCGGATAGATGATTGAGGATTGGGTATTGCGGATTGAACATTGAGGATTGAGGATTGAGGATTGAGGATTGATGATTGAGGACTGAAGATTGAATATTGATGATTGAATATTGAGGATTGAGGATTGATGGTTGTGGACTGAGGACGAGGACGGAGGGTTGAGTATTGCTGTTTGAGGTCTGAGGGTTGAGGAATGACGATTGAGAATTGAGCATTGAGGATTGAGGATTGAAGATTGAGGATTGGGTATTGAGGATTGAAGAATGAGGATTGAGGATTGAGGATTGAGGATTGAGGATTGACGACTGAGTGTTGAGGGTTGAGTGATGAGAATTGATGTTTGAGGATAGAGATTTGAAGATTGCAGATTGAGTATTGAGTATTGAAAACTGTGAATTGATGATATTCTCTTGAGGATTGAGGATTGACAACTGATTGTTGAGGACTGAGGGCTGAAGGTTGAGGACTCAGGATTGAGGATTCAGGATTGTGGTTTGAGGACCGAGGATTGAGGGTTGAGGATTGATGATTGAGAATTGAAGATTGAGGATTGAGTATTGGGGGTTGTGGATTGAGGACGAGGACTGACGGTTGAGTATCGATGTTTGAGTTCTGAGGATTGAGGATTGAGGATTGAAGATTGGGGATTGGGTATTGAGGATTGAAGAATGAGGATTGAGTATTGAGTATTGAGGATTGAGGATTGAAGATTGAGTATTGAGTATTGAAGGTTGACGATTGAGTATTGAGGATTGAGGGTTGAGGATTGAGGATTGGGGATTGAGGATTGAGGATTGAAGATTGGGTATTGAGGATTGAAGATTGTGGATTGAGGATTGAGGTTTGAGGATTGAGGATTGAAGATTGAGGATTCGGCATTGAGGATTGAAGAATGAGGATTGAGGAGTGAGGACTGAGGACTGAGGATTGCAGATTGAGTATTGAGGATTGAAGATTGAGGATTGAGGATTGAGGATTGAGGATTGAGGAGTGAGGATTGAGGATTGAAGATTGAGTATTGAGGACTGAAGAATGAGGATTGAGGATTGAGGATTGAGGATTGAGGAATGAAGATTGAGGATTGGGGATTGAGGATTGACGATTGAGGATTGAGCATTGGGGATTGAGAATTGAGGATTGAGGATTGAAGGTTGAGTATTGAGGATTGAAGATTGAGGATTGAGGATTGAGGATTGAGCATTGAGGATTGAAGGCTGAGGATTGAGGAGTGAGTATTGAAGATTGAGGATTTGGGACTGAGGATTGAAGATTGAGGATTGAGGATTGAGGATTGAGGATTGAGGATTGAGGATTGAGGATTGAGGATTGAATATTGAGGATTGGGTATTGAGGATTGAAGAATGAGGATTGAGGATTGAGGATTGAGGATTGAGGATTGAGGATTGAAGACTGATGATTGGGTATTGAAGGTTGAACAGTGAGGATTGAGTGTTGAGGATAGAGGATTGAGGATTGAGGATTGAAGGTTGAATATTAATGACTGAGTATTGAGGATTGAGGATTGAGGGTTGTGGATTGAGGACGAGGACTGAGGGTTGAGTATTGATGTTTGAAGTCTGAGGATTCAGGATTGAGGATTGAGAATTGAGGATTGAGGATTGAGGATTGAAGATTGAGGATTCGGTATTGAGGATTGAAGAATGAGGGTTGAGGAGTGAGGACTGAGGTTTGCGGATTGCAGATTGAGTATTGAGGATTGAAGATTGAGGATTGAGGATTGAGGATTGAGAATTGAGGATTGAGGATTGAGGATTGAGGATTGAAGATTGAGTATTGAGGATCGAGGATTGAGGACTGAGGATTGAGGATTGAGGATTGAGAACTGAAGATTGAGGATTGGGGATTGAGGATTGACGATTGAGGATTGAGCAGTGAGGATTGAGAATTGAGGATTGAGGATTGAAGATTGAGTATTGAGGATTGAAGATTGAGGATTGATGATTGAGGATTGAATATTGAGGACTGAGTGTTGAGGGTTGAGTGATGAGAATTGATGTTTATGGATTGAGATTTGAAGATTGAAGAGTAGGGATTGAGTATTGAAACCTGTGAATTGAGGATATTCTATGGAGGACTGAGGATTGACAATTGATTGTTGAGGACTGAGGGCTGAAGATTGAGGATTCAGGATTGAGGATTAGGGATTGAGTTTTGAGGACTGAGGATTGATGGTTGAGTGTTGTGCGTTGAATATTGAGGGTTGAGTGATGAGAATTGTCGTTTGTGGATAGAGATTTGAAGATTGCAGGCTGAGTATTGAGTACTGAAACCTGTGAATTGAGGATATTCTATTGACGATTGAGGATTCACAACTGATTGTTGAGGTCTGAGGGCTGAATATTGGGGGTTCAGGATTGTGGCTTCAGGATTGAGGTTTGAGGACTGAGGATTGAGGCTTGAGGGTGAGGATTGAGGATTCAGGATTGGGGATTGAATGTTGAGGATTGCGTATTGAGGATAGAACAATGAGGATTGAGGATTGAGTATTGAGGATTGAGGATTGAGGATTGAAGATTGAATATTGATGATTGAAGATTGAGGATCGAGGATTGAGGGTTGTGGATTGAGGACGAGGACTGAGGGTTGAGTATTGATGTTTGAGGTCTGAGGATTGAGGAATGAGTATTGAGAATTGAGGTTTGAGGTTTGAGGATTGAAGATTGAGGATTGGGTGTTGAGGATTGAAGAATGAGGGTTGAGGATTGAGGATTGAGGATTGAGGATTAAAGATTGAGTATTGAGGATTGAAGATTGAGGATTGAGGATTGAGGATTGAGGATTGAGGATTGAGGATTGAGGATTTAGGTTTGAGGATTGAAGATTGAGTACTGAGGATTGAAGATTAAGGTTGAGGATTGAGGATTGAGGATTGAGGATTGAAGATTGGGGATTGGGGACTGAGTATTGAGGGTTGAGTGATGAGAATTGATGTTTGTGGATAGAGGTCTGAAGATTGCAGATTGAGTATTGAGTATTGAAGACTGTGAATTGAGGATATTCTATTGAGGATTGAGGATTCACAACTGATGGTTGAGGACTTAGGGCTGAAGATTGAGGATTCCGGTTTGAGGATTCAGGATTGAGGTTTGAGGACAGAGGATTGAGGATTGAGGATTGAGGATTGAGGATTGAGGATTGAAGACTGATGATTGGGTATTGAAGGTTGAACAGTGAGGATTGAGGGTTGAGGATAGAGGATTGAGGATTGAGGATTGAAGGTTGAATATTAATGACTGAGTATTGAGGATTGAGGATTGAGGTTTGTGGATTGAGGACGAGGACTGAGGGTTGAGTATTGATGTTTGAAGTCTGAGGATTCAGGATTGAGGATTGAGAATTGAGGATTGAGGATTGAGGATTGAAGATTGAGGATTGGCTGTTGAGGATTGAACATTGAGGATTGAGGATTGAGGATTGAGGATTGAGGATTGAAGGTTCAATATTAATGACTGAATATTGAGGATTGAGGATTGAGGGTTGTGGATTGAGGACGAGGACTGAGGGTTGAGTATTGATGTATGAAGTCTGAGGATTCAGGATTGAAGGTTGAGTATTGAGGATAGAAGATTGAGGATTGAGGATTGTCGATTAAGGATTGAGGATGAGGTCTGAGGGTTGAGGATTGAGGTTTGAGGACTGAGGATTGAGGATTGAAGATTGAGTATTGGGTATTGAGGATTGAGGATTGAGGATTGAAGATTGAGGATAGGGTATTGAGGATTGAAGAATGATGATTGAGGATTGAGGATTGAGGATTGAGGATTGAATATTGAGAATTGTGGATTGAAGATCGACTACTGAGGATTGCGAATTGAGGATTGAGGGCTGGGGATTGAGGATTGAAGATTGAGGATTGAGGATTGAGGATTGAGGATTGAGGATTAAGGATTGAAGATTGAGTATTGAGGATTGAAGATTGAGGATTGAGGATTGAGGATTGAGGATTGAGGATTGAGGATTGAGGATTGAGGATTGAGGATTGAAGATTGAGGATTGGGTATTGAGGATTGAGGATTGAGGATTGAAGATTGAGGATAGGGTATTGAGGATTGAAGAATGATGATTGAGGATTGAGGATTGAGGATTGAGGATTGAATATTGAGTATTGTGGATTGAAGATCGACTATTGAGGATTGCGAATTGAGGATTGAGGGTTGGGGATTGAGGATTGAAGATTGAAGAATGAGGATTGAAGAATGAGGATTGGGGATTGAGTATTGAGCATTGAGGATTGAATATTGAGTATTGAGGATTGAATATTGAGGATTGAGGATTGAGGATTGAGGATTGAGGATTGAGGATTGAGGATTGAAGATTGAGTATTGAGGATAGAAGATTGAGGATTGAGGATTGAGGATTGATGATTGAGGACTGAGGATTGAGGATTGAAGTTTGAGTATTGGGTATTGAGGATTGAGGATTGAGGATTGAAGATTGAGTATTGTGGATTGAAGATCGACTATTGAGGATTGCGAATTGAGGATTGAGGGTTGGGGATTGAGGATTGAGGATTGAGGATTGAGGATTGAGGATTGAGGATTGAAGATTGAGTATTGAGGATTGAAGATTGAGGATTGAGGATTGAGGATTCAGGATTGAGGATTGAGGATTGAGTATTGAGGATTGAAGAATGATGATTGAGTATTGAGTATTGAAAACTGTGAATTGAGTGTATTCTATTGAGGATTCAGGATTGACAACTGATTGTTGAGGACTGAGGGCTGAAGCTTGAGGATTCAGGATTGAGGTTTGAGGAGAGAGGACTGAGGATTGAGGATTGAGGACGGAGAATTGAGGATTGAGGATTGAGGATTGAGGATTGAGGATTGAGGATTGAGGATTGAGGATTGAGGATTGAAGATTGAGGATTGGGTATTGAGGATTGAGGATTGAGGATTGAAGATTGAGGCTAGGGTATTGAGGATTGAAGAATGATGATTGAGGATTGAGGATTGAGGATTGAAGAATGAGGATTGAAGAATGAGGATTGGGGATTGAGTATTGAGGATTCAGGATTGAGGATTGAAGATTGAGTATTGAGGATTGAAGATTGAGGATTGAGGATTGAGGATTGAGGATGGAGGATTGAAGATTGAGTATTCAGGATTCAAGATTGACGATCGTGGATTGAGCATTGAGGATTGAGTATTGAGGATTCAGGATTGAAGATTGAGTATTGAGGATTGAAGGTTGAGGATTGTGGATTGAGGATTGAGGATTGAGTATTGAATATTGAGGATTGGGGACTGAGTGTTGAGGGTTGTCTGATGAGAATTGATGTTTGTGGATAGAGACTTGAAGATTGCAGATTGAGTATTGAGTATTGAAAACAGTAAACTGATGATATTCTATTGAGGATTGAGGATAGACAACTGATTGTTGAGGACTGAGGGCTGAAGCTTGAGGATTCAGGATTGAGGTTTGAGGAGAGAGGACTGAGGATTGAGGATTGAGGATTGAGAATTGAGGATCGAGGATTGAGGATTGAAGATTGAGGGTTGGCTGTTGAGGATTGAACATTGAGGATTGAGGATTGAGGATTGAGGATTGAAGGTTGAATATTGATGAATGAAGATTGAGGATTGAGGATTGAGGGTTGTGGACTGAGAACGAGGACTGAGGGTTGAGTGTTGATGCCTGAGGTCTGAGGATTGAGGATTGAGGATTGCGAGCTGAGGATTTAGGATAGAGGATTGAAGATTGAGGATGGGGTATTGAGGATTGAAGAATGAGGATTCAAGAATGAGGATTGGGGATTGAGTATTGAGCATGGAGGATTGAATATTGAGTATTGAGGATTGAATATTGAGGATTGAGGATTGAGGATTGAGGATTGAGGATTGAGGATTGAAGATTGAGTATTGAGGATTGAAGATTGAGGATTGAGTATTGAGGATTGAGGATTGAGGATTGAGGATTGAGGATTGAAGATTGAGGATTGGGTATTGAGGATTGAGGATTGAGGATTGAAGATTGAGGATAGGGTATTGAGGATTGAAGAATGATGATTGAGGATTGAGGATTGAGGATTGAGGATTGAATATTGAGTATTGTGGATTGAAGATCGACTATTGAGGATTGCGAATTGAGGATTGAGGGTTGGGAATTGAGGATTGAAGATTGAAGAATGAGGATTGAAGAATGAGGATTGGGGATTGAGTATTGAGCATTGATGATTGAATATTGAGTATTGAGGACTGAATATTGAGGATTGAGGATTGAGGATTGAGGATTGAGGATTGAGGATTGAGATTGAAGATTGAGTATTGAGGATTGAAGATTGAGGATTGAGGATTGAGGATTGAGGATTGAGGATTGAGGATTGAGGATTGAAGATTGAGGATAGGGTATTGAGGATTGAAGAATGATGATTGAGGATTGAGGACTGAGGATTGAGGATTGAAGATTGAGTATTGGGTATTGAGGATTGAGGATTGAGGATTGAAGATTGAGGATAGGGTATTGAGGATTGAAGAATGATGATTGAGGATTGAGGATTGAGGATTGAGGATTGAATATTGAGTATTGTGGATTGAAGATCGACTACTGAGGATTGCGAATTGAGGATTGAGGGCTGGGGATTGAGGATTGAAGATTGAGGATTGAGGATTGAGGATTGAGGATTGGGGATTGAGGATTGCGAGTTGAAGATTCAGTATTGAGTATTGAAGATTCAGAATTGAGGATGAGGATTGAACATTGAGTACTGAGTGTTGAGGGTTGAGTGATGAGAATTTATGTTTCAGGATAGAGATTTGAAGATTGCAGATTGAGTATTGAGTATTGAAAACTGTGAATTGAGGATATTCTATTGAGGATTGAGGATTGACAACTGAATGTTGAGGACTGAGGGCTGAAGATTGAGGATTCAGGATTGAGGATTCAGAATTGAGGTTTGAGGACTGAGGATTGAGGATTGAAGATTGAGTATTGAGGATTGAAGATTGAGGATTGAGGATTGAGGATTGAATATTGAGTATTGAGGATTGAAGGTTGACTATTGAGGATTGCGAATTGAGGATTGAGGATTGTGAATTGATGATTGAAGATTGAGTATTGAGGATTGAAGGTTGAGGATTGTGGATTGAGGATTGAGGGTTGCAGATTGAGGATTGGGTATTGAGGATTGAAGAATGAGGATTGAGGATTGAGGATTGAGGATTGAGGACTGATGATTGAAGATTGAGGATTGGCTGTTGAGCATTGAACAATGAGGATTGAGGATTGAGGGTTGTGGACTGAGAACGAGGACTGAGGGTTGAGTGTTGATGCCTGAGGTCTGAGGATTGAGGATTGAGGATTGAGGATTGAGGATTGAGGATGGAGGATTGAAGATTGAGTATTGAGGATTGAGGATTGAGGATTGAGGATTGAGGATTGAAGATTGAGGATTGGGTATTGAGGATTGAGGATTGAGGATTGAAGATTGAGGATAGGGTATTGAGGATTGAAGAATGATGATTGAGGATTGAGGATTGAGGATTGAGGATTGAATATTGAGTATTGTGGATTGAAGATCGACTATTGAGGATTGCGAATTGAGGATTGAGGGTTGGGAATTGAGGATTGAAGATTGAAGAATGAGGATTGAAGAATGAGGATTGGGGATTGAGTATTGAGCATTGATGATTGAATATTGAGTATTGAGGACTGAATATTGAGGATTGAGGATTGAGGATTGAGCATTGAGGATTGAGGATTGAGATTGAAGATTGAGTATTGAGGATTGAAGATTGAGGATTGAGGATTGAGGATTGAGGATTGAGGATTGAGGATTGAGGATTGAAGATTGAGGATAGGGTATTGAGGATTGAAGAATGATGATTGAGGATTGAGGATTGAGGATTGAGGATTGAATATTGAGTATTGTGGATTGAAGATCGACTATTGAGGATTGCGAATTGAGGATTGAGGGTTGGGGATTGAGGATTGAAGATTGAGGATTGAGGATTGAGGATTGAGGATTGGGGATTGAGGATTGCGAGTTGAAGATTCAGTATTGAGGATTGAAGATTCAGAATTGAGGATGAGGATTGAACATTGATTACTGAGTGTTGAGGGTTGAGTGATGAGAATTTATGTTTCTGGATAGAGATTTGAAGATTGCAGATTGATTACTGAGTGTTGAGGGTTGAGTGATGAGAATTTATGTTTCTGGATAGAGATTTGAAGATTGCAGATTGAGTATTGAGTATTGAAAACTGTGAATTGAGGATATTCTATTGAGGATTGAGGATTGACAACTGAATGTCGAGGACTGACGGCTGAAGATTCAGGATTCAGGATTGAGGATTCAGAATTGAGGTTTGAGGACTGAGGATTGAGGATTGAGGACTGAAGATTGAGTATTGAGGATTGAAGATTGAGCATTGAGGATTGAGGATTGAGAATTGAGGATTGAGGATTGAACATTGAGGACTGAGTGTTGAGGGTTGAGCGATGAGAATTGATGTCTGTGGATAGAGATTTGAAGATTGCAGATTGAGTATTGAGTATTGAAAACTGTGAATTGAGAGTATTCTATTGAGGATTGAGGATTGACAACTGATTGTTGAGGACTGAGAGCTGAAGCTTGAGGATTCAGGATTGAGGTTTGAGGAGAGAGGACTGAGGATTGAGGATTGAGGACTGAGAATTGAGGATTGAGGATTGAGGATTGAGGATTGAGGATTGAGGATTGAGGATTGAGGATTGAAGATTGAGGATTGGGTATTGAGGATTGAGGATTGAGGATTGAAGATTGAGGCTAGGGTATTGAGGATTGAAGAATGATGATTGAGGATTGAGGATTGAGGATTGAAGAATGAGGATTGAAGAATGAGGTTTGGGGATTGAGTATTGTGCATTGAGGATTGAATATTGAGTATTGAGGATTGAATATTGAGGATTGAGGATTGAGGATTGAGGATTGAGGATTGAGGATTGAAGATTGAGTATTGAGGATTGAAGATTGAGGATTGAGGATTGAGGATTGAGGATTGAGGATTGAGGATTGAGGATTGAAGATTGAGGATTGGGTATTGAGGATTGAGGATTGAGGATTGAAGATTGAGGATAGGGTATTGATGATTGAAGAATGATGATTGAGGATTGAGGATTGAGTATTGAGGATTGAATATTGAGGATTGAGGATTGAGGATTGAGGATTGAGGATTGAGGATCGAAGATTGAGTATTGAGGATAGAAGGTTGAGGATTGAGGATTGAGGATTGAGGATTGAGGACTGAGGATTGAGGATTGAAGATTGAGTATTGGGTATTGAGGATTGAGGATTGAGGATTGAAGATTGAGGATAGGGTATTGAGGATTGAAGAATGATGATTGAGGATTGAGGATTGAGGATTGAGGATTGAATATTGAGTATTGTGGATTGAAGATCGACTACTGAGGATTGCGAATTGAGGATTGAGGGCTGGGGATTGAGGATTGAAGATTGAGGATTGAGGATTGAGGATTGAGGATTGGGGATTGAGGATTGCGAGTTGAAGATTCAGTATTGAGTATTGAAGATTCAGAATTGAGGATGAGGATTGAACATTGAGTACTGAGTGTTGAGGGTTGAGTGATGAGAATTTATGTTTCAGGATAGAGATTTGAAGATTGCAGATTGAGTATTGAGTATTGAAAACTGTGAATTGAGGATATTCTATTGAGGATTGAGGATTGACCACTGAATGTTGAGGACTGAGGGCTGAAGATTGAGGATTCAGGATTGAGGATTCAGAATTGAGGTTTGAGGACTGAGGATTGAGGATTGAAGATTGAGTATTGAGGATTGAAGATTGAGGATTGAGGATTGAGGATTGAATATTGAGTATTGAGGATTGAAGGTTGACTATTGAGGATTGCGAATTGAGGATTGAGGATTGTGGATTGATGATTGAAGATTGAGTATTGAGGATTGAAGGTTGAGGATTGTGGATTGAGGATTGAGGATTGAGGCTTGAATATTGAGGATTGGGGACTGAGTGTTGAGGGTTGAGTGATGAGAATTGATGTTTGTGGATAGAGATTTGACGATTGCAGATTGAGTATTGAGCATTGAAAACTGTGAATTGAGGATATTCTATTGAGGATTGAGGTTTGACAACTGAATGTTGAGGACTGAGGGCTGAAGATTGAGGATTCAGGATGAGGATTCAGAATTGAGGTTTGAGGACTGAGGATTGAGGATTGAAGATTGAGTATTGAGGATTGAAGATTGAGGATTGAGGATTGAGGATTGACGATTGAGGATGAGGGCTGAAGGTTGAGGATTAAGGTTTGAGGACTAAGGACAGAGGATTGAGGATTGAGAATTGAGCATTGAGGATTGAGGATTGAGGATGAGGGCTGAGGGTTGTGGATTGAGGTTTGAGGACTGAGGTCTGAGGATTGAGGATTGAGAATTGAGGATTGAGGATTGAGGGTTGCAGATTGAGGATTGGGTATTGAGGATTGAAGAATGAGGATTGAGGATTGAGGATTGAGGATTGAGGACTGATGATTGAAGATTGAGGATTGGCTGTTGAGCATTGAACAATGAGGATTGAGGATTGAGGGTTGTGGACTGAGAACGAGGACTGAGGGTTGAGTGTTGATGCCTGAGGTCTGAGGATTGAGGATTGAGGATTGAGGATTGAGGATTGAGGATTGAGGATTGAAGATTGAGTATTGAGGATTGAAGATTGAGGATTGAGGATTGAGGATTGAGGATGGAGGATTGAAGATTGAGTATTGAGGATTCAAGATTGACGATCGTGGATTGAGCATTGAGTATTGAGTATTGAGGATTCAGGATTGAAGGTTGAGTATTGAGGATTGAAGGTTGAGGATTCTGGATTGAGGATTGAGGGTTGAGGATTCTGGATTGAGGATTGAGGATTGAGTATTGAATATTGAGGATTGGGGACTGAGTGTTGAGGGTTGTATGATGAGAATTGATGTTTGTGGATAGAGATTTGAAGATTGCAGATTGAGTATTGAGTATTGAAAACAGTAAACTGATGATATTCTATAGAGGATTGAGGATTGACAACTGATTGTTGAGGACTGAGGGCTGAAGCTTGAGGATTCAGGATTGAGGTTTGAGGAGAGAGGACTGAGGATTGAGGATTGAGGATTGAGAATTGAGGATCGAGGATTGAGGATTGAGGATTGAGGATTGAAGGTTGAATATTGATGAATGAAGATTGAGGATTGAGGATTGAGGGTTGTGGACTGAGAACGAGGACTGAGGGTTGAGTGTTGATGCCTGAGGTCTGAGGATTGAGGATTGAGGATTGCGAGCTGAGGATTTAGGATAGAGGATTGAAGATTGAGGATGGGGTATTGAGGATTGAAGAATGAGGATTCAAGAATGAGGATTGGGGATTGAGTATTGAGCATGGAGGATTGAATATTGAGAATTGAGGATTGAATATTGAGGATTGAGGATTGAGGATTGAGGATTGAGGATTGAGGATTGAAGATTGAGTATTGAGGATTGAAGATTGAGGATTGAGGATTGAGGATTGAGGATTGAGGATTGAGGATTGAGGATTGAAGATTGAGGATTGGGTATTGAGGATTGAGGATTGAGGATTGAAGATTGAGGATAGGGTATTGAGGATTGAAGAATAATGATTGAGGATTGAGGATTGAGGATTGAGGATTGAATATTGAGTGTAGTGGATTGAAGATCGACTATTGAGGATTGCGAATTGAGGATTGAGGATTGTGGATTGATGATTGAAGATTGAGTATTGAGGATTGAAGGTTGAGGATTGTGGATTGAGGATTGAGGATTGAGGCTTGAATATTGAGGATTGGGGACTGAGTGTTGAGGGTTGAGTGATGAGAATTGATGTTTGTGGATAGAGATTTGACGATTGCAGATTGAGTATTGAGCATTGAAAACTGTGAATTGAGGATATTCTATTGAGGATTGAGGTTTGACAACTGAATGTTGAGGACTGAGGGCTGAAGATTGAGGATTCAGGATGAGGATTCAGAATTGAGGTTTGAGGACTGAGGATTGAGGACTGAAGATTGAGTATTGAGGATTGAAGATTGAGCATTGAGGATTGAGGATTGAGAATTGAGGATTGAGGATTGAACATTGAGGACTGAGTGTTGAGGGTTGAGCGATGAGAATTGATGTCTGTGGATAGAGATTTGAAGATTGCAGATTGAGTATTGAGTATTGAAAACTGTGAATTGAGAGTATTCTATTGAGGATTGAGGATTGACAACTGATTGTTGAGGACTGAGAGCTGAAGCTTGAGGATTCAGGATTGAGGTTTGAGGAGAGAGGACTGAGGATTGAGGATTGAGGACTGAGAATTGAGGATTGAGGATTGAGGATTGAGGATTGAGGATTGAGGATTGAGGATTGAGGATTGAAGATTGAGGATTGGGTATTGAGGATTGAGGATTGAGGATTGAAGATTGAGGCTAGGGTATTGAGGATTGAAGAATGATGATTGAGGATTGAGGATTGAGGATTGAAGAATGAGGATTGAAGAATGAGGTTTGGGGATTGAGTATTGTGCATTGAGGATTGAATATTGAGTATTGAGGATTGAATATTGAGGATTGAGGATTGAGGATTGAGGATTGAGGATTGAGGATTGAAGATTGAGTATTGAGGATTGAAGATTGAGGATTGAGGATTGAGGATTGAGGATTGAGGATTGAGGATTGAGGATTGAAGATTGAGGATTGGGTATTGAGGATTGAGGATTGAGGATTGAAGATTGAGGATAGGGTATTGATGATTGAAGAATGATGATTGAGGATTGAGGATTGAGTATTGAGGATTGAATATTGAGGATTGAGGATTGAGGATTGAGGATTGAGGATTGAGGATTGAAGATTGAGTATTGAGGATAGAAGGTTGAGGATTGAGGACTGAGGATTGAGGATTGAGGACTGAGGATTGAGGATTGAAGATTGAGTATTGAGGATTGAAGATTGAGGATTGAGGATTGAGGATTGAGGATTGAGGATTGAGGATTGAGGATTGAAGATTGAGGATTGGGTATTGAGGATTGAGGATTGAGGATTGAAGATTGAGGATAGGGTATTGAGGATTGAAGAATAATGATTGAGGATTGAGGATTGAGGATTGAGGATTGAATATTGAGTGTAGTGGATTGAAGATCGACTATTGAGGATTGCGAATTGAGGATTGAGGATTGTGGATTGATGATTGAAGATTGAGTATTGAGGATTGAAGGTTGAGGATTGTGGATTGAGGATTGAGGATTGAGGCTTGAATATTGAGGATTGGGGACTGAGTGTTGAGGGTTGAGTGATGAGAATTGATGTTTGTGGATAGAGATTTGACGATTGCAGATTGAGTATTGAGCATTGAAAACTGTGAATTGAGGATATTCTATTGAGGATTGAGGTTTGACAACTGAATGTTGAGGACTGAGGGCTGAAGATTGAGGATTCAGGATGAGGATTCAGAATTGAGGTTTGAGGACTGAGGATTGAGGACTGAAGATTGAGTATTGAGGATTGAAGATTGAGCATTGAGGATTGAGGATTGAGAATTGAGGATTGAGGATTGAACATTGAGGACTGAGTGTTGAGGGTTGAGCGATGAGAATTGATGTCTGTGGATAGAGATTTGAAGATTGCAGATTGAGTATTGAGTATTGAAAACTGTGAATTGAGAGTATTCTATTGAGGATTGAGGATTGACAACTGATTGTTGAGGACTGAGAGCTGAAGCTTGAGGATTCAGGATTGAGGTTTGAGGAGAGAGGACTGAGGATTGAGGATTGAGGACTGAGAATTGAGGATTGAGGATTGAGGATTGAGGATTGAGGATTGAGGATTGAGGATTGAGGATTGAAGATTGAGGATTGGGTATTGAGGATTGAGGATTGAGGATTGAAGATTGAGGCTAGGGTATTGAGGATTGAAGAATGATGATTGAGGATTGAGGATTGAGGATTGAAGAATGAGGATTGAAGAATGAGGTTTGGGGATTGAGTATTGTGCATTGAGGATTGAATATTGAGTATTGAGGATTGAATATTGAGGATTGAGGATTGAGGATTGAGGATTGAGGATTGAGGATTGAAGATTGAGTATTGAGGATTGAAGATTGAGGATTGAGGATTGAGGATTGAGGATTGAGGATTGAGGATTGAGGATTGAAGATTGAGGATTGGGTATTGAGGATTGAGGATTGAGGATTGAAGATTGAGGATAGGGTATTGATGATTGAAGAATGATGATTGAGGATTGAGGATTGAGTATTGAGGATTGAATATTGAGGATTGAGGATTGAGGATTGAGGATTGAGGATTGAGGATTGAAGATTGAGTATTGAGGATAGAAGGTTGAGGATTGAGGATTGAGGATTGAGGATTGAGGACTGAGGATTGAGGATTGAAGATTGAGTATTGGGTATTGAGGATTGAGGATTGAGGATTGAAGATTGAGGATAGGGTATTGAGGATTGAAGAATGATGATTGAGGATTGAGGATTGAATATTGAGTATTGTGGATTGAAGATCGACTACTGAGGATTGCGAATTGAGGATTGAGGGCTGGGGATTGAGGATTGAAGATTGAGGATTGAGGATTGAGGATTGAGGATTGGGGATTGAGGATTGCGAGTTGAAGATTCAGTATTGAGTATTGAAGATTCAGAATTGAGGATGAGGATTGAACATCGAGTACTGAGTGTTGAGGGTTGAGTGATGAGAATTTATGTTTCAGGATAGAGATTTGAAGATTGCAGATTGAGTATTGAGTATTGAAAACTGTGAATTGAGGATATTCTATTGAGGATTGAGGATTGACAACTGAATGTTGAGGACTGAGGGCTGAAGATTGAGGATTCAGGATTGAGGATTCAGAATTGAGGGTTGAGGACTGAGGATTGAGGATTGAAGATTGAGTATTGAGGATTGAAGATTGAGGATTGAGGATTGAGGATTGAATATTGAGTATTGAGGATTGAAGGTTGACTATTGAGGATTGCGAATTGAGGATTGAGGATTGTGAATTGATGATTGAAGATTGAGTATTGAGGATTGAAGGTTGAGGATTGTGGATTGAGGATTGAGGATTGAGGCTTGAATATTGAGGATTGGGGACTGAGTGTTGAGGGTTGAGTGATGAGAATTGATGTTTGTGGATAGAGATTTGACGATTGCAGATTGAGTATTGAGCATTGAAAGCTGTGAATTGAGGATATTCTATTGAGGATTGAGGATTGACAACTGAATGTTGAGGACTGAGGGCTGAAGATTGAGGATTCAGGATGAGGATTCAGAATTGAGGTTTGAGGACTGAGGATTGAGGATTGAAGATTGAGTATTGAGGATTGAAGATTGAGGATTGAGGATTGAGGATTGACGATTGAGGATGAGGGCTGAGGGTTGAGGATTAAGGTTTGAGGACTAAGGACAGAGGATTGAGGATTGAGAATTGAGCATTGAGGATTGAGGATTGAGGATGAGGGCTGAGGGTTGAGGATTGAGGTTTGAGGACTGAGGTCTGAGGATTGAGGATTGAGAATTGAGGATTGAGGATTGAGGGTTGCAGATTGAGGATTGGGTATTGAGGATTGAAGAATGAGGATTGAGGATTGAGGATTGAGGATTGAGGACTGATGATTGAAGATTGAGGATTGGCTGTTGAGCATTGAACAATGAGGATTGAGGATTGAGGGTTGTGGACTGAGAACGAGGACTGAGGGTTGAGTGTTGATGCCTGAGGTCTGAGGATTGAGGATTGAGGATTGAGGATTGAGGATTGAGGATTGAGGATTGAAGATTGAGTATTGAGGATTGAGGATTGAGGATTGAGGATTGAGGATTGAAGATTGAGGATTGGGTATTGAGGGTTGAGGATTGAGGATTGAAGATTGAGGATAGGGTATTGAGGATTGAAGAATGATGATTGAGGATTGAGGATTGAGGATTGAGGATTGAATATTGAGTATTGTGGATTGAAGATCGACTATTGAGGATTGCGAATTGAGGATTGAGGGTTGGGAATTGAGGATTGAAGATTGAAGAATGAGGATTGAAGAATGAGGATTGGGGATTGAGTATTGAGCATTGATGATTGAATATTGAGTATTGAGGACTGAATATTGAGGATTGAGGATTGAGGATTGAGGATTGAGGATTGAGGATTGAGATTGAAGATTGAGTATTGAGGATTGAAGATTGAGGATTGAGGATTGAGGATTGAGGATTGAGGATTGAGGATTGAGGATTGAAGATTGAGGATAGGGTATTGAGGATTGAAGAATGATGATTGAGGATTGAGGATTGAGGATTGAGGATTGAATATTGAGTATTGTGGATTGAAGATCGACTATTGAGGATTGCGAATTGAGGATTGAGGGTTGGGGATTGAGGATTGAAGATTGAGGATTGAGGATTGAGGATTGAGGATTGGGGATTGAGGATTGCGAGTTGAAGATTCAGTATTGAGGATTGAAGATTCAGAATTGAGGATGAGGATTGAACATTGATTACTGAGTGTTGAGGGTTGAGTGATGAGAATTTATGTTTCTGGATAGAGATTTGAAGATTGCAGATTGATTACTGAGTGTTGAGGGTTGAGTGATGAGAATTTATGTTTCTGGATAGAGATTTGAAGATTGCAGATTGAGTATTGAGTATTGAAAACTGTGAATTGAGGATATTCTATTGAGGATTGAGGATTGACAACTGAATGTCGAGGACTGACGGCTGAAGATTCAGGATTCAGGATTGAGGATTCAGAATTGAGGTTTGAGGACTGAGGATTGAGGATTGAGGACTGAAGATTGAGTATTGAGGATTGAAGATTGAGCATTGAGGATTGAGGATTGAGAATTGAGGATTGAGGATTGAACATTGAGGACTGAGTGTTGAGGGTTGAGCGATGAGAATTGATGTCTGTGGATAGAGATTTGAAGATTGCAGATTGAGTATTGAGTATTGAAAACTGTGAATTGAGAGTATTCTATTGAGGATTGAGGATTGACAACTGATTGTTGAGGACTGAGAGCTGAAGCTTGAGGATTCAGGATTGAGGTTTGAGGAGAGAGGACTGAGGATTGAGGATTGAGGACTGAGAATTGAGGATTGAGGATTGAGGATTGAGGATTGAGGATTGAGGATTGAGGATTGAAGATTGAGTATTGAGGATTGAAGATTGAGGATTGAGGATTGAGGATTGAGGATGGAGGATTGAAGATTGAGTATTGAGGATTCAAGATTGACGATCGTGGATTGAGCATTGAGTATTGAGTATTGAGGATTCAGGATTGAAGGTTGAGTATTGAGGATTGAAGGTTGAGGATTCTGGATTGAGGGTTGAGGGTTGAGGATTCTGGATTGAGGATTGAGGATTGAGTATTGAATATTGAGGATTGGGGACTGAGTGTTGAGGGTTGTATGATGAGAATTGATGTTTGTGGATAGAGATTTGAAGATTGCAGATTGAGTATTGAGTATTGAAAACAGTAAACTGATGATATTCTATTGAGGATTGAGGATTGACAACTGATTGTTGAGGACTGAGGGCTGAAGCTTGAGGATTCAGGATTGAGGTTTGAGGAGAGAGGACTGAGGATTGAGGATTGAGGATTGAGAATTGAGGATCGAGGATTGAGGATTGAAGATTGAGGATTGGCTGTTGAGGATTGAACATTGAGGATTGAGGATTGAGGATTGAGGATTGAGGATTGAAGGTTGAATATTGATGAATGAAGATTGAGGATTGAGGATTGAGGGTTGTGGACTGAGAACGAGGACTGAGGGTTGAGTGTTGATGCCTGAGGTCTGAGGATTGAGGATTGAGGATTGCGAGCTGAGGATTTAGGATAGAGGATTGAAGATTGAGGATGGGGTATTGAGGATTGAAGAATGAGGATTCAAGAATGAGGATTGGGGATTGAGTATTGAGCATGGAGGATTGAATATTGAGTATTGAGGATTGAATATTGAGGATTGAGGATTGAGGATTGAGGATTGAGGATTGAGGATTGAAGATTGAGTATTGAGGATTGAAGATTGAGGATTGAGGATTGAGGATTGAGGATTGAGGATTGAGGATTGAGGATTGAAGATTGAGGATTGGGTATTGAGGATTGAGGATTGAGGATTGAAGATTGAGGATAGGGTATTGAGGATTGAAGAATAATGAATGAGGATTGAGGATTGAGGATTGAGGATTGAATATTGAGTGTAGTGGATTGAAGATCGACTATTGAGGATTGCGAATTGAGGATTGAGGGTTGGGGATTGAGGATTGAGGATTGAGGATTGAGGATTGAGGATTGAGGATTGAAGATTGAGTATTGAGGATTGAAGATTGAGGATTGAGGATTGAGGATTCAGGATTGAGGATTGAGGATTGAGGATTGAGGATTGAAGATTGAGTATTGAGGATTGAAGATTGAGGATTGAGGATTGAGGATTGAGGATTGAGGATTGAGGATTGAGGATTGAGAATTGAAGATTGAGGATTGGGTATTGAGGATTGAGGATTGAGGATTGAAGATTGAGGATAGGGTATTGAGGATTGAAGAATGGTGATTCAGGATTGAGGATTGAGGATTGAGGATTGAGGATTGAGGATCGAATATTGAATATTGTGGATTGAAGATCGACTATTGAGGATTGCGAATTCAGGATTGAGGGTTGGGGATTGAGGATTGAGGATTGAGGATTGAAGATTGAGGATAGGGTATTGAGGATTGAAGAATGATGATTGAGGATTCAGGATTGAGGATTGAGGGTTGAATATTGAGTATTGTGGATTGAAGATCGACTATTGAGGATTGCGAATTGAGGATTGAGGGTTGGGGATTGAGGATTGAAGATTGAGGATTGAGGATTGAAGATTGAGGATTGGGGATTGAGGATTGCGAGTTGAAGATTCAGTATTGAGGATTGAAGATTCAGAATTGAGGATGAGGATTGAACATTGATTACTGAGTGTTGAGGGTTGAGTGATGAGAATTTATGTTTCTGGATAGAGATTTGAAGATTGCAGATTGAGTATTGAGTATTGAAAACTGTGAATTGAGGATATTCTATTGAGGATTGAGGATTGACAACTGAATGTTGAGGACTGACGGCTGAAGATTCAGGATTCAGGATTGAGGATTCAGAATTGAGGTTTGAGGACTGAGGATTGAGGTTTGAGGACTGAGGTCTGAGGATTGAGGATTGAGAATTGAGGATTGAGGATTGAGGGTTGCAGATTGAGGATTGGGTATTGAGGATTGAAGAATGAGGATTGAGGATTGAGGATTGAGGATTGAGGACTGATGATTGAAGATTGAGGATTGGCTGTTGAGCATTGAACAATGAGGATTGAGGATTGAGGGTTGTGGACTGAGAACGAGGACTGAGGGTTGAGTGTTGATGCCTGAGGTCTGAGGATTGAGGATTGAGGATTGAGGATTGAGGATTGAGGATTGAGGATTGAAGATTGAGTATTGAGGATTGAAGATTGAGGATTGAGGATTGAGGATTGAGGATGGAGGATTGAAGATTGAGTATTGAGGATTCAAGATTGACGATCGTGGATTGAGCATTGAGTATTGAGTATTGAGGATTCAGGATTGAAGGTTGAGTATTGAGGATTGAAGGTTGAGGATTCTGGATTGAGGGTTGAGGGTTGAGGATTCTGGATTGAGGATTGAGGATTGAGTATTGAATATTGAGGATTGGGGACTGAGTGTTGAGGGTTGTATGATGAGAATTGATGTTTGTGGATAGAGATTTGAAGATTGCAGATTGAGTATTGAGTATTGAAAACAGTAAACTGATGATATTCTATTGAGGATTGAGGATTGACAACTGATTGTTGAGGACTGAGGGCTGAAGCTTGAGGATTCAGGATTGAGGTTTGAGGAGAGAGGACTGAGGATTGAGGATTGAGGATTGAGAATTGAGGATCGAGGATTGAGGATTGAAGATTGAGGATTGGCTGTTGAGGATTGAACATTGAGGATTGAGGATTGAGGATTGAGGATTGAGGATTGAAGGTTGAATATTGATGAATGAAGATTGAGGATTGAGGATTGAGGGTTGTGGACTGAGAACGAGGACTGAGGGTTGAGTGTTGATGCCTGAGGTCTGAGGATTGAGGATTGAGGATTGCGAGCTGAGGATTTAGGATAGAGGATTGAAGATTGAGGATGGGGTATTGAGGATTGAAGAATGAGGATTCAAGAATGAGGATTGGGGATTGAGTATTGAGCATGGAGGATTGAATATTGAGTATTGAGGATTGAATATTGAGGATTGAGGATTGAGGATTGAGGATTGAGGATTGAGGATTGAAGATTGAGTATTGAGGATTGAAGATTGAGGATTGAGGATTGAGGATTGAGGATTGAGGATTGAGGATTGAGGATTGAAGATTGAGGATTGGGTATTGAGGATTGAGGATTGAGGATTGAAGATTGAGGATAGGGTATTGAGGATTGAAGAATAATGAATGAGGATTGAGGATTGAGGATTGAGGATTGAATATTGAGTGTAGTGGATTGAAGATCGACTATTGAGGATTGCGAATTGAGGATTGAGGGTTGGGGATTGAGGATTGAGGATTGAGGATTGAGGATTGAGGATTGAGGATTGAAGATTGAGTATTGAGGATTGAAGATTGAGGATTGAGGATTGAGGATTCAGGATTGAGAATTGAGGATTGAGGATTGAGGATTGAAGATTGAGTATTGAGGATTGAAGATTGAGGATTGAGGATTGAGGATTGAGGATTGAGGATTGAGGATTGAGGATTGAGAATTGAAGATTGAGGATTGGGTATTGAGGATTGAGGATTGAGGATTGAAGATTGAGGATAGGGTATTGGGGATTGAAGAATGGTGATTCAGGATTGAGGATTGAGGATTGAGGATTGAGGATTGAGGATCGAATATTGAATATTGTGGATTGAAGATCGACTATTGAGGATTGCGAATTCAGGATTGAGGGTTGGGGATTGAGGATTGAGGATTGAGGATTGAAGATTGAGGATAGGGTATTGAGGATTGAAGAATGATGATTGAGGATTCAGGATTGAGGATTGAGGGTTGAATATTGAGTATTGTGGATTGAAGATCGACTATTGAGGATTGCGAATTGAGGATTGAGGGTTGGGGATTGAGGATTGAAGATTGAGGATTGAGGATTGAGGATTGAGGATTGGGGATTGAGGATTGCGAGTTGAAGATTCAGTATTGAGGATTGAAGATTCAGAATTGAGGATGAGGATTGAACATTGATTACTGAGTGTTGAGGGTTGAGTGATGAGAATTTATGTTTCTGGATAGAGATTTGAAGATTGCAGATTGAGTATTGAGTATTGAAAACTGTGAATTGAGGATATTCTATTGAGGATTGAGGATTGACAACTGAATGTTGAGGACTGACGGCTGAAGATTCAGGATTCAGGATTGAGGATTCAGAATTGAGGTTTGAGGACTGAGGATTGAGGATTGAGGACTGAAGATTGAGTATTGAGGATTGAAGATTGAGCATTGAGGATTGAGGATTGAGAATTGAGGATTGAGGATTGAACATTGAGGACTGAGTGTTGAGGGTTGAGCGATGAGAATTGATGTTTGTGGATAGAGATTTGAAGATTGCAGATTGAGTATTGAGTATTGAAAACTGTGAATTGAGTGTATTCTATTGAGGATTGAGTATTGACAATTGATTGTTGAGGACTGAGGGCTGAAGCTTGAGGATTCAGGATTGAGGTTTGAGGAGAGAGGACTGAGGATTGAGGATTCAGGACTGAGAATTGAGGATTGAGGATTGAGGATTGAGGATTGAGGATTGAGGATTGAGGATTGAGGATTGAAGATTGAGGATTGGGTATTGAGGATTGAGGATTGAGGATTGAAGATTGAGGCTAGGGTATTGAGGATTGAAGAATGACGATTGAGGATTGATGATTGAGGATTGAAGAATGAGGATTGAAGAATGAGGATTGGGGATTGAGTATTGTGCATTGAGGATTGAATATTGAGTATTGAGGATTGAATATTGAGGATTGAGGATTGAGGATTGAGGATTGAGGATTGAGGATTGAAGATTGAGTATTGTGGATTGAAGATCGACTATTGAGGATTGCGAATTGAGGATTGAGGGTTGGGGATTGAGGATTGAAGATTGAAGAATGAGGATTGAAGAATGAGGATTGGGGATTGAGTATTGAGCATTGAGGATTGAATATTGAGTATTGAGGATTGAATATTGAGGATTGAGGATTGAGGATTGAAGGTTGAGGATTGTGGATTGAGGATTGAGGATTGGGGCTTGAATATTGAGGATTGGGGACTGAGTGTTGAGGGTTGAGTGATGAGAATTGATGTTTGTGGATAGAGATTTGAAGATTGCAGGTTGAGTATTGAGTATTGAAAACTGTGAATTCATGATATTCTATTGAGGATTGAGGATTGACCACTGATTGTTGAGGACTGAGGTCTGAAGATTGAGGATTAAGGATTGAGGATTCAGGATTGAGGTTTGAGGACTGAGGATTGAGGATCGACTATTGAGGATTGCGAATTGAGGATTGAGAGTTGGGGATTGAGGATTGAAGATTGAGTATTGAGTATTGAAGGTTGAGGATTGTGGATTGAGGATTGAGGATTGAGGCTCGAATATTGAGGATTGGGGACTGAGTGTTGAGGGTTAAGTGATGACAATAGATGTTTGTGGATAGAGATTTGAAGATTGCAGGTTGAGTATTGGGTATTGAAAACTGTGAAATCGTGATATTCTATTGAGGATTGAGGATAGACAACTGACTGTTGAGGACTGAGGGCTGAAGATTGAGGATTCAGGATTGAGGATTCAGGATTGAGGTTTGAGGACTGAGGATTGAGGATTGAGGATTGTGGATTGAGGATTGAGGATTGAGGATTGAAGACTGAGGATCGGGTATTGAGGATTGAGCATTGAGGATTGAAGATTGAGGATTGAGGATTAAGGATTGAGGGTTGAAGGTTGAATATTGATGAATCAAGATTGAGGATTGAGTATTGAAGGTCGTGGATTGAGGATTGAGTATTGAAGGTCGTGGATTGAGGACGAGGACTGAGGATTGAGTATTGGTACTTGAGGCCTGAGGATTGAGAATTGAGGATTGCGAATTGAGGATTGAGGATTTAAGATTGAGGATTGTGTATTGAGGATTGAAGAATGAGCATTGAGGATTGAGGACAGAGGATTGAGGATTGAAGATTGAGTATTGAGGATTGAAGATTGACGATTGAGGATTGAGGATTGAGGATTGAGAACTGAGGATTGAGGATTGAAGATTGAGTATTGAGGATTGAGGTTTGTGGACTGAGAACGAGGACTGAGGGTTGAGTGTTGATGCCTGAGGTCTGAGGATTGAGTATTGAGGATTGCGAGCTGAGGATTGAGGATTGAGGATTGAAGACTGAGGATTGGGTATTGAGGATTGAAGAATGAGGATTGAAGAATGAGGATTGGGGATTGAGTATTGAGCATTGAGGATTGAATGTTGAGTATTGAGGATTGAATATTGAGGATTGAGGATTGAGGATTGAGGATTGAGGATTGAGGATTGAGGATTGAGGATTGAAGATTGAGTATTGAGGATTGAAGATTGAGGATTGAGGATTGAGTATTGAGGATTGAGGATTGAGGATTGAGGATTGAGAATTGAAGATTGAGGATTGGGTATTGAGGATTGAGGATTGAGGATTGAAGATTGAGGATAGGGTATTGAGGATTGAAGAATGATGATTGAGGATTGAGGATTGAGGATTGAATATTGAGTGTTGTGGATTGAAGATCGACTATTGAGGATTGCGAATTCAGGATTGAGGGTTGGGGATTGAGGATTGAAGATTGAGGATTGAGGATTGAGGATTGAGGATTGGGGATTGAGGATTGCGAGTTGAAGATTCAGTATTGAGGATTGAAGATTCAGAATTGAGGATGAGGATTGAACATTGAGTACTGAGTGTTGAGGGTTGAGTGATGGGAATTTATGTTTCTGGATAGAGATTTGAAGATTGCAGATTGAGTATTGAAAACTGTAAATTGATGATATTCTATTGAGGATTGAGGATTGACAACTGATTGTTGAGGACTGAGGGCTGAAGCTTGAGGATTCAGGAGTGAGGTTTGAGGAGAGAGGACTGAGGATAGAGGATTGAGGATTGAGAATTGAGGATTGAGGATTGAGGATTGAAGATTGAGGATTGGCTGTTGAGGATTGAACATTGAGGATTGAGGATTGAGGGTTGTGGACTGAGAACGAGGACGGAGGGTTGAGTGTTGATGCCTGAGGTCTGAGGATTGAGGATTGAAGATTGCGAGCTGAGGATTGAGGATTGAGGATTGAAGATTGAGGATGGGGTATTGAGGATTGTAGAATGAGGATTGAAGAATGAGGATTGGGGATTGAGTATTGAGCATTGAGGATTGAATATTGAGTATTGAGGATTGAATATTGAGGATTGAGAATTGAGGATTGAGGATTGAGGATTGAGGATTGAAGATTGAGTATTGAGGATTGAAGATTGAGGATTGAGGATTGAGGATTGAGGATTGAGGATTGAGGATTGAGGATTGAAGATTGAGGATTGGGTATTGAGGATTGAGGATTGAGGATTGAAGATTGAGGATAGGGTATTGAGGATTGAAGAATGATGATTGAGGATTGAGGATTGAGGATTGAGGATTGAATATTGAGTATTGTGGATTGAAGATCGACTATTGAGGATTGCGAATTGAGGATTGAGGGTTGGGGATTGAGGATTGAAGATTGAAGAATGAGGATTGAAGAATGAGGATTGGGGATTGAGTATTGAGCATTGAGGATTGAATAATGAGTATTGAGGATTGAATACTGAGGATTGAGGATTGAGGATTGAGGATTGAAGGTTGAATATTGATGAATGAAGATTGAGGATTGAGGATTGAGGGTTGTGGACTGAGAACGAGGACTGAGGGTTGAGTGTTGATGCCTGAGGTCTGAGGATTGAGGATTGAGGATTGCGAGCTGAGGATTTAGGATAGAGGATTGAAGATTGAGGATGGGGTATTGAGGATTGAAGAATGAGGATTCAAGAATGAGGATTGGGGATTGAGTATTGAGCATGGAGGATTGAATATTGAGTATTGAGGATTGAATATTGAGGATTGAGGATTGAGGATTGAGGATTGAGGATTGAGGATTGAAGATTGAGTATTGAGGATTGAAGATTGAGGATTGAAGATTGAGTATTGAGGATTGAAGATTGAGGATTGAGGATTGAGGATTCAGGATTGAGGATTGAGGATTGAGGATTGAGGATTGAAGATTGAGTATTGAGGATTGAAGATTGAGGATTGAGGATTGAGTATTGAGGATTGAGGATTGAGGATTGAATATTGAGTGTAGTGGATTGAAGATCGACTATTGAGGATTGCGAATTGAGGATTGAGGGTTGGGGATTGAGGATTGAGGATTGAGGATTGAGGATTGAGGATTGAGGATTGAAGATTGAGTATTGAGGATTGAAGATTGAGGATTGAGGATTGAGGATTCAGGATTGAGGATTGAGGATTGAGGATTGAGGATTGAAGATTGAGTATTGAGGATTGAAGATTGAGGATTGAGGATTGAGGATTGAGGATTGAGGATTGAGGATTGAGGATTGAGAATTGAAGATTGAGGATTGGGTATTGAGGATTGAGGATTGAGGATTGAAGATTGAGGATAGGGTATTGAGGATTGAAGAATGGTGATTCAGGATTGAGGATTGAGGATTGAGGATTGAGGATTGAGGATCGAATATTGAATATTGTGGATTGAAGATCGACTATTGAGGATTGCGAATTCAGGATTGAGGGTTGGGGATTGAGGATTGAAGATTGAGGATTGAGGATTGAGGATTGAGTATTGGGGATTGAGGATTGAGAGTTGACGATTCAGTATTGAGGATTGAAGATTCAGAATTGGGGATGAGGATTGAACATTGAGTACTGAGTGTTGAGGGTTGAGTGATGAGAATTTATGTTTCTGGATAGAGATTTGAAGATTGCAGATTGAGTATTGAGTATTGAAAACTGTGAATTGAGGATATTCTATTGAGGATTGAGGATTGACAACTGAATGTTGAGGACTGAGGGCTGAAGATTGAGGATTCAGGATTGAGGATTCAGAATTGAGGTTTGAGGACTGAGGATTGAGGATTGAAGATTGAGTATTGAGGATTGAAGATTGAGGATTGAGGATTGAGGATTGAGGATTGAGGGTGAGGGCTGAGGGTTGAGGATTAAGGTTTGAGGACTAAGGACAGAGGATTGAGGATTGAGAATTGAGGATTGAGGATTGAGGATTGAGGATGAGGGCTGAGGGTTGAGGATTGAGGTTTGAGGACTGAGGTCTGAGGATTGAGGATTGAGAATTGAGGATTGAGGATTGAGGGTTGAAGATTGAGGATTGGGTATTGAGGATTGAAGAATGAGGATTGAGGATTGAGGATTGAGGATTGAGGATTGAGGATTGAAGATTGAGTATTGAGGATTGAAGATTGACGATCGAGGATTGTGCATTGAGGATTGAGTATTGAGGATCCAGGATTGGGGATTGAGGATTGCGAATTGAAGATTCAGTATTGAGGATTGAAGATTCAGAATTGAGGATGAGGATTGAACATTGAATACTGAGTGTTGAGGGTTGAGTGATGAGAATTTATGTTTCTGGATAGAGATTTGAAGATTGCAGATTGAGTATTGGGTATTGAAAACTGTGAATTGAGGATATTCTATTGAGGATTCAGGATTGCCAACTGATTGTTGAGGACTGAGGGCTGAAGCTTGAGGATTCAGTATTGAGGATTCAGGATTGAGGTTTGAGGAGAGAGGACTGCGGATTGAGGATTGAGGATTGAGAATTGAGGATTGAGGACTGATGATTGAAGATTGAGGATTGGCTGTTGAGGGTTGAACATTGAGGATTGAGGATTGAGGATTGAGGATTGAGGATTGAGGATTGAAGGTTGAATATTGATGAATGAAGATTGAGGATTGAGGATTGACGGTTGTGGGCTGAGAACGAGGACTGAGGGTTGAGTGTTGATGCCTGAGGTCTGAGGATTGAGGATTGAGGATTGAGGACTGAGGATTGAGGATTGAGGATTGAAGATTGAGTACTGAGGATTGAAGATTGAGGATTGAGGATTGAGGATTGAGGATGGAGGATTGAAGATTGAGTATTGAGGATTCAAGATTGACGATCGTGGATTGAGCATTGAGGATTGAGTATTGAGGATTCAGGATTGAAGATTGAGTATTGAGGATTGAAGGTTGAGGATTGTGGATTGAGGATTGATGATTCAGTAATGAATATTGAGGATTGGGGACTGAGTGTTGAGGGTTGAATGATGAGAATTGATGTTTGTGGATAGAGATTTGAAGATTGCAGATTGAGTATTGAGTATTGAAAACAGTAATCTGATGATATTCTATTGAGGATTGAGGATTGACAACTGATTGTTGAGGACTGAGGGCTGAAGCTTGAGGATTCAGGATTGAGGTTTGAGGAGAGAGGACTGAGGATTGAGGATTGAGGATTGAGAATTGAGGATTGAGGATTGAGGATTGAAGATTGAGGATAGGGTATTGAGGATTGAAGAATGATGATTGAGGATTGAGGATTGAGGATTGAGGATTGAATATTGAGTATTGTGGATTGAAGATCGACTATTGAGGATTGCGAATTGAGGATTGATGGTTGGGGATTGATGATTGAAGATTGAAGAATGAGGATTGAAGAATGAGGATTGGGGATTGAGTATTGAGCATTGATGATTGAATATTGAGTATTGAGGATTGAATATTGAGGATTGAGGATTGAGGATTGAGGATTGAGGATTGAGATTGAAGATTGAGTATTGAGGATTGAAGATTGAGGATTGAGGATTGAGGATTGAGGATTGAGGATTGAGGATTGAGGATTGAAGATTGAGGATAGGGTATTGAGGATTGAAGAATGATGATTGAGGATTCAGGATTGAGGATTGAGGGTTGAATATTGAGTATTGTGGATTGAAGATCGACTATTGAGGATTGCGAATTGAGGATTGAGGGTTGGGGATTGAGGATTGAAGATTGAGGATTGAGGATTGAGGATTGAGGATTGGGGATTGAGGATTGCGAGTTGAAGATTCAGTATTGAGGATTGAAGATTCAGAATTGAGGATG
The DNA here is from genome assembly GCF_051401765.1 of Calliopsis andreniformis. Taxonomy (NCBI): domain Eukaryota; kingdom Metazoa; phylum Arthropoda; class Insecta; order Hymenoptera; family Andrenidae; genus Calliopsis; species Calliopsis andreniformis. The sequence goes on from NW_027480536.1 coordinate 183,643, forward strand.
AGGATTGAACATTGATTACTGAGTGTTGAGGGTTGAGTGATGAGAATTTATGTTTCTGGATAGAGATTTGAAGATTGCAGATTGAGTATTGAGTATTGAAAACTGTGAATTGAGGATATTCTATTGAGGATTGAGGATTGACAACTGAATGTTGAGGACTGACGGCTGAAGATTCAGGATTCAGGATTGAGGATTCAGAATTGAGGTTTGAGGACTGAGGATTGAGGATTGAGGACTGAAGATTGAGTATTGAGGATTGAAGATTGAGCATTGAGGATTGAGGATTGAGAATTGAGGATTGAGGATTGAACATTGAGGACTGAGTGTTGAGGGTTGAGCGATGAGAATTGATGTTTGTGGATAGAGATTTGAAGATTGCAGATTGAGTATTGAGTATTGAAAACTGTGAATTGAGTGTATTCTATTGAGGATTGAGTATTGACAATTGATTGTTGAGGACTGAGGGCTGAAGCTTGAGGATTCAGGATTGAGGTTTGAGGAGAGAGGACTGAGGATTGAGGATTCAGGACTGAGAATTGAGGATTGAGGATTGAGGATTGAGGATTGAGGATTGAGGATTGAGGATTGAGGATTGAAGATTGAGGATTGGGTATTGAGGATTGAGGATTGAGGGTTGAAGATTGAGGCTAGGGTATTGAGGATTGAAGAATGACGATTGAGGATTGATGATTGAGGATTGAAGAATGAGGATTGAAGAATGAGGATTGGGGATTGAGTATTGTGCATTGAGGATTGAATATTGAGTATTGAGGATTGAATATTGAGGATTGAGGATTGAGGATTGAGGAGTGAGGATTGAGGATTGAAGATTGAGTATTGTGGATTGAAGATCGACTATTGAGGATTGCGAATTGAGGATTGAGGGTTGGGGATTGAGGATTGAAGATTGAAGAATGAGGATTGAAGAATGAGGATTGGGGATTGAGTATTGAGCATTGAGGATTGAATATTGAGTATTGAGGATTGAATATTGAGGATTGAGGATTGAGGATTGAAGGTTGAGGATTGTGGATTGAGGATTGAGGATTGAGGCTTGAATATTGAGGATTGGGGACTGAGTGTTGAGGGTTGAGTGATGAGAATTGATGTTTGTGGATAGAGATTTGAAGATTGCAGGTTGAGTATTGAGTATTGAAAACTGTGAATTCATGATATTCTATTGAGGATTGAGGATTGACCACTGATTGTTGAGGACTGAGGTCTGAAGATTGAGGATTAAGGATTGAGGATTCAGGATTGAGGTTTGAGGACTGAGGATTGAGGATCGACTATTGAGGATTGCGAATTGAGGATTGAGAGTTGGGGATTGAGGATTGAAGATTGAGTATTGAGTATTGAAGGTTGAGGATTGTGGATTGAGGATTGAGGATTGAGGCTCGAATATTGAGGATTGGGGACTGAGTGTTGAGGGTTAAGTGATGACAATAGATGTTTGTGGATAGAGATTTGAAGATTGCAGGTTGAGTATTGGGTATTGAAAACTGTGAAATCGTGATATTCTATTGAGGATTGAGGATAGACAACTGACTGTTGAGGACTGAGGGCTGAAGATTGAGGATTCAGGATTGAGGATTCAGGATTGAGGTTTGAGGACTGAGGATTGAGGATTGAGGATTGTGGATTGAGGATTGAGGATTGAGGATTGAAGACTGAGGATCGGGTATTGAGGATTGAGCATTGAGGATTGAAGATTGAGGATTGAGGATTAAGGATTGAGGGTTGAAGGTTGAATATTGATGAATGAAGATTGAGGATTGAGTATTGAAGGTCGTGGATTGAGGATTGAGTATTGAAGGTCGTGGATTGAGGACGAGGACTGAGGATTGAGTATTGGTACTTGAGGCCTGAGGATTGAGAATTGAGGATTGCGAATTGAGGATTGAGGATTTAAGATTGAGGATTGTGTATTGAGGATTGAAGAATGAGCATTGAGGATTGAGGACAGAGGATTGAGGATTGAAGATTGAGTATTGAGGATTGAAGATTGACGATTGAGGATTGAGGATTGAGGATTGAGAACTGAGGATTGAGGATTGAAGATTGAGTATTGAGGATTGAGGTTTGTGGACTGAGAACGAGGACTGAGGGTTGAGTGTTGATGCCTGAGGTCTGAGGATTGAGTATTGAGGATTGCGAGCTGAGGATTGAGGATTGAGGATTGAAGACTGAGGATTGGGTATTGAGGATTGAAGAATGAGGATTGAAGAATGAGGATTGGGGATTGAGTATTGAGCATTGAGGATTGAATGTTGAGTATTGAGGATTGAATATTGAGGATTGAGGATTGAGGATTGAGGATTGAGGATTGAGGATTGAGGATTGAGGATTGAAGATTGAGTATTGAGGATTGAAGATTGAGGATTGAGGATTGAGTATTGAGGATTGAGGATTGAGGATTGAGGATTGAGAATTGAAGATTGAGGATTGGGTATTGAGGATTGAGGATTGAGGATTGAAGATTGAGGATAGGGTATTGAGGATTGAAGAATGATGATTGAGGATTGAGGATTGAGGATTGAATATTGAGTGTTGTGGATTGAAGATCGACTATTGAGGATTGCGAATTCAGGATTGAGGGTTGGGGATTGAGGATTGAAGATTGAGGATTGAGGATTGAGGATTGAGGATTGGGGATTGAGGATTGCGAGTTGAAGATTCAGTATTGAGGATTGAAGATTCAGAATTGAGGATGAGGATTGAACATTGAGTACTGAGTGTTGAGGGTTGAGTGATGGGAATTTTTGTTTCTGGATAGAGATTTGAAGATTGCAGATTGAGTATTGAAAACTGTAAATTGATGATATTCTATTGAGGATTGAGGATTGACAACTGATTGTTGAGGACTGAGGGCTGAAGCTTGAGGATTCAGGAGTGAGGTTTGAGGAGAGAGGACTGAGGATAGAGGATTGAGGATTGAGAATTGAGGATTGAGGATTGAGGATTGAAGATTGAGGATTGGCTGTTGAGGATTGAACATTGAGGATTGAGGATTGAGGGTTGTGGACTGAGAACGAGGACGGAGGGTTGAGTGCTGATGCCTGAGGTCTGAGGATTGAGGATTGAAGATTGCGAGCTGAGGATTGAGGATTGAGGATTGAAGATTGAGGATGGGGTATTGAGGATTGTAGAATGAGGATTGAAGAATGAGGATTGGGGATTGAGTATTGAGCATTGAGGATTGAATATTGAGTATTGAGGATTGAATATTGAGGATTGAGAATTGAGGATTGAGGATTGAGGATTGAGGATTGAAGATTGAGTATTGAGGATTGAAGATTGAGGATTGAGGATTGAGGATTGAGGATTGAGGATTGAGGATTGAGGATTGAAGATTGAGGATTGGGTATTGAGGATTGAGGATTGAGGATTGAAGATTGAGGATAGGGTATTGAGGATTGAAGAATGATGATTGAGGATTGAGGATTGAGGATTGAGGATTGAATATTGAGTATTGAGGATTGAATACTGAGTATTGAGGATTGAGGATTGAGGATTGAGGATTGAGGATTGAAGATTGAGTATTGAGGATTGAAGATTGAGGATTGAGGATTGAGCATTGAGGATTGAGGATTGAGGATTGAGGATTGAAGATTGAGGATTGGGTATTGAGGATTGAGGATTGAGGATTGAAGATTGAGGATAGGGTATTGAGGATTGAAGAATGATGATTGAGGATAGAGGATTGAGGATTGAGGATTGAATATTGAGTATTGTGGATTGAAGTTCGACTACTGAGGATTGCGAATTGAGGATTAAGGGTTGGGGATTGAGGATTGAAGATTGAGGATTGAGGATTGAGGATTGAGGATTGGGGATTGAGGGTTGCGAGTTGAAGATTCAGTATTGAGGATTGAAGATTCAGAATTGAGGATGAGGATTGAACATTGAGTACTGAGTGTTGAGGGTTGAGTGATGAGAATTTATGTTTCTGGATAGAGATTTGAAGATTGCAGATTGAGTATTGAGTATTGAAAACTGTGAATTGAGGATATTCTATTGAGGATTGAGTATTGACAACTGAATGTTGAGTACTGAGGGCTGAAGATTGAAGATTCAGGATTGAGGATTCAGAATTGAGGTTTGAGGACTGAGGATTGAGGATTGAAGATTGAGTATTGAGGATTGAAGATTGAGGATTGAGTATTGAGGATTGAATATTGAGTATTGAGGATTGAAGGTTGACTATTGAGGATTGCGAATTGAGGATTGAGGATTGAGGATTGATGATTGAAGATTGAGTATTGAGGATTGAAGGTTGAGGATTGTGGATTGAGGATTGAGGATTGAGGCTTGAATATTGAGGATTGGGGACTGAGTGTTGAGGGTTGAGTGATGAGAATTGGTGTTTGTGGATAGAGATTTGAAGATTGCAGGTTGAGTATTGAGTATTGAAAACTGTGAATTCATGATATTCTATTGAGGATTGAGGATTGACCACTGATTGTTGAGGACTGAGGGCTGAAGATTGAGGATTAAGGATTGAGGATTCAGGATTGAGGTTTGAGGACTGAGGATTGAGGATCGACTATTGAGGATTGCGAATTGAGGATTGAGAGTTGGGGATTGAGGATTGAAGATTGAGTATTGAGGATTGAAGGTTGAGGATTGTGGATTGAGGATTGAGGATTGAGGCTTGAATATTGAGGATTGGGGACTGAGTGTTGAGGGTTGAGTGATGAGAATTGATGTTTGTGGATAGAGATTTGAAGATTGCAGGTTGAGTATTGAGTATTGAAAACTGTGAATTCATGATATTCTATTGAGGATTGAGGATTGACCACTGATTGTTGAGGACTGAGGGCTGAAGATTGAGGATTCAGGATTGAGGATTCAGGATTGAGGATTCAGGATTGAGGTTTGACGACTGAGGATTGAGGACTGAAGATTGAGTATTGAGGATTGAAGATTGAGCATTGATGATTGAGGATTGAGAATTGAGGATTGAGGATTGAACATTGAGGACTGAGTGTTGAGGGTTGAGCGATGAGAATTGATGTTTGTGGATAGAGATTTGAAGATTGCAGATTGAGTATTGAGTATTGAAAACTGTGAATTGAGTGTATTCTATTGAGGATTGAGGATTGACAACTGATTGTTGAGGACTGAGGGCTGAAGATTGAGGGTTCCGGATTGAGGATTCAGAATTGATATTTGAGGACTGAGCATTGAGGATTGAAGATTGAGTATTGAGGATTGAAGATTGAGAATTGAGGATTGAGGATTGAGGATTGAGGATGAGGGCTGAGGTTTGAGGATTGAGGTTTGACGCCTGAGGTCTGAGGATTGAGGATTGAGAATTGAGGATTGAGGATTGAGGGTTGAAGATAGAGGATTCGGTACTGAGGATTGCAGAATGAGGATTGAGGATTGAGGATTGAAGATTGAGGATGGGGTATTGAGGATTGAAGAATGAGGATTGAAGAATGAGGATTGGGGATTGAGTATTGATCATTGAGGATTGAATATTGAGTATTGAGGATTGAATATTGAGGATTGAGAATTGAGGATTGAGGATTGAGGATTGAGGATTGAAGATTGAGTATTGAGGATTGAAGATTGAGGATTGAGGATTGAGGATTGAGGATTGAGGATTGAGGATTAAGGATTGAAGATTGAGGATTGGGTATTGAGGATTGAGGATTGAGGATTGAAGATTGAGGATAGGGTATTGAGGATTGAAGAATGATGATTGAGGATTGAGGATTGAGGATTGAGGATTGAATATTGAGTATTGTGGATTGAAGATCGATTATTGAGGATTGCGAATTGAGGATTGAGGGTTGGGGATTGAGGATTGAAGGTTGAAGAATGAGGATTGAAGAATGAGGATTGGGGATTGAGTATTGAGCATTGAGGATTGAATATTGAGTATTGAGGATTGAATATTGAGGATTGAGGATTGAGGATTGAGGATTGAGGATTGAGGATTGAAGATTGAGTATTGAGGATTGAAGATTGAGGATTGAGGATTGAGCATTGAGGATTGAGGATTGAAGATTGAGGATTGAAGATTGAGTATTGGGTATTGAGGATTGAGGATTGAGGATTGAAGATTGAGGATAGGGTATTGAGGATTGAAGAATGATGATTGAGGATTGAGGATTGAGGATTGAGGATTGAATATTGAGTATTGTGGATTGAAGTTCGACTACTGAGTATTGCGAATTGAGGATTGAGGGTTGGGGATTGAGGATTGAAGATTGAGGATTGAGGATTGAGGATTGAGGATTGGGGATTGAGGATTGCGAGTTGAAGATTCAGTATTGAGGATTGAAGATTCAGAATTGAGGATGAGGATTGAACATTGAGTACTGAGTGTTGAGGGTTGAGTGATGAGAATTTATGTTTCTGGATAGAGATTTGAAGATTGCAGATTGAGTATTGAGTATTGAAAACTGTGAATTGAGGATATTCTGTTGAGGATTGAGTATTGACAACTGAATGTTGAGGTCTGAGGGCTGAAGATTGAGGATTCAGGATTGAGGATTCAGAAATGAGGTTTGAGGACTGAGGATTGAGGATTGAAGATTGAGTATTGAGGATTGAAGATTGAGGATTGAGGATTGAGGATTGAATATTGAGTATTGAGGATTGAAGGTTGACTATTGAGGATTGCGAATTGAGGATTGAGGATTGAGGATTGAGGATTGAAGATTGAGCATTGAGGATTGAGGATTGAGAATTGAGGATTGAGGATTGAACATTGAGGACTGAGTGTTGAGGGTTGAGCGATGAGAATTGATGTTTGTGGATAGAGATTTGAAGATTGCAGATTGAGTATTGAGTATTGAAAACTGTGAATTGAGTGTATTCTATTGAGGATTGAGGATTGACAACTGATTGTTGAGGACTGAGGGCTGAAGCTTGAGGATTCAGGATTGAGGTTTGAGGAGAGAGGACTGAGGATTGAGGATTGAGGACTGAGAATTGAGGATTGAGGATTGAGGATTGAGGATTGAGGATTGAGGATTGAGGATTGAGGATTGAAGATTGAGGATTGGGTATTGAGGATTGAGGATTGAGGATTGATAGTTGAGGCTAGGGTATTGAGGATTGAAGAATGATGATTGAGGATTGATGATTGAGGATTGAAGAATGAGGATTGAAGAATGAGGATTGGGGATTGAGTATTGTGCATTGAGGATTGAATATTGAGTATTGAGGATTGAATATTGAGGATTGAGGATTGAGGATTGAGGATTGAGGATTGAGGATTGAAGATTGAGTATTGAGGATTGAAGATTGAGGATTGAGGATTGAGGATTGAGGATTGAGGATTGAGGATTGAGGATTGAAGATTGAGGATTGGGTATTGAGGATTGAGGATTGAGGATTGAAGATTGAGGATAGGGTATTGATGATTGAAGAATGATGATTGAGGATTGAGGATTGAGGATTGAGGATTGAATATTGAGTATTGTGGATTGAAGATCGACTATTGAGGATTGCGAATTGAGGATTGAGGGTTGGGGATTGAGGATTGAAGATTGAAGAATGAGGATTGAAGAATGAGGATTGGGGATTGAGTATTGAGCATTGAGGATTGAATATTGAGTATTGAGGATTGAATATTGAGGATTGAGGATTGAGGATTGAAGGTTGAGGATTGTGGATTGAGGATTGAGGATTGAGGCTTGAATATTGAGGATTGGGGACTGAGTGTTGAGGGTTGAGTGATGAGAATTGATGTTTGTGGATAGAGATTTGAAGATTGCAGGTTGAGTATTGAGTATTGAAAGCTGTGAATTCATGATATTCTATTGAGGATTGAGGATTGACCACTGATTGTTGAGGACTGAGGTCTGAAGATTGAGGATTAAGGATTGAGGATTCAGGATTGAGGTTTGAGGACTGAGGATTGAGGATCTACTATTGAGGATTGCGAATTGAGGATTGAGAGTTGGGGATTGAGGATTGAAGATTGAGTATTGAGTATTGAAGGTTGAGGATTGTGGATTGAGGATTGAGGATTGAGGCTCGAATATTGAGGATTGGGGACTGAGTGTTGAGGGTTAAGTGATGACAATAGATGTTTGTGGATAGAGATTTGAAGATTGCAGGTTGAGTATTGGGTATTGAAAACTGTGAAATCGTGATATTCTATTGAGGATTGAGGATAGACAACTGACTGTTGAGGACTGAGGGCTGAAGATTGAGGATTCAGGATTGAGGATTCAGGATTGAGGTTTGAGGACTGAGGATTGAGGATTGAGGATTGTGGATTGAGGATTGAGGATTGAGGATTGAAGACTGAGGATCGGGTATTGAGGATTGAGCATTGAGGATTGAGGATTGAGGATTGAGGATTAAGGATTGAGGGTTGAAGGTTGAATATTGATGAATGAAAATTGAGGATTGAGTAATGAAGGTCGTGGATTGAGGATTGAGTATTGAAGGTCGTGGATTGAGGACGAGGACTGAGGATTGAGTATTGGTACTTGAGGCCTGAGGATTGAGAATTGAGGATTGCGAATTGAGGATTGAGGATTTAAGATTGAGGATTGTGTATTGAGGATTGAAGAATGAGCATTGAGGATTGAGGACAGAGGATTGAGGATTGAAGATTGAGTATTGAGGATTGAAGATTGACGATTGAGGATTGAGGATTGAGGATTGAGGACTGAGGATTGAGGATTGAAGATTGAGTATTGAGGATTGAGGTTTGTGGACTGAGAACGAGGACTGAGGGTTGAGTGTTGATGCCTGAGGTCTGAGGATTGAGGATTGAAGATTGCGAGCTGAGGATTGAGGATTGAGGATTGAAGATTGAGGACGGGGTATTGAGGATTGTAGAATGAGGATTGAAGAATGAGGATTGGGGATTGAGTATTGAGCATTGAGGATTGAATATTGAGTATTGAGGATTGAATATTGAGGATTGAGAATTGAGGATTGAGGATTGAGGATTGAGGCTTGAATATTGAGGATTGGGGACTGAGTGTTGAGGGTTGAGTGATGAGAATTGATGTTTGTGGATAGAGATTTGAAGATTGCAGGTTGAGTATTGAGTATTGAAAACTGTAAATTGATGATATTCTATTGAGGATTGAGGATTGACAACTGATTGTTGAGGACTGAGGGCTGAAGCTTGAGGATTCAGGAGTGAGGTTTGAGGAGAGAGGACTGAGGATAGAGGATTGAGGATTGAGAATTGAGGATTGAGGATTGAGGATTGAAGATTGAGGATTGGCTGTTGAGGATTGAACATTGAGGATTGAGGATTGAGGATTGAGGATTGAGGATTGAAGGTTGAATATTGATGAATGAAGATTGAGGATTGAGGGTTGTGGACTGAGAACGAGGACGGAGGGTTGAGTGTTGATGCCTGAGGTCTGAGGATTGAGGATTGAAGATTGCGAGCTGAGGATTGAGGATTGAGGATTGAAGATTGAGGATGGGGTATTGAGGATTGTAGAATGAGGATTGAAGAATGAGGATTGGGGATTGAGTATTCAGCATTGAGGATTGAATATTGAGTATTGAGGATTGAATATTGAGGATTGAGAATTGAGGATTGAGGATTGAGAATTGAGGATTGAAGATTGAGTACTGAGGATTGAAGATTGAGGATTGAGGATTGAGGATTGAGGATTGAGGATTGAGGATTGAGGATTGAAGATTGAAGATTGGGTATTGAGGATTGAGGATCGAGGATTGAAGATTGAGGATAGGGTATTGAGGATTGAAGAATGATGATTGAGGATTGAGGATTGAGGATTGAGGATTGAATATTGAGTATTGTGGATTGAAGATCGACTATTGAGGATTGCGAATTGAGGATTGAGGGTTGGGGATTGAGGATTGAAGATTGAAGAATGAGGATTGAAGAATGAGGATTGGGGATTGAGTATTGAGCATTGAGGATTGAATATTGAGTATTGAGGATTGAATATTGAGGATTGAGGATTGAGGATTGAGGATTGAGGATTGAGGATTGAAGATTGAGTATTGAGGATTGAAGATTGAGGATTGAGGATTGAGCATTGAGGATTGAGGATTGAGGATTGAGGATTGAAGATTGAGGATTGTGTATTGAGGATTGAGGATTGAGGATTGAGGATTGAAGATTGAGGATAGGGTATTGAGGATTGAAGAATGATGATTGAGGATTGAGGATTGAGGATTGAGGATTGAATATTGAGTATTGTGGATTGAAGTTCGACTACTGAGGATTGCGAATTGAGGATTGAGGGTTGGGGATTGAGGATTGAAGATTGAGGATTGAGGATTGAGGATTGAGGATTGGGGATTGAGGATTGCGAGTTGAAGATTCAGTATTGAGGATTGAAGATTCAGAATTGAGGATGAGGATTGAACATTGAGTACCGAGTGTTGAGGGTTGAGTGATGAGAATTTATGTTTCTGGATAGAGATTTGAAGATTGCAGATTGAGTATTGAGTATTGAAAACTGTGAATTGAGGATATTCTATTGAGGATTGAGTATTGACAACTGAATGTTGAGGACTGAGGGCTGAAGATTGAGAATTCAGGATTGAGGATTCAGAATTGAGGTTTGAGGACTGAGGATTGAGGATTGAAGATTGAGTATTGAGGATTGAAGATTGAGGATTGAAGATTGAGGATTGAGGATTGAGGATTGAGGATTGAGAATGAGGGCTGAGGGTTGAGGATTAATGTTTGAGGACTAAGGACAGAGGTTTGAGGATTGAGATCTGAGGATTGAGGATTGAGGATTCAGGATGAGGGCTGAGGGTTGAGGATTGAGGTTTGAGGACTGAGGTCTGAGGATTGAGGATTGAGAATTGAGGATTGAGGACTGAGGTCTGAGGATTGAGGATTGAGAATTGAGGATTGAGGATTGAGGGTTGAAGATTGAGGATTGGGTATTGAGGATTGAAGAATGAGGATTGAGGATTGAGGATTGAGGATTGAGGATTGAGGATTGAGGATTGAAGATTGAGTATTGAGGAGTGAAGATTGAGGATTGAGGATTGAGGATTGAGGATTGAGGATTGAAGATTGAGTACTGAGGATTGAAGATTAAGATTGAGGTTTGAGGATTGAGGGCTGAGGATGGAGGATTGAGGATTGATGGTTCAGTATTGAGGATTGAAGATTGAAAATTGAGGATTGAGGATTGAACATTGAGGACTGAGTGTTGAGGGTTGAGTGATGAGAATTGATGTTTGTGGACAGAGATTTGAAGATTGCAGATTAAGTATTGAGTTATGAAAACTGTGAATTGAGTATATTCTATTGAGGATTGAGGATTGACAACTGATTGTTGAGGACTGAGGGCTGAAGATTGAGGGTTCCGGATTGAGGATTCAGAATTGAAATTTGAGGACTGAGCATTGAGGATTGAAGATTGAGTATTGAGGATTGAAGATTGAGAATTGAGGATTGAGGATTGAGGATTGAGGACGAGGACTGAGGGTTGAGTATTGATACTTGATGCCTGAGGATTGAGGATTGAGGGTTGCGAATTGAGGATTGAGGATTTAAGATTGAGGACTGGATATTGAGGCTTGAAGAATGAGGATTGAAGATTGAGTATTGAGGATTGAAGGTTGAGGATTGAGGATTGAGGATTGAGGATTGAGGATTGAGGATTGAGGATTGAGGATTGGAGATTGAGTATTGAGGATTCAAGATTGACGATCGTGAATTGAGCATTGAGGATTGAGTATTGAGGATTCAGGATTGAAGATTGAGTATTGAGGATTGAAGGTTGAGGATTGTGGATTGAGGGTTGAGGATTGAGGATTGAATATTGAGGATTGGGGACTGAGTGTTGAGGGTTGAATGATGAGAATTGACGTTTGTGGATAGAGATTTGAAGATTGCAGATTGAGTATTGAGTATTGAAAACTGTGAATTGAGTATATTCTATTGAGGATTGAGGATTGGCCACTGATTGTTGAGGACTGAGGGCTGAAGCTTGAGGATTCAGGATTGAGGATTCAGGATTGAGGTTTGAGGAGAGAGGACTGAGGATTGAGGATTGAGGATTGAGAATTGAGGATTGAGGATTGAGGATTGAAGATTGAGGATTGGCTGTTGAGGATTGAACATTGAGGATTGAGGATTGAGGATTGAGGATAGAGGATTGAAGGTTGAATATTGATGAATGAAGATTGAGGATTGAGGATTGAGGGTTGTGGATTGAGAACGAGGACTGAGGGTTCAGTGTTGATGCCTGAGGTCTGAGGATTGAGGATTGAGGATTGCGAGCTGAGGATTGAGGATTGAGGATTGAAGATTGAGGATTGGGTATTGAGGATTGAAGAATGAGGATTGAAGAATGAGGATTGGGGATTGAGTATTGAGGATTGAGGATTGAATATTGAGTATTGAGGATTGAATATTGAGGATTGAGGATTGAGGATTGAGGATTGAGCGTTGAAGATTGAGTATTGAGGATTGAAGATTGAGGATTGAGTATTGAGGATTGAGGATTGAGGATTGAGGATTGAAGATTGAGGATTGAGAATTGAGGATTGAGGATTGAGTGTTGGGGATTGAGGATAGAAGATTCAGTATTGAGGATTGAAGGTTGAGGATTGTGGATTGAGGGTTGAGGATTGAGGATTGAATATTGAGGATTGGGGACTGAGTGTTGAGGGTTGAATGATGAGAATTGACGTTTGTGGATAGAGATTTGAAGATTGCAGATTGAGTATTGAGTATTGAAAACTGTGAATTGAGTATATTCTATTGAGGATTGAGGATTGGCCACTGATTGTTGAGGACTGAGGGCTGAAGCTTGAGGATTCAGGATTGAGGATTCAGGATTGAGGTTTGAGGAGAGAGGACTGAGGATTGAGGATTGAGGATTGAGAATTGAGGATTGAGGATTGAGGATTGAAGATTGAGGATTGGCTGTTGAGGATTGAACATTGAGGATTGAGGATTGAGGATTGAGGATAGAGGATTGAAGGTTGAATATTGATGAATGAAGATTGAGGATTGAGGATTGAGGGTTGTGGATTGAGAACGAGGACTGAGGGTTCAGTGTTGATGCCTGAGGTCTGAGGATTGAGGATTGAGGATTGCGAGCTGAGGATTGAGGATTGAGGATTGAAGATTGAGGATTGGGTATTGAGGATTGAAGAATGAGGATTGAAGAATGAGGATTGGGGATTGAGTATTGAGGATTGAGGATTGAATATTGAGTATTGAGGATTGAATATTGAGGATTGAGGATTGAGGATTGAGGATTGAGCGTTGAAGATTGAGTATTGAGGATTGAAGATTGAGGATTGAGTATTGAGGATTGAGGATTGAGGATTGAGGATTGAAGATTGAGGATTGAGAATTGAGGATTGAGGATTGAGTGTTGGGGATTGAGGATAGAAGATTCAGTATTGAGGATTGAAGGTTGAGGATTGTGGATTGTGGATCGAGGATTGAGGCTTGAACATTGAGGATTGGGGACTGAGTGTTGAGGGTTGAGTGATGAGAATTGATGTTTGTGGATTGAGATTTGAAGATTGCAGGTTGGGTATTGAGTATTGAAACTGTGAAATCATGATATTCTATTGAGGATTGAGGATGGACCACTGATTGTTGAGGACTGAGGGCTGAAGATTGAGGATTCAGGATTGAGGATTCAGGATTGAGGTTTGAAGACTGAGGATTGAGGGTTGAGGATTGAGGATTGAGGATCGAGGATTGAGGATTGAAGTCTGGGGATCGGGTATTGAGGATTGAACATTGAGGATTGAGGACTGAGGATTAAGTATTGAGGATTGAGGATTGAAGGTTGAATATTGATGAATGAAGATTGAGTATTGAGGATTGTAGGTCGTGGATTGAGGACGAGGACTGAGGGTTGAGTATTGATACTTGAGGCCTGAGGATTGAGGATTGAGGATTGCGAATTGAGGATTGAGGATTTAAGATTGAGGATTGGGTATTGAGGCTTGAAGAATGAGGATTGAGGATTGAGGACAGAGGATTGAGGATTGAAGATTGAGTATTGAGGATTGAAGATTGACGATTGAGGATTGAAGATTGGGGATTGAGGATTGAGGATTGAGGATTGAGGATTGAAGATTGAGTATTGAGTATTGAAAGTTGAGGATTGAGGATTGAGGATTGAGGATTGAAGATTAAGATTGAGGATTGAGGATTGAGGATTGAGTATTGAGGATTGAGGATTGAGGATTGAAGATTGAGTATTGAGGATTGAAGATTGAGGATTGAGGATTGAGGATTGAGGATTGAGGATTGAAGATTGAGTACTGAGGATTGAAGATTAAGATTGAGGATTGAGGATTGAGGATTGAGGATGAGGGATGAGGGTTGAGGATTGAGGTTTGAGGACTAAGGACAGAGGATTAAGGATTGAGAATTGAGGATTGAGGATTGAGGATTGAAGATTGAGGATTGGGTATTGAGGATCGAAGAATGAGGACTGAGGATTGAGGATTGAGAATTGAGGATTGAATATTGAGTATTGAGGATTGAACATTGACTATTGAGGATTGCGAATTGAGGATTGAGGATTGAGGATTAAGGATTGAAGATTGAGTATTGAGGATTGAAGATTGAGGATTGAGGATTGAGGATTGAGGATTGAGGATTGAGGATTGAGGATTGAAGATTGAGGATTGAGGATTGAGGATTGAGGATTGAGGGTTGTGGATTGAGGACGAGGACTGAGGGTTGAATATTTATGATTGAGGTCTGAGGATTGAGGATTGAGGATTGAGAATTGAGGATTGAGGATTGAGGAATGAAGATTGAGGATTGGGTATTGAGGATTGAGGATTGAGGATTGAAGATTGAGGATAGGGTATTGAGGATTGAAGAATGATGATTGAGGATTGAGGATTGAGGATTGTGGATTGAATATTGAGTATTGAGGATTGAAGATCGACTATTGAGGATTGCGAATTGAGGATTGAGGGTTGGGGATTGAGGATTGAAGATTGAGTATTGAGGATTGAAGGTTGAGGATTGTGGATTGAGGATTGAGGATTGAGGCTTGAATATTGAGGATTGGGGACTGAGTGTTGAGGGTTGAGTGTCGAAGATTGATGTTTGTGGATAGAGATTTGAAGATTGCAGGTTGAGTATTGAGTATTGAAAACTCTGAAATCATGATATTCTATTGAGGATTGAGGATGGACCACTGATTGTTGAGGACTGAGGGCTGAAGACTGAGGATTCAGGATTGAGGATTCAGGATTGAGGTTTGAGGTCTGAGGATTGAGGATTGAGGATTGAGGATTGAGGACGGAGGATTGAGGATTGAAGACTGAGGATTGGGTATTGAGGTTTGAACATTGAGGATTGAGGATTGAGGTTTGAGGAGTGAAGATTGAGGATTGAGGATCGAGGATTGAGAATTGAAGATTGAATATTGATGTTTAAAGATTGAGGGTTGAGGATTGAGGGTTGTGGATTGAGGACGAGGACTGAGTGTTGAATATTGATGTCTGAGGTCTGAGGATTGAGGATTGAGAATTGAGAATTGAGGATTGAGGATTGAAGATTGAGGATTGGGTATTGAGGATTGACGAATGAGGATTGAGGATTGAGGACAGCGGATTGAGGATTGAAGATTGAGTATTGAGGATAGAAGATTGACGATTGAGGATTGAGGATTGAGGATTGAGGATTGAGGATTGAGGATTGAGGATTGAAGATTGAGTATTGAGGAATGAAGATTGAGGATTGAGGATTGAGGATTGAGGATTGAGGATTGAAGATTGAGTACTGAGGATTGAAGATTAAGATTGAGGATTGAGGATTGAGGATTGAGGATTGAGGATTGAGGATTGAAGATTGAGTATTGAGGATTGAAGATTGAGGATTGAGGAGTGAGGATTGAGGATAGAGGATTGAAGATTGAGTACTGAGGATTGAAGACTAAGGGTGAGGATTGATGATTGAGGACTGAGGATTGAGGATTGAGGATTCAAGGTTCAGTATTGAGGATTGAAGATTGAGAATTGAGGATTGAGGGTTGAACATTGAGGACTGAGAGTTGAGGGTTGAGTGATGAGAATTGATGTTTGTGGATAGAGATTTGAAGATTGCAGATTGAGTATTGAGTATTGAAAACTGTGAGTTGAGTATATTCTATTGAGGATTGAGGATTGACAACCGATTGTTGAGCACTGAGGGCTGAAGATTGAGGGTTCCGGATTGAGGATTCAGAATTGAAATTTGAGGACTGAGCATTGAGGATTGAAGATTGAGTATTGAGGATTGAAGATTGAGAATTGAGGATTGAGGATTGAGGATTAGGGCTGAGGGTTGATGATTGAGGTTTGAGGACTGAGGACTGAGGATTGAGGATTGGGAATTGAGGATTGAGGATTGAGGGTTGAAGGTTGAGGATTGGGTATTGAGGATTGAAGAACGAGGATTGAGGATTGAGGATTGAGGATTGAGGATTGAGGATTGAGGATTGAGGATTGAAGATTGAGTATTGAGGATTGAAGATTGACGATCGAGGATTGAGAATTGAGGATTGAGGATTGAGGATTGAAGATTGAGGATTGGGTAATGAGGATTGAAGAATGAGGATTGAGGATTGAGGATTGAGGATTGAAGACTGAGTGTTGAGGGTTGAGTGATGAGAATTGATGTTTGTGGATAGAGATTTGAAGATCGCAGATTGAGTATTGAGTATTGAAGACTGTGAATTGATGATATTCTATTGAGGATTGAGGATTGACAACTGATTGTTGAGGACTGAGCGCTGAAGGTTGAGGATTCAGGATTGAGGATTCAGGATTGTGGTTTGAGGACTGAGGATTGAGGATTGAGGATTGAGGATTGAGAATTGAAGATTGAGGGTTGAGTATTGAGGATTGAAGATTGAGGATTCAGGATTGAGGATTGAAGATTGAGGATTGAGGATTGAGGACTGAGGATTGAGGATTGAGGATTGAAGAGAGAGGACTGAGTATTGAGGATTGAGTGTTGAGGATTGATGTTTGAGGATTGAGATTTGATTATTGAATTTTGTGGATTGAGTATTGAACCACGAGAATTCAGGATATTCTACTGAGTATTGAGAAGTGAGGATTGATGGTTGAGTATTGAGGATTGATGGTTGAGGGTTTTGTGTTGAATATTGAGGATTGAGGATTGAGGATTGAGGATTGAGGATTGAAGATTGAGGATTGGGGATTGAGGGTTGATGATTGAGGATTGAGTATAGAGGATTGAGAATTGAGGATTGAGGATTGAGGATTGAGTATTGAGGATTGAAGATTGAGGATTGAGGATTGAGGATAGAGGATTGAGGATTGAAGATTGAGGATTGGCTACTGAGGATTGAAGAATGAGGATTGAGTATTGAGTATTGCGGATTGAGGATTGAAGATTGAGTATTGTGGATTGAAGATTGACGATTGAGGATTCAGGATTGAGGATTGAGGATTGAGGATAGAGGACTGAGGATTGAAGATTGAGTATTGAGGATTGAATCTTGAGAATTAAGGATTGAGGATTGAGGATTGAGGATTGAAGATTGAGTACTGAGGATTGAAGATTAAGATTGAGGACTGAGGATTGAGGATTGAGGATTCAAGGTTCAGTATCGAGGATTGAAGATTGAGAATTGAGGATTGAGGATTGAGGATTGAGGATGAGGGCTGAGGGTTGAGGATTGAGGTTTGAGGACTGAGGACTGAGGATTGAGGATTGAGAATTGAGGATTGAGGATTGAGGGTTGAAGGTTGAGGATTGGGTATTGAGGATTGAAGAATGAGGATTGAGGATTGAGGATTGAAGATTGAGTATTGAGGATAGAAGATTGACGATTGAGGATTGAGGATTGAGGATTGAGGATTGAGGATTGAGGATTGAGGATTGAAGATTGAGTATTGAGGAATGAAGATTAAGATTGAGGATTGAGGATTGAGGATTGAGGATTGAAGATTGAGTATTGAGGATTGAAGATTGAGGATTGAGGAGTGAGGATTGAGGATAGAGGATTGAAGATTGAGTACTGAGGATTGAAGACTAAGGGTGAGGATTGATGATTGAGGACTGAGGATTGAGGATTGAGGATTCAAGGTTCAGTATTGAGGATTGAAGATTGAGAATTGAGGATTGAGGGTTGAACATTGAGGACTGAGAGTTGAGGGTTGAGTGATGAGAATTGATGTTTGTGGATAGAGATTTGAAGATTGCAGATTGAGTATTGAGTATTGAAAACTGTGAATTGAGTATATTCTATTGAGGATTGAGGATTGACAACCGATTGTTGAGCACTGAGGGCTGAAGATTGAGGGTTCCGGATTGAGGATTCAGAATTGAAATTTGAGGACTGAGCATTGAGGATTGAAGATTGAGTATTGAGGATTGAAGATTGAGAATTGAGGATTGAGGATTGAGGATTGAGGATTAGGGCTGAGGGTTGATGATTGAGGTTTGAGGACTGAGGACTGAGGATTGAGGATTGGGAATTGAGGATTGAGGATTGAGGGTTGAAGGTTGAGGATTGGGTATTGAGGATTGAAGAATGAGGATTGAGGATTGAGGATTGAGGATTGAGGATTGAGGATTGAGGATTGAGGATTGAAGATTGAGTATTGAGGATTGAAGATTGACGATCGAGGATTGAGAATTGAGGATTGAGGATTGAGGATTGAAGATTGAGGATTGGGTGATGAGGATTGAAGAATGAGGATTGAGGATTGAGGATTGAGGATTGAAGACTGAGTGTTGAGGGTTGAGTGATGAGAATTGATGTTTGTGGATAGAGATTTGAAGATCGCAGATTGAGTATTGAGTATTGAAAACTGTGAATTGATGATATTCTATTGAGGATTGAGGATTGACAACTGATTGTTGAGGACTGAGCGCTGAAGGTTGAGGATTCAGGATTGAGGATTCAGGATTGTGGTTTGAGGACTGAGGATTGAGGATTGAGGATTGAGGATTGAGAATTGAAGATTGAGGGTTGAGTATTGAGGATTGAAGATTGAGGATTCAGGATTGAGGATTGAAGATTGAGGATTGAGGATTGAGGACTGAGGATTGAGGATTGAGGATTGAAGAGAGAGGACTGAGTATTGAGGATTGAGTGTTGAGGATTGATGTTTGAGGATTGAGATTTGATTATTGAATTTTGTGGATTGAGTATTGAACCACGAGAATTCAGGATATTCTACTGAGTATTGAGAAGTGAGGATTGATGGTTGAGGGTTTTGTGTTGAATATTGAGGATTGAGGGTTGAGGATTGAGGATTGAGGATTGAAGATTGAGGATTGGGGATTGAGGGTTGATGATTGAGGATTGAGTATAGAGGATTGAGAATTGAGGATTGAGGATTGAGGATTGAGTATTGAGGATTGAAGGTTGAGGATTGAGGATTGAGGATTGATGATTGAGGACTGAGTGTTGAGGATTGAGGATTGAGGATTGAGGATTGAGGATTGAGGATTGAGAATTGAGGATTGAGTATTGAGGATTGAAGGTTGAGGATTGGGTATTGAGGATTGCAGAATGAGGATTGAGGATTGAGGATTGAGTATTGAGGATTGAGAATTGAAGACTGAGTATTGAGGATTGAAGATTGAGGATTGAGGAGTGAGTATTGAAGATTGAGGATTTGGGACTGAGGATTGAAGATTGAGGATTGAGGATTGAGGATTGAGGATTGAGGATTGAGGATTGAGGATTGAAGATAGAGGATTGGGTATTGAGGATTGAAGATTGAGTATTGAGGATTGAAGATTGACGATTGATGATTGAGGACTGAGGATTGAGGATTGAGGATTGAGGATTGAGGATTCAAGATTGAGTATTGAGTATTGAAGATTGAGGATTGAGGATTGAGGATTGAGGATTGAGGATTGAAGATTGAGGATTGAGGATTGAGGATAGAGTATTGAGGATTGAAGATTGAGGATTGGCTACTGAGGATTGAAGAATGAGGATTGAGTATTGAGTATTGCGGATTGAGGATTGAAGATTGAGTATTGAGGATTGAAGATTGACGATTGAGGATTCAGGATTGAGGATTGAGGATTGAGGATAGAGGATTGAGGATTGAAGATTGAGTATTGAGGATTGAATCTTGAGAATTAAGGATTGAGGATTGAGGATTGAGGATTGAAGATTGAGTACTGAGGATTGAAGATTAAGATTGAGGACTGAGGATTGAGGATTGAGGATTCAAGGTTCAGTATTGAGGATTGAAGATTGAGAATTGAGGATTGAGGATTGAGGATTGAGGATGAGGGCTGAGGGTTGAGGATTGAGGTTTGAGGACTGAGGACTGAGGATTGAGGATTGAGAATTGAGGATTGAGGATTGAGGATTGAGGATTGAGGACTGAAGATTGAATATTGATGATTGAAGGTTGAGGATTGAGGATTGATGGTTGTGGATTGAGGACGAGGACTGAGGGTTGAGTATTGCTGTTTGAGGTCTGAGGATTGAGGATTGAGTATTGAGAATTGAGGATTGAGGATTGAGGATTGAAGATTGAGGATTGGGTGTTGAGGATTGAAGAATGAGGATTGAGGATTGAGGATTGAGGATTGAGGATTGAAGACTGAGAATTGAGGATTGAAGATTGAGGATTGAGGATTGAGGATTGAGGATTGAGGATTGAGGATTGAGGATTGAGGATTGAAGATTGAGTATTGAGGATCGAAGATTGAGGACTGAGGATTGAGGATTGAGGATTGGGGATTGAAGATTGAGGATTGGGGATTGAGGATTGACGATTGAGGATTGAGCGTTGAGGATTGAGAATTGAGGATTGAGGATTGAAGATTGAGTATTGAGGATTGAAGATTGAGGATTGATGATTGAGGATTGAAGATTGAGGACTGAGTGTTGAGGGTTGAGTGATGAGAATTGATGTTTGTGGATTGAGATTTGAAGATTGAAGAATGGGGATTGAGTATTGAAAACTGTGAATTGAGGATATTCTCTGGAGGACTGAGGATTGACAATTGATTGTTGAGGACTGAGGGCTGAAGATTGATGATTCAGGATTGAGGACTAGGGATTGAGTTTTGAGGACCGAGGATTGAGGGTTCAGGATTGAGGATTGAGGATTGACGCTTGAGGATTGAGGATTGAGGATGGAGGATTGAAGAGAGAGGACAGAGTGTTGAGGATTGTGTGTTGAGAATTGATGTTTGAGGATTGAGATTTGATTATTGGATATTGTGGATTGAGTATTGAAGCATGAGAATTCAGGATATTCTATTGAGTATTGAGAATTGAGGATTGATGGTTGAGTATTGAGTATTGATGGTTGAGGGTTGTGCGTTGAATATTGAG
Source organism: Calliopsis andreniformis (assembly GCF_051401765.1). NCBI lineage: Eukaryota > Metazoa > Arthropoda > Insecta > Hymenoptera > Andrenidae > Calliopsis > Calliopsis andreniformis. The sequence goes on from NW_027480536.1 coordinate 204,897, forward strand.
GGTTGAGTGATGAGAATTGATGTTTGTGGATAGAGATTTGAAGATTGCAGGCTGAGTATTGAGTATTGAAACCTGTGAATTGAGGATATTCTATTGAGGATTGAGGATTCACAACTGATTGTTGAAGTCTGAGGGTTTAATATTGAGGGTTGAGGATTGTGGATTCAGGATTGAGGTTTGAGGACTGAGCATTGAGGATTGAAGATTGAGGATTGATGATTGAGGATTGGGTATTGAGGATTGAAGAATGAGGATTGAAGAATGAGGATTGGGGATTGAGTATTGAGGATTGAGGATTGAATATTGAGTATTGAGGATTGAATATTGAGGATTGAGGATTGAGGATTGAGGATTGAGGGTTGAAGATTGAGTATTGAGGATTGAAGATTGAGGATTGGGTATTGAGGATTGAGGATTGAGGATTGAGGATTGAAGATTGAGGATTGAGGATTGAGGATTCAGGATTGAGGGTTGGGGATTGAGGATAGAAGATTCAGTATTGAGGATTGAAGGTTGAGGATTGTGGATTGAGGATTGAGGATTGAGGCTTGAATATTGAGGATTGGGGACTGAGTGTTGAGGTTTGTGTGATGAGAATTGATGTTTGTGGATTGAGATTTGAAGATTGCACGTTGGGTATTGAGTATTGAAAACTGTGAAATCATGATATTCTATTGAGGATTGAGAATGGACCACTGATTGTTGAGGACTGAGGGCTGAAGATTGAGGATTCAGGATTGAGGATTCAGGATTGAGGTTTGAAGACTGAGGATTGAGGGTTGAGGATTGGGGATTGAGGATCGAGGATTGAGGATTGAAGTCTGAGGATCGGGTATTGAGGATTGAACATTGAGGATTGAGGATTGAGGATTGAGTATTGAGGATTGAGGATTGAAGGTTGAATATTGATGAATGAAGATTGAGGATTGAGGATTGTAGGCCGTGGATTGAGGACGAGGACTGAGGGTTGAGTATTGATACTTGAGGCCTGAGGATTGAGGATTGAGGATTGCGAATTGAGGATTGAGGATTTAAGATTGAGGATTGGGTATTGAGGCTTGAAGAATGAGGATTGAGGATTGAGGACAGAGGATTGAGGATTGAAGATTGAGTATTGAGGATTGAAGATTGACGATTGAGGATTGAGGATTGGGGATTGAGGATTGAGGATTGAGGATTGAGGATTGAAGATTGAGTATTGAGTATTGAAGGTTGAGGATTGAGGATTGAGGATTGAGGATTGAAGATTAAGATTGAGGATTGAGGATTGAGGATTGAGGATTGAGGATTGAGGATTGAGGTTTGAGGACTGAGCATTGAGGATTGAAGATTGAGGATTGATGATTGAGGATTGGGTATTGAGGATTGAAGAATGAGGATTGAAGAATGAGGATTGGGGATTGAGTATTGAGGATTGAGGATTGAATATTGAGTATTGAGGATTGAATATTGAGGATTGAGGATTGAGGATTGAGGATTGAGGGTTGAAGATTGAGTATTGAGGATTGAAGATTGAGGATTGGGTATTGAGGATTGAGGATTGAGGATTGAGGATTGAAGATTGAGGATTGAGGATTGAGGATTCAGGATTGAGGGTTGGGGATTGAGGATAGAAGATTCAGTATTGAGGATTGAAGGTTGAGGATTGTGGATTGAGGATTGAGGATTGAGGCTTGAATATTGAGGATTGGGGACTGAGTGTTGAGGTTTGTGTGATGAGAATTGATGTTTGTGGATTGAGATTTGAAGATTGCACGTTGGGTATTGAGTATTGAAAACTGTGAAATCATGATATTCTATTGAGGATTGAGAATGGACCACTGATTGTTGAGGACTGAGGGCTGAAGATTGAGGATTCAGGATTGAGGATTCAGGATTGAGGTTTGAAGACTGAGGATTGAGGGTTGAGGATTGGGGATTGAGGATCGAGGATTGAGGATTGAAGTCTGAGGATCGGGTATTGAGGATTGAACATTGAGGATTGAGGATTGAGGATTGAGTATTGAGGATTGAGGATTGAAGGTTGAATATTGATGAATGAAGATTGAGGATTGAGGATTGTAGGCCGTGGATTGAGGACGAGGACTGAGGGTTGAGTATTGATACTTGAGGCCTGAGGATTGAGGATTGAGGATTGCGAATTGAGGATTGAGGATTTAAGATTGAGGATTGGGTATTGAGGCTTGAAGAATGAGGATTGAGGATTGAGGACAGAGGATTGAGGATTGAAGATTGAGTATTGAGGATTGAAGATTGACGATTGAGGATTGAGGATTGGGGATTGAGGATTGAGGATTGAGGATTGAGGATTGAAGATTGAGTATTGAGTATTGAAGGTTGAGGATTGAGGATTGAGGATTGAGGATTGAAGATTAAGATTGAGGATTGAGGATTGAGGATTGAGGATTGAGGATTGAGGATTGAGGATTGAGGATTGAGAATTGAAGATTGAGGGTTGAGTATTGAGGATTGAAGATTGAGGATTCAGGATTGAGGATTGAAGATTGAGGAGTGAGGATTGAGGACTGAGGATTGAGGATTGAGGATTGAAGAGAGAGGACTGAGTATTGAGGATTGAGTGTTGAGGATTGATGTTTGAGGATTGAGATTTGATTATTGAATTTTGTGGATTGAGTATTGAACCACGAGAATTCAGGATATTCTACTGAGTATTGAGAAGTGAGGATTGATGGTTGAGTATTGAGGATTGATGGTTGAGGGTTTTGTGTTGAATATTGAGGATTGAGGATTGAGGATTGAGGATTGAGGATTGAAGATTGAGGATTGGGGATTGAGGGTTGATGATTGAGGATTGAGTATAGAGGATTGAGAATTGAGGATTGAGGATTGAGGATTGAGTATTGAGGATTGAAGGTTGAGGATTGAGGATTGAGGATTGATGATTGAGGACTGAGTGTTGATGGTTGAGTGATGAGAATTGATGTTTGTGGATTGAGATTTGAAGATTGAAGAATGGGGATTGCGTATTGAAAACTGTGAATTGAGGATACTCTATTGAGGATTGAGGATTGACAATTGATTTTTGAGGACTGAGGGCTGAAGACTGAAGATTCAGGATTGAGGATTCGGGATTGAGGTTTGAGGACTGAGGATTGAGGATTGAGAATTGAGGATTGAGGGCTGAGGATTGAAGATTGAGGATTGGCTGTTGAGGATTGAACATTGAGGATTGAGGATTGAGGATTCAGGATAGAGGATTGAGGATTGAAGATTGAGGATTGAAGATTGAGGATTGAGGGTTGAAGATTGAGTACTGAGGATTGAAGATTAAGATTGAGGATTGAGGATTGAGGACTGAGAATGGAGGATTGAGGATTGAAGGTTCAGTATTGAGGATTGAAGATTGAGAATTGAGGATTGAGGATTGAACATTGAGGACTGAGTGTTGAGGGCTGAGTGATGTGAATTGATGTTTGTGGATAAAGGTTTGAAGATTGCAGATTGAGTATTGAGTATTGAAAACTGTAAATTGATGATATTCTATTGAGGATTGAGGATCGACAACTGATTGTTGAGGACTGAGGGCTGAAGCTTGAGGATTCAGGATTCAGGATTCAGGATTGAGGTTTGTGGAGAGAGGACTGAGGATTGAGGATTGAGGATTGAGAAATGAGGATTGAGGATTGAGGATTGAGAATTGAGGATTGAGGATTGAGGATTGAAGATTGAGGATTGGGTATTGAGGATTGAGGATTGAGGATTGAAGATTGAGGATAGGGTATTGAGGATTGAAGAATGATGATTGAGGATTGAGGATTGAGGATTGAGGATTGAATATTGAGTATTGAGGATTGAAGATCGACTATTGAGGATTGAAGGTTGAGGATTGAGGATTGAGGATTGAGGATTGAGGATTGAAGATTGAGTACTGAGCATTGAAGATTAAGATTGAGGATTGAGGATTGAGGACTGAGGATTGAGGATTGAGGATTGAAGGTTCAGTATTGAGGATTGAAGATTGAGAATTGAGGATTGAGGATTGAACATTGAGGACTGAGTGTTGAGGGTTGAATGATGAGAATTGATGTTTGTGGATAGAGATTTGAAGATTGCAGATTGAGTATTGAGTATTGAAGACTGTAAATTGATGATATTCTATTTAGGATTGAGGATTGACAACTGATTGTTGAGGACTGAGGGCTGAAGCTTGAGGATTCAGGATTGAGGATTCAGGATTGAGGTTTGAGGAGAGAGGACTGAGGATTGAGGATTGAGGATTGAGAATTGTGGATTGAGGATTGAGGATTGAAGATTGAGGATTGGCTGTTGAGGATTGAACTTTGAGGATTGAGGATTGAGGATTGAATATTGAGGATTGAGGATTGAGGATCGAGGATTGAGGATTGAAGTCTGAGGATCGGGTATTGAGGATTGAACATTGAGGATTGAGGACTGAGGATTGAGTATTGAGGATTGAGGATTGAAGGTTGAATATTGATGAATGAAGATTGAGGATTGAGGATTGTAGGTCGTGGATTCAGGACGAGGACTGAGGGTTGAGTATTGATACTTGAGACCTGAGGATTGAGGATTGAGGATTGCGAATTGAGGATTGAGGATTTAAGATTGAGGATTGGGTATTGAGGCTTGAAGAATGAGGATTGAGGTTTGAGGACAGAGGATTGAGGATTGAAGATTGAGTATTGAGGATTGAATATTGAGTATTGAGGATTGAATATTGAGGATTGAGGATTGAGGATTGAGGATTGAGGATTGAGGATTGAAGATTGAGTATTGAGGATTGAAGATTGAGGATTGAGGATTGAGGATTGAGGATTGAGGATTGAGGATTGAAGATTGAAAATTGAGGATTGAGGATTGAACATTGAGGACTGAGTGTTGAGGGTTGAGTGATGAGAATTGATGTTTGTGGATAGAGATTTGAAGATTGCAGATTAAGTATTGAGTTATGAAAACTGTGAATTGAGTATATTCTATTGAGGATTGAGGATTGATAACTGATTGTTGAGGACTGAGGGCTGAAGATTGAGGGTTCCGGATTGAGGATTCAGAATTGGAATTTGAGGACTGAGCATTGAGGATTGAAGATTGAGTATTGAGGATTGAAGATTGAGAATTGAGGATTGAGGATTGAGGATTGAGGATGAGGGATGAGGGTTGAGGATTGAGGTTTGAGGACTAAGGACAGAGGATTAAGGATCGAGAATTGAGGATTGAGGATTGAGGATTGAAGATTGAGGATTGGGTATTGAGGATTGAAGAATGAGGATTGAAGAATGAGGATTGGGGATTGAGTATTGAGGATTGAGGATTGAATATTGAGTATTGAGGATTGAATATTGAGGATTGAGGATTGAGGATTGAGGATTGAGCGTTGAAGATTGAGTATTGAGCATTGAAGATTGAGGATTGAGTATTGAGGATTGACGATTGAGGATTGAGGATTGAAGATTGAGGATTGAGGATTGAGGATTCAGGATTGAGGGTTGTGGATTGAGGACGAGGACTGAGGGTTGAATATTTATGTTTGATGTCTGAGGATTGAGGATTGAGGATTGAGAATTGAGGATTGAGGATTGAGGATTGAGGATTGAGGATTGAATATTGAGTATTGAGGGTTGAAGATCGACTATTGAGGATTGCGAATTGAGGATTGAGGGTTGGGGATTGAGGATAGAAGATTCAGTATTGAGGATTGAAGGTTGAGGATTGTGGGTTGAGGATTGAGGATTGAGACTTGAATATTGAGGATTGGGGACTGAGTGTTGAGGGTTGAGTGATGAGTATTGATGTTTGTGGATTGAGATTTGAAGATTGCAGGTTGGGTATTGAGTATTGAAAACTGTGAAATCATGATATTCTATTGAGGATTGAGGATGGACCACTGATTGTTGAGGACTGAGGGCTGAAGATTGAGGATTCAGGATTGAGGATTCAGGATTGGGGTTTGAAGACTGAGGATTGAGGGTTGAGGATTGAGGATTGAGGATCGAGGATTGAGGATTGAAGTCTGAGGATCGGGTATTGAGGATTGAACATTGAGGATTGAGGACTGAGGATTGAGTATTGAGGATTGAGGATTGAAGGTTGAATATTGATGAATGAAGATTGAGGATTGAGGATTGTAGGTCGTGGATTGAGGACGAGGACTGAGTGTTGAGTATTGATACTTGAGGCCTGAGGATTGAGGATTGAGGATTGCGAATTGAGGATTGAGGATTTAAGATTGAGTATTGAGGATTGAAGATTGAGGATTGAGGATTGAGGATTGAGGATTGAGGATTGAAGATTGAGTACTGAGGATTGAAGATTAAGATTGAGGTTTGAGGATTGAGGGCTGAGGATGGAGGATTGAGGATTGATGGTTCAGTATTGAGGATTGAAGATTGAAAATTGAGGATTGAGGATTGAACATTGAGGACTGAGTGTTGAGGGTTGAGTGATGAGAATTGATGTTTGTGGACAGAGATTTGAAGATTGCAGATTAAGTATTGAGTTATGAAAACTGTGAATTGAGTATATTCTATTGAGGATTGAGGATTGACAACTGATTGTTGAGGACTGAGGGCTGAAGATTGAGGGTTCCGGATTGAGGATTCAGAATTGAAATTTGAGGACTGAGCATTGAGGATTGAAGATTGAGTATTGAGGATTGAAGATTGAGAATTGAGGATTGAGGATTGAGGATTGAGGACGAGGACTGAGGGTTGAGTATTGATACTTGATGCCTGAGGATTGAGGATTGAGGGTTGCGAATTGAGGATTGAGGATTTAAGATTGAGGACTGGATATTGAGGCTTGAAGAATGAGGATTGAAGATTGAGTATTGAGGATTGAAGGTTGAGGATTGAGGATTGAGGATTGAGGATTGAGGATTGAGGATTGAGGATTGAGGATTGGAGATTGAGTATTGAGGATTCAAGATTGACGATCGTGAATTGAGCATTGAGGATTGAGTATTGAGGATTCAGGATTGAAGATTGAGTATTGAGGATTGAAGGTTGAGGATTGTGGATTGAGGGTTGAGGATTGAGGATTGAATATTGAGGATTGGGGACTGAGTGTTGAGGGTTGAATGATGAGAATTGACGTTTGTGGATAGAGATTTGAAGATTGCAGATTGAGTATTGAGTATTGAAAACTGTGAATTGAGTATATTCTATTGAGGATTGAGGATTGGCCACTGATTGTTGAGGACTGAGGGCTGAAGCTTGAGGATTCAGGATTGAGGATTCAGGATTGAGGTTTGAGGAGAGAGGACTGAGGATTGAGGATTGAGGATTGAGAATTGTGGATTGAGGATTGAGGATTGAAGATTGAGGATTGGCTGTTGAGGATTGAACATTGAGGATTGAGGATTGAGGATTGAGGATAGAGGATTGAAGGTTGAATATTGATGAATGAAGATTGAGGATTGAGGATTGAGGGTTGTGGATTGAGAACGAGGACTGAGGGTTCAGTGTTGATGCCTGAGGTCTGAGGATTGATGATTGAGGATTGCGAGCTGAGGATTGAGGATTGAGGATTGAAGATTGAGGATTGGGTATTGAGGATTGAAGAATGAGGATTGAAGAATGAGGATTGGGGATTGAGTATTGAGGATTGAGGATTGAATATTGAGTATTGAGGATTGAATATTGAGGATTGAGGATTGAGGATTGAGGATTGAGCGTTGAAGATTGAGTATTGAGGATTGAAGATTGAGGATTGAGTATTGAGGATTGAGGATTGAGGATTGAGGATTGAAGATTGAGGATTGAGAATTGAGGATTGAGGATTGAGGGTTGGGGATTGAGGATAGAAGATTCAGTATTGAGGATTGAAGGTTGAGGATTGTGGATTGTGGATCGAGGATTGAGGCTTGAACATTGAGGATTGGGGACTGAGTGTTGAGGGTTGAGTGATGAGAATTGATGTTTGTGGATTGAGATTTGAAGATTGCAGGTTGGGTATTGAGTATTGAAAACTCTGAAATCATGATATTCTATTGAGGATTGAGGATGGACCACTGATTGTTGAGGACTGAGGGCTGAAGATTGAGGATTCAGGATTGAGGATTCAGGATTGAGGTTTGAAGACTGAGGATTGAGGGTTGAGGATTGAGGATTGAGGATCGAGGATTGAGGATTGAAGTCTGGGGATCGGGTATTGAGGATTGAACATTGAGGATTGAGGACTGAGGATTAAGTATTGAGGATTGAGGATTGAAGGTTGAATATTGATGAATGATGATTGAGTATTGAGGATTGTAGGTCGTGGATTGAGGACGAGGACTGAGGGTTGAGTATTGATACTTGAGGCCTGAGGATTGAGGATTGAGGATTGCGAATTGAGGATTGAGGATTTAAGATTGAGGATTGGGTATTGAGGCTTGAAGAATGAGGATTGAGGATTGAGGACAGAGGATTGAGGATTGAAGGTTGAGTATTGAGGATTGAAGATTGACGATTGAGGATTGAAGATTGGGGATTGAGGATTGAGGATTGAGGATTGAGGATTGAAGATTGAGTATTGAGTATTGAAAGTTGAGGATTGAGGATTGAGGATTGAGGATTGAAGATTAAGATTGAGGATTGAGGATTGAGGATTGAGTATTGAGGATTGAGGATTGAGGATTGAAGATTGAGTATTGAGGATTGAAGATTGAGGATTGAGGATTGAGGATTGAGGATTGAGGATTGAAGATTGAGTACTGAGGATTGAAGATTAAGATTGAGGATTGAGGATTGAGGATTGAGGATGAGGGATGAGGGTTGAGGATTGAGGTTTGAGGACTAAGGAAAGAGGATTAAGGATTGAGAATTGAGCATTGAGGATTGAGGATTGAAGATTGAGGATTGGGTATTGAGGATCGAAGAATGAGGACTGAGGATTGAGGATTGAGAATTGAGGATTGAATATTGAGTATTGAGGATTGAACATTGACTATTGAGGATTGCGAATTGAGGATTGAGGATTGAGGATTAAGGATTGAAGATTGAGTATTGAGGATTGAAGATTGAGGATTGAGGATTGAGGATTGAGGATTGAGGATTGAGGATTGAGGATTGAAGATTGAGGATTGAGGATTGAGGATTGAGGATTGAGGGTTGTGGATTGAGGACGAGGACTGAGGGTTGAATATTTATGATTGAGGTCTGAGGATTGAGGATTGAGGATTGAGAATTGAGGATTGAGGATTGAGGAATGAAGATTGAGGATTGGGTATTGAGGATTGAGGATTGAGGATTGAAGATTGAGGATAGGGTATTGAGGATTGAAGAATGATGATTGAGGATTGAGGATTGAGGATTGTGGATTGAATATTGAGTATTGAGGATTGAAGATCGACTATTGAGGATTGCGAATTGAGGATTGAGGGTTGGGGATTGAGGATTGAAGATTGAGTATTGAGGATTGAAGGTTGAGGATTGTGGATTGAGGATCGAGGATTGAGGCTTGAATATTGAGGATTGGGGACTGAGTGTTGAGGGTTGAGTGTCGAAGATTGATGTTTGTGGATAGAGATTTGAAGATTGCAGGTTGAGTATTGAGTATTGAAAACTCTGAAATCATGATATTCTATTGAGGATTGAGGATGGACCACTGATTGTTGAGGACTGAGGGCTGAAGACTGAGGATTCAGGATTGAGGATTCAGGATTGAGGTTTGAGGTCTGAGGATTGAGGATTGAGGATTGAGGATTGAGGACGGAGGATTGAGGATTGAAGACTGAGGATTGGGTATTGAGGTTTGAACATTGAGGATTGAGGATTGAGGTTTGAGGAGTGAAGATTGAGGATTGAGGATCGAGGATTGAGGATTGAAGATTGAATATTGATGTTTAAAGATTGAGGGTTGAGGATTGAGGGTTGTGGATTGAGGACGAGGACTGAGTGTTGAATATTGATGTCTGAGGTCTGAGGATTGAGGATTGAGAATTGAGAATTGAGGATTGAGGATTGAAGATTGAGGATTGGGTATTGAGGATTGACGAATGAGGATTGAGGATTGAGGACAGCGGATTGAGGATTGAAGATTGAGTATTGAGGATAGAAGATTGACGATTGAGGATTGAGGATTGAGGATTGAGGATTGAGGATTGAGGATTGAGGATTGAAGATTGAGTATTGAGGAATGAAGATTGAGGATTGAGGATTGAGGATTGAGGATTGAGGATTGAAGATTGAGTACTGAGGATTGAAGATTAAGATTGAGGATTGAGGATTGAGGATTGAGGATTGAGGATTGAGGATTGAAGATTGAGTATTGAGGATTGAAGATTGAGGATTGAGGAGTGAGGATTGAGGATAGAGGATTGAAGATTGAGTACTGAGGATTGAAGACTAAGGGTGAGGATTGATGATTGAGGACTGAGGATTGAGGATTGAGGATTCAAGGTTCAGTATTGAGGATTGAAGATTGAGAATTGAGGATTGAGGGTTGAACATTGAGGACTGAGAGTTGAGGGTTGAGTGATGAGAATTGATGTTTGTGGATAGAGATTTGAAGATTGCAGATTGAGTATTGAGTATTGAAAACTGTGAATTGAGTATATTCTATTGAGGATTGAGGATTGACAACCGATTGTTGAGCACTGAGGGCTGAAGATTGAGGGTTCCGGATTGAGGATTCAGAATTGAAATTTGAGGACTGAGCATTGAGGATTGAAGATTGAGTATTGAGGATTGAAGATTGAGAATTGAGGATTGAGGATTGAGGATTAGGGCTGAGGGTTGATGATTGAGGTTTGAGGACTGAGGACTGAGGATTGAGGATTGGGAATTGAGGATTGAGGATTGAGGGTTGAAGGTTGAGGATTGGGTATTGAGGATTGAAGAATGGGGATTGAGGATTGAGGATTGAGGATTGAGGATTGAGGATTGAGGATTGAGGATTGAAGATTGAGTATTGAGGATTGAAGATTGACGATCGAGGATTGAGAATTGAGGATTGAGGATTGAGGATTGAAGATTGAGGATTGGGTAATGAGGATTGAAGAATGAGGATTGAGGATTGAGGATTGAGGATTGAAGACTGAGTGTTGAGGGTTGAGTGATGAGAATTGATGTTTGTGGATAGAGATTTGAAGATCGCAGATTGAGTATTGAGTATTGAAAACTGTGAATTGATGATATTCTATTGAGGATTGAGGATTGACAACTGATTGTTGAGGACTGAGCGCTGAAGGTTGAGGATTCAGGATTGAGGATTCAGGATTGTGGTTTGAGGACTGAGGATTGAGGATTGAGGATTGAGGATTGAGAATTGAAGATTGAGGGTTGAGTATTGAGGATTGAAGATTGAGGATTCAGGATTGAGGATTGAAGATTGAGGATTGAGGATTGAGGACTGAGGATTGAGGATTGAGGATTGAAGAGAGAGGACTGAGTATTGAGGATTGAGTGTTGAGGATTGATGTTTGAGGATTGAGATTTGATTATTGAATTTTGTGGATTGAGTATTGAACCACGAGAATTCAGGATATTCTACTGAGTATTGAGAAGTGAGGATTGATGGTTGAGTATTGAGGATTGATGGTTGAGGGTTTTGTGTTGAATATTGAGGATTGAGGATTGAGGATTGAGGATTGAGGATTGAAGATTGAGGATTGGGGATTGAGGGTTGATGATTGAGGATTGAGTATAGAGGATTGAGAATTGAGGATTGAGGATTGAGGATTGAGTATTGAGGATTGAAGATTGAGGATTGAGGATTGAGGATAGAGGATTGAGGATTGAAGATTGAGGATTGGCTACTGAGGATTGAAGAATGAGGATTGAGTATTGAGTATTGCGGATTGAGGATTGAAGATTGAGTATTGTGGATTGAAGATTGACGATTGAGGATTCAGGATTGAGGATTGAGGATTGAGGATAGAGGATTGAGGATTGAAGATTGAGTATTGAGGATTGAATCTTGAGAATTAAGGATTGAGGATTGAGGATTGAGGATTGAAGATTGAGTACTGAGGATTGAAGATTAAGATTGAGGACTGAGGATTGAGGATTGAGGATTCAAGGTTCAGTATTGAGGATTGAAGATTGAGAATTGAGGATTGAGGATTGAGGATTGAGGATGAGGGCTGAGGGTTGAGGATTGAGGTTTGAGGACTGAGGACTGAGGATTGAGGATTGAGAATTGAGGATTGAGGATTGAGGGTTGAAGGTTGAGGATTGGGTATTGAGGATTGAAGAATGAGGATTGAGGATTGAGTATTGAAGATTGAGTATTGAGGATAGAAGATTGACGATTGAGGATTGAGGATTGAGGATTGAGGATTGAGGATTGAGGATTGAGGATTGAAGATTGAGTATTGAGGAATGAAGATTGAGGATTGAGGATTGAGGATTGAGGATTGAGGATTGAAGATTGAGTACTGAGGATTGAAGATTAAGATTGAGGATTGAGGATTGAGGATTGAGGATTGAAGATTGAGTATTGAGGATTGAAGATTGAGGATTGAGGAGTGAGGATTGAGGATAGAGGATTGAAGATTGAGTACTGAGGATTGAAGACTAAGGGTGAGGATTGATGATTGAGGACTGAGGATTGAGGATTGAGGATTCAAGGTTCAGTATTGAGGATTGAAGATTGAGAATTGAGGATTGAGGGTTGAACATTGAGGACTGAGAGTTGAGGGTTGAGTGATGAGAATTGATGTTTGTGGATAGAGATTTGAAGATTGCAGATTGAGTATTGAGTATTGAAAACTGTGAATTGAGTATATTCTATTGAGGATTGAGGATTGACAACCGATTGTTGAGCACTGAGGGCTGAAGATTGAGGGTTCCGGATTGAGGATTCAGAATTGAAATTTGAGGACTGAGCATTGAGGATTGAAGATTGAGTATTGAGGATTGAAGATTGAGAATTGAGGATTGAGGATTGAGGATTGAGGATTAGGGCTGAGGGTTGATGATTGAGGTTTGAGGACTGAGGACCGAGGATTGAGGATTGGGTATTGAGGATTGCAGAATGAGGATTGAGGATTGAGGATTGAGTATTGAGGATTGAGAATTGAAGACTGAGTATTGAGGATTGAAGATTGAGGATTGAGGAGTGAGTATTGAAGATTGAGGATTTGGGACTGAGGATTGAAGATTGAGGATTGAGGATTGAGGATTGAGGATTGAGGATTGAGGATTGAGGATTGAAGATAGAGGATTGGGTATTGAGGATTGAAGATTGAGTATTGAGGATTGAAGATTGACGATTGATGATTGAGGACTGAGGATTGAGGATTGAGGATTGAGGATTGAGGATTCAAGATTGAGTATTGAGTATTGAAGATTGAGGATTGAGGATTGAGGATTGAGGATTGAGGATTGAAGATTGAGGATTGAGGATTGAGGATAGAGTATTGAGGATTGAAGATTGAGGATTGGCTACTGAGGATTGAAGAATGAGGATTGAGTATTGAGTATTGCGGATTGAGGATTGAAGATTGAGTATTGAGGATTGAAGATTGACGATTGAGGATTCAGGATTGAGGATTGAGGATTGAGTATTGAGGATTGAATCTTGAGAATTAAGGATTGAGGATTGAGGATTGAGGATTGAAGATTGAGTACTGAGGATTGAAGATTAAGATTGAGGACTGAGGATTGAGGATTGAGGATTCAAGGTTCAGTATTGAGGATTGAAGATTGAGAATTGAGGATTGAGGATTGAGGATTGAGGATGAGGGCTGAGGGTTGAGGATTGAGGTTTGAGGACTGAGGACTGAGGATTGAGGATTGAGAATTGAGGATTGAGGATTGAGGATTGAGGATTGAGGACTGAAGATTGAATATTGATGATTGAAGGTTGAGGATTGAGGATTGATGGTTGTGGATTGAGGACGAGGACTGAGGGTTGAGTATTGCTGTTTGAGGTCTGAGGATTGAGGATTGAGGATTGAGAATTGAGGATTGAGGATTGAGGATTGAAGATTGAGGATTGGGTGTTGAGGATTGAAGAATGAGGATTGAGGATTGAGGATTGAGGATTGAGGATTGAAGACTGAGAATTGAGGATTGAAGATTGAGGATTGAGGATTGAGGATTGAGGATTGAGGATTGAGGATTGAGGATTGAGGATTGAAGATTGAGTATTGAGGATCGAAGATTGAGGACTGAGGATTGAGGATTGAGGATTGGGGATTGAAGATTGAGGATTGGGGATTGAGGATTGACGATTGAGGATTGAGCGTTGAGGATTGAGAATTGAGGATTGAGGATTGAAGATTGAGTATTGAGGATTGAAGATTGAGGATTGATGATTGAGGATTGAAGATTGAGGACTGAGTGTTGAGGGTTGAGTGATGAGTATTGATGTTTGTGGATTGAGATTTGAAGATTGAAGAATGGGGATTGAGTATTGAAAACTGTGAATTGAGGATATTCTCTGGAGGACTGAGGATTGACAATTGATTGTTGAGGACTGAGGGCTGAAGATTGATGATTCAGGATTGAGGACTAGGGATTGAGTTTTGAGGACCGAGGATTGAGGGTTCAGGATTGAGGATTGAGGATTGACGCTTGAGGATTGAGGATTGAGGATGGAGGATTGAAGAGAGAGGACAGAGTGTTGAGGATTGTGTGTTGAGAATTGATGTTTGAGGATTGAGATTTGATTATTGGATATTGTGGATTGAGTATTGAAGCATGAGAATTCAGGATATTCTATTGAGTATTGAGAATTGAGGATTGATGGTTGAGTATTGAGTATTGATGGTTGAGGGTTGTGCGTTGAATATTGAGGGTTGAGTGATGAGAATTGATGTTTGTGGATAGAGATTTGAAGATTGCAGGCTGAGTATTGAGTATTGAAACCTGTGAATTGAGGATATTCTATTGAGGATTGAGGATTCACAACTGATTGTTGAAGTCTGAGGGTTTAATATTGAGGGTTGAGGATTGTGGATTCAGGATTGAGGTTTGAGGACTGAGCATTGAGGATTGAAGATTGAGGATTGATGATTGAGGATTGGGTATTGAGGATTGAAGAATGAGGATTGAAGAATGAGGATTGGGGATTGAGTATTGAGGATTGAGGATTGAATATTGAGTATTGAGGATTGAATATTGAGGATTGAGGATTGAGGATTGAGGATTGAGGGTTGAAGATTGAGTATTGAGGATTGAAGATTGAGGATTGGGTATTGAGGATTGAGGATTGAGGATTGAGGATTGAAGATTGAGGATTGAGGATTGAGGATTCAGGATTGAGGGTTGTGGATTGAGGACGAGGACTGAGGGTTGAATATTTATGTTTGAGGTCTGAGGATTGAGGATTGAGGATTGAGAATTGAGGATTGAGGATTGAGGATTGAGGATTGAGGATTGAATATTGAGTATTGAGGATTGAAGATCGACTATTGAGGATTGCGAATTGAGGATTGAGGGTTGGGGATTGAGGATAGAAGATTCAGTATTGAGGATTGAAGGTTGAGGATTGTGGATTGAGGATTGAGGATTGAGGCTTGAATATTGAGGATTGGGGACTGAGTGTTGAGGTTTGTGTGATGAGAATTGATGTTTGTGGATTGAGATTTGAAGATTGCACGTTGGGTATAGAGTATTGAAAACTGTGAAATCATGATATTCTATTGAGGATTGAGAATGGACCACTGATTGTTGAGGACTGAGGGCTGAAGATTGAGGATTCAGGATTGAGGATTCAGGATTGAGGTTTGAAGACTGAGGATTGAGGGTTGAGGATTGGGGATTGAGGATCGAGGATTGAGGATTGAAGTCTGAGGATCGGGTATTGAGGATTGAACATTGAGGATTGAGGATTGAGGATTGAGTATTGAGGATTGAGGATTGAAGGTTGAATATTGATGAATGAAGATTGAGGATTGAGGATTGTAGGCCGTGGATTGAGGACGAGGACTGAGGGTTGAGTATTGATACTTGAGGCCTGAGGATTGAGGATTGAGGATTGCGAATTGAGGATTGAGGATTTAAGATTGAGGATTGGGTATTGAGGCTTGAAGAATGAGGATTGAGGATTGAGGACAGAGGATTGAGGATTGAAGATTGAGTATTGAGGATTGAAGATTGACGATTGAGGATTGAGGATTGGGGATTGAGGATTGAGGATTGAGGATTGAGGATTGAAGATTGAGTATTGAGTATTGAAGGTTGAGGATTGAGGATTGAGGATTGAGGATTGAAGATTAAGATTGAGGATTGAGGATTGAGGATTGAGGATTGAGGATTGAGGATTGAGGATTGAGGATTGAGAATTGAAGATTGAGGGTTGAGTATTGATGATTGAAGATTGAGGATTCAGGATTGAGGATTGAAGATTGAGGATTGAGGATTGAGGACTGAGGATTGAGGATTGAGGATTGAAGAGAGAGGACTGAGTATTGAGGATTGAGTGTTGAGGATTGATGTTTGAGGATTGAGATTTGATTATTGAATTTTGTGGATTGAGTATTGAACCACGAGAATTCAGGATATTCTACTGAGTATTGAGAAGTGAGGATTGATGGTTGAGTATTGAGGATTGATGGTTGAGGGTTTTGTGTTGAATATTGAGGATTGAGGATTGAGGATTGAGGATTGAGGATTGAAGATTGAGGATTGGGGATTGAGGGTTGATGATTGAGGATTGAGTATAGAGGATTGAGAATTGAGGATTGAGGATTGAGGATTGAGTATTGAGGATTGAAGGTTGAGGATTGAGGATTGAGGATTGATGATTGAGGACTGAGTGTTGATGGTTGAGTGATGAGAATTGATGTTTGTGGATTGAGATTTGAAGATTGAAGAATGGGGATTGCGTATTGAAAACTGTGAATTGAGGATACTCTATTGAGGATTGAGGATTGACAATTGATTTTTGAGGACTGAGGGCTGAAGACTGAAGATTCAGGATTGAGGATTCGGGATTGAGGTTTGAGGACTGAGGATTGAGGATTGAGGATTGAGGATTGAGAATTGAAGATTGAGGATTGAGTATTGAGGTTTGTGAATTGAGGACGAGGACTGAGGTTTGAGTATTGATGTTTGAGGTCTGAGGATTGAGGATTGAGGATTGAGAATTCAGGATTGTGGATTGAGGATTGAAGATTGAGGATTGGGTATTGAGGATTGAAGAATGCGGATTGAAGATTGAGGATTGAGGATTGAGGATTGAAGACTGAGTATTGAGGATTGAAGATTGTGGATTGAGGTGTGAGTATTGAAGATTGAGGATTTGGGACTCAGGATTGAATATTGAGGATTGAGGATTGAGGATTGAGGATTGAGGATTGAGGATTGAGGATTGAGGATTGAGGATTGAGGATTGCGGATAGAAGATTGAGGATTGGGTATTGCGGATTGAACATTGAGGATTGAGGATTGAGGATTGAGGATTGAGGATTGAGGATTGAGGATTGAGAATTGAGGATTGAGTATTGAGGATTGAAGATTGAGGATTGGGTATTGAGGATTGCAGAATGAGGATTGAGGATTGAGGATTGAGTATTGAGGATTGAGAATTGAAGACTGAGTATTGAGGATTGAAGATTGAGGATTGAGGAGTGAGTATTGAAGATTGAGGATTTGGGACTGAGGATTGAAGATTGAGGATTGAGGATTGAGGATTGAGGATTGAGGATTGAGGATTGAGGATTGAAGATAGAGGATTTGGTATTGAGGATTGAAGATTGAGTATTGAGGATTGAAGATTGACGATTGATGATTGAGGATTGAAGATTGAGGATTGAGGATTGAGGATTGAGGATTGAGGATTGAGGATTGAGGATTGAAGATTGAGTATTGAGGATCGAAGATTGAGGACTGAGGATTGAGGATTGAGGATTGGGGATTGAAGATTGAGGATTGGGGATTGAGGATTGACGATTGAGGATTGGGCGTTGAGGATTGAGAATTGAGGATTGAGGATTGAAGATTGAGTATTGAGGATTGAAGATTGAGGATTGATGATTGAGGATTGAAGATTGAGGACTGAGTGTTGAGGGTTGAGTGATGAGAATTGATGTTTGTGGATTGAGATTTGAAGATTGAAGAATGGGGATTGAGTATTGAAAACTGTGAATTGAGGATATTCTCTGGAGGACTGAGGATTGACAATTGATTGTTGAGGACTGAGGGCTGAAGATTGATGATTCAGGATTGAGGACTAGGGATTGAGTTTTGAGGACCGAGGATTGAGGGTTCAGGATTGAGGATTGAGGATTGACGCTTGAGGATTGAGGATTGAGGATGGAGGATTGAAGAGAGAGGACAGAGTGTTGAGGATTGTGTGTTGAGAATTGATGTTTGAGGATTGAGATTTGATTATTGGATATTGTGGATTGAGTATTGAAGCATGAGAATTCAGGATATTCTATTGAGTATTGAGAATTGAGGATTGATGGTTGAGTATTGAGTATTGATGGTTGAGGGTTGTGCGTTGAATATTGAGGGTTGAGTGATGAGAATTGATGTTTGTGGATAGAGATTTGAAGATTGCAGGCTGAGTATTGAGTATTGAAACCTGTGAATTGAGGATATTCTATTGAGGATTGAGGATTCACAACTGATTGTTGAAGTCTGAGGGTTTAATATTGAGGGTTGAGGATTGTGGATTCAGGATTGAGGTTAGAGGACTGAGCATTGAGGATTGAAGATTGAGGATTGATGATTGAGGATTGGGTATTGAGGATTGAAGAATGAGGATTGAAGAATGAGGATTGGGGATTGAGTATTGAGGATTGAGGATTGAATATTGAGTATTGAAGATTGAATATTGAGGA
The DNA here is from genome assembly GCF_051401765.1 of Calliopsis andreniformis. Taxonomy (NCBI): domain Eukaryota; kingdom Metazoa; phylum Arthropoda; class Insecta; order Hymenoptera; family Andrenidae; genus Calliopsis; species Calliopsis andreniformis. The sequence goes on from NW_027480536.1 coordinate 223,597, forward strand.
TTGAGGATTGAGGATTGAGGGTTGAAGATTGAGTATTGACGATTGAAGATTGAGGATTGGGTATTGAGGATTGAGGATTGAGGATTGAGGATTGAAGATTGAGGATTGAGGATTGAGGATTCAGGATTGAGGGTTGTGGATTGAGGACGAGGACTGAGGGTTGAATATTTATGTTGGAGGTCTGAGGATTGAGGATTGAGGATTGAGAATTGAGGATTGAGGATTGAGGATTGAGGATTGAGGATTGAATATTGAGTATTGAGGATTGAAGATCGACTATTGAGGATTGCGAGTTGAGGATTGAGGGTTGGGGATTGAGGATAGAAGATTCAGTATTGAGGATTGAAGGTTGAGGATTGTGGATTGAGGATTGAGGATTGAGGCTTGAATATTGAGGCTTGGGGACTGAGTGTTAAGGTTTGAGTGATGAGAATTGATGTTTGTGGATTGAGATTTGAAGATTACACGTTGGGTATTGAGTATTGAAAACTGTGAAATCATGATATTCTATTGAGGATTGAGAATGGACCACTGATTGTTGAGGACTGAGGGCTGAAGATTGAGGATTCAGGATTGAGGATTCAGGATTGAGGTTTGAAGACTGAGGATTGAGGGTTGAGGATTGGGGATTGAGGATCGAGGATTGAGGATTGAAGTCTGAGGATCGGGTATTGAGGATTGAACATTGAGGATTGAGGATTGAGGATTGAGTATTGAGGATTGAGGATTGAAGGTTGAATATTGATGAATGAAGATTGAGGATTGAGGATTGTAGGTCGTGGATTGAGGACGAGGACTGAGGGTTGAGTATTGATACTTGAGGCCTGAGGATTGAGGATTGAGGATTGCGAATTGAGGATTGAGGATTTAAGATTGAGGATTGGGTATTGAGGCTTGAAGAATGAGGATTGAGGATTGAGGACAGAGGATTGAGGATTGAAGATTGAGTATTGAGGATTGAAGATTGACGATTGAGGATTGAGGATTGGGGATTGAGGATTGAGGATTGAGGATTGAGGATTGAAGATTGAGTATTGAGTATTGAAGGTTGAGGATTGAGGATTGAGGATTGAGGATTGAAGATTAAGATTGAGGATTGAGGATTGAGGATTGAGGATTGAGGATTGAGGATTGAGGATTGAAGATTGAGTATTGAGGATAGAAGATTGAGGATTGAGGAGTGAGGATTGAGGATTGAGGATTGAAGATTGAGTACTGAGGATTGAAGATTAAGAGTGAGGATTGATGATTGAGGACTGAGGATTGAGGATTGAGGATTCAAGGTTCAGTATTGAGGATTGAAGACTGAGAATTGAGGATTGAGGGTTGAACATTGAGGACTGAGTGTTGAGGGTTGAGTGATGAGAATTGATGTTTGTAGATAGAGATTTGAAGATTGCAGATTGAGTATTGAGTATTGAAATCTGTGAATTGAGTATATTCTATTGAGGATTGAGGATTGACAACCGATTGTTGAGGACTGAGGACTGAAGATTGAGGGTTCCGGATTGAGGATTCAGAATTGAAATTTGAGGACTGAGCATTGAGGATTGAAGACTGAGTATTGAGGATTGAAGATTGAGAATTGAGGATTGAGGATTGAGGATTGAGGATTAGGGCTGAGGGTTGAGGATTGAGGTTTGAGGACTGAGGACTGAGGATTGAGGATTGGGAATTGAGGATTGAGGATTGAGGGTTGAAGGTTGAGGATTGGGGATTGAGGATTGAAGAATGAGGATTGTGGATTGAGGATTGAGGATTGAGGATTGAGGATTGAGGATTGAGGATTGAAGACTGAGTATTGAGGATTGAAGATTGAGGATTGAGGAGTGAGTATTGAAGATCGAGGATTTGGGACTGAGGATTGAAGATTGAGGATTGAGTATTGAGGATTGAAGATTGACGATCGAGGATTGAGAATTGAGGATTGAGGATTGAGGATTGAAGATTGAGCATTGGGTAATGAGGATTGAAGAATGAGGATTGAGGATTGAGGATTGAGGATTGAAGACTGAGTGTTGAGGGTTGAGTGATAAGAATTGATGTTTGTGGATAGAGATTTGAAGATCGCAGATTGAGTATTGAGTATTGAAAACTGTGAATTGATGATATTCTATTGAGGATTGAGGATTGACAACTGATTGTTGAGGACTGAGCGCTGAAGGTTGAGGATTCAGGATTGAGGATTCAGGATTGTGGTTTGAGGACTGAGGATTGAGGATTGAGGATTGAGGATTGAGAATTGAAGATTGAGGGTTGAGTATTGAGGATTGAGGATTGAGGATTGAGGATTGAGGATTGAAGATTGAGGATTGAGGATTGAGGACTGAGGATTGAGGATTGAGGATTGAAGAGAGAGGACTGAGTATTGAGGATTGAGTGTTGAGGATTGATGTTTGAGGATTGAGATTTGATTATTGAATTTTGTGGATTGAGTATTGAACCACGAGAATTCAGGATATTCTACTGAGTATTGAGAAGTGAGGATTGATGGTTGAGTATTGAGGATTGATGGTTGAGGGTTTTGTGTTGAATATTGAGGATTGAGGATTGAGGATTGAGGATTGAGGATTGAAGATTGAGGATTGGGGATTGAGGGTTGATGATTGAGGATCGAGTATAGAGGATTGAGAATTGAGGATTGAGGATTGAGGATTGAGTATTGAGGATTGAAGGTTGAGGATTGAGGATTGAGGATTGATGATTGAGGACTGAGTGTTGATGGTTGAGTGATGAGAATTGATGTTTGTGGATTGAGATTTGAAGATTGAAGAATGGGGATTGCGTATTGAAAACTGTGAATTGAGGATATTCTATTGAGGATTGAGGATTGACAATTGATTTTTGAGGACTGAGGGCTGAAGACTGAAGATTCAGGATTGAGGATTCGGGATTGAGGTTTGAGGACTGAGGATTGAGGATTGAGGATTGAGGATTGAGAATTGAAGATTGAGGATTGAATATTGAGGTTTGTGAATTGAGGACGAGGACTGAGGTTTGAGTATTGATGTTTGAGGTCTGAGGATTGAGGATTGAGGATTGAGAATTCAGGATTGTGGATTGAGGATTGAAGATTGAGGATTGGGTATTGAGGATTGAAGAATGCGGATTGAGGATTGAGGATTGAGGATTGAGGATTGAAGACTGAGTATTGAGGATTGAAGATTGTGGATTGAGGTGTGAGTATTGAAGATTGAGGATTTGGGACTGAGGATTGAAGATTGAGGATTGAGGATTGAGGATTGAGGATTGAGGATTGAGGATTGAGGATTGAGGATTGAGGATTGAGGATTGCGGATAGAAGATTGAGGATTGGGTATTGCGGATTGAACATTGAGGATTGAGGATTGAGGATTGAGGATTGAGGATTGAGGATTGAGGATTGAGAATTGAGGATTGAGTATTGAGGATTGAAGATTGAGGATTGGGTATAGAGGATTGCAGAATGAGGATTGAGGATTGAGGATTGAGTATTGAGGATTGAGGATTGAAGACTGAGTATTGAGGATTGAACATTGAGGGTTGAGGAGTGAGTATTGAAGATTGAGTGTTTGGGACTGAGGATTGAAGATTGAGGATTGAGGATTGAGGATTGAGGATTGAGGATTGAGGATTGAGGATTGAAGATAGAGGATTGGGTATTGAGGATTGAAGATTGAGTATTGAGGATTGAAGATTGACGATTGATGATTGAGGATTGGGTGTTGAGGATTGAAGAATGAGGATTGAGGATTGAGGATTGAGGATTGAGCATTGAAGATTGAGTATTGAGGATTGAAGATTGAGGATTGAGGATTGAGGATTGAGGATTGAGGATTGCGGATAGAAGATTGAGGATTGGGTATTGCGGATTGAACATTGAGGATTGAGGATTGAGGTTTGAGGATTGAGGATTGAGGATTGAGGATTGAGAATTGAGGATTGAGTATTGAGGATTGAAGATTGAGGATTGGGTATTGAGGATTGCAGAATGAGGATTGAGGATTGAGGATTGAGGATTGAGGATTGAGGATTGAAGACTGAGTATTGAGGATTGAAGATTGAGGTTTGAGGATTGAGGATTGAGGATTGAGGATTGATGATTGCGGATAGAAGATTGAGGATTGGGTATTGCGGATTGAACATTAAGGATTGAGGATTGAGGATTGAGGATTGAGGATTGAGGATTGAGGATTGAGGACTGAACATTGAATATTGATGATTGAAGGTTGAGGATTGAGGATTGATGGTTGTGGATTGAGGACGAGGACTGAGGGTTGAGTATTGCTGTTTGAGGTCTGAGGATTGAGGATTGAGGATTGAGAATTGAGGATTGAGGATTGAGGATTGAAGATTGAGGATTGGGTGTTGAGGATTGAAGAATGAGGATTGAGGATTGAGGATTGAGGATTGAGGATTGAAGACTGAGAATTGAGGATTGAAGATTGAGGATTGAGGATTGAGGATTGAGGATTGAGGATTGAGGATTGAGGATTGAGGATTGAAGATTGAGTATTGGGGATCGAAGATTGAGGACTGAGGATTGAGGATTGAGGATTGGGGATTGAAGATTGAGGATTGGGGATTGAGGATTGACGATTGAGGATTGAGCGTTGAGGATTGAGAATTGAGGATTGAGGATTGAAGATTGAGTATTGAGGATTGAAGATTGAGGATTGATGATTGAGGATTGAAGATTGAGGACTGAGTGTTGAGGGTTGAGTGATGAGAATTGATGTTTGTGGATTGAGACTTGAAGATTGAAGAATGGGGATTGAGTATTGAAAACTGTGAATTGAGGATATTCTCTGGAGGACTGAGGATTGACAATTGATTGTTGAGGACTGAGGGCTGAAGATTGATGATTCAGGATTGAGGACTAGGGATTGAGTTTTGAGGACCGAGGATTGAGGGTTCAGGATTGAGGATTGAGGATTGACGCTTGAGGATTGAAGATTGAGGATGGAGGATTGAAGAGAGAGGACAGAGTGTTGAGGATTGTGTGTTGAGAATTGATGTTTGAGGATTGAGATTTGATTATTGGATATTGTGGATTGAGTATTGAAGCATGAGAATTCAGGATATTCTATTGAGTATTGAGAATTGAGGATTGATGGTTGAGTATTGAGTATTGATGGTTGAGGGTTGTGCGTTGAATATTGAGGGTTGAGTGATGAGAATTGATGTTTGTGGATAGAGATTTGAAGATTGCAGGCTGAGTATTGAGTATTGAAACCTGTGAATTGAGGATATTCTATTGAGGATTGAGGATTCACAACTGATTGTTGAAGTCTGAGGGTTTAATATTGAGGGTTCAGGATTGTGGATTCAGGATTGAGGTTTGAGGACTGGGGATTGAGGGTTGAGGATTGAGGATTGAGGATTGAGTATTGAGGATTGAGGATTGAGGATTGAAGGTTGAATATTGATGATTGAAGATTGAGTATCGACGATTGAGGGTTGCGGATTGAGGACGAGGACTGAGGGTTGAGTATTGATGTTTGAGGTCTGGGGATTGAGGATTGAGGATTGAAGATTGAGTATTGAGGATTGGAGATTGAGGATTGAGGATTGAGGATTGAGGATTGAGGATGAGGGCTGAGGGTTGAGGATTGAGGTTTGAGGACTGAGGACTGAGGATTGAGGATTGAGAATTGAGGATTGAGGATTGAGGATTGAAGATTGAGGATTGGGTATTGAGGATTGAAGAATGAGGATTGAGGATTGAGGATAGAGGATTGAGGATTGAGGATTGAAGATTGAGCATTCAGGATTGGAGATGGACGATTGAGGATTGAGGACCGAGGATTGAGGATTGGGGATTGAAGGTTGAGTATTGGGGATTGAAGATTGACGATTGAGGATTGAGAATTGAGGATTGATGATAGAGGATTAAGGATTGAGGATTGGGGATTGAGGATCTAGGATTGGAGATTGATTATTGAGGATTGAAGATTGAGGATTGAGGTTTGAGGAACGAGGATTGAGGATTGAGGATTGAGGACTGAGGATTGACGATTCAGTATTGACGATTGAGGATTGATTACTGAGGATTGAGGATTGAGGATTGAGGATTGTACATTGAATATTGATGATTGAAGATTGAGGATCGAGGATTGAGGGTTGTGGATTGAGGACTGAGGATTGAGGATTGAAGATTGAGGATTGGGTGTTGCGGATTGAAGGATGAGGATTGAGGATTGAGGATTGAGGATTGAGGATTGAAGATTGAGTATTGAGCTTTGAAGATTGATGATTGAGGATTGAGGATTGAGGATTGAGTATTGAGGATTGCGGATAGAAGATTGAGGATTGGGTATTGAGGATTGAACATTGAGGATTGAGGATTGAGTATTGAGGATTGAGGATTGAGGACTGAAGATTGAGTATTGATGATTGAATATTGAGGATTGAGGATTGATGGTTGTGGATTGAGGACGAGGACTGAGGGTTGAGTATTGATGTTTGAGGTCTGAGGATTGAGGATTGAGGATTGAGGATTGAGGATTGAGGATTGTGGATTGAGGATTTAGGATTGAAGATTGAGTATTGAGGATTGAAAATTGAGGATTGAGGATTCAGGATTGAGGATTGAGGATTGAGGATTGAGGATTGAGGATTGAGGATTGAAGATTGAGTATTGAGGATTGAAGATTGAGGATTGAGGATTGAGGATTGCGGATTGAGGATTGAGGATGAGGGCTGAGGGTTGAGGATTGAGGATTGAAGATTGAGGATTGGGGATTGAGGGTTGATGATTGAGCATGGAGTATAGAGGATTGAGAATTGAGGATTGAGGATTGAGGATTGAGTATTGAGGATTGAAGGTTGAGGATTGGGGATTGAGGATTGATGATTGAGGACTGAGTGTTGATGGTTGAGTGATGAGAATTGATGTTTGTGGATTGAGATTTGAAGATTGAAGAATGGGGATTGCGTATTGAAAACTGTGAATTGAGGATATTCTATTGAGGATTGAGGATTGACAATTGATTTTTGAGGACTGAGGGCTGAAGATTGAAGATTCAGGATTGAGGATTCGGGATTGAGGTTTGAGGACTGAGGATTGAGGATTGAGGATTGGGGATTGAGAATTGAAGATTGAGGATTGAGTATTGAGGTTTGTGACTTGAGGACGAGGACTGAGGTTTGAGTATTGATGTTTGAGGTCTGAGGATTGAGGATTGAGGATTGAGGATTGAGAATTCAGGATTGAGGATTGAGGATTGAAGATTGAGGATTGGGTATTGAGGATTGAAGAATGCGGATTGAGGATTGAGGATTGAGGATTGAGGATTGAAGACTGAGTATTCAGGATTGAAGATTGTGGATTGAGGTGTGAGTATTGAAGATTGAGGATTTGGGACTGAGGATTGAAGATTGAGGATTGAGGATTGAGGATTGAGGATTGAGGATTGAGGATTGAGGATTGAACATTGAGGATTGGGTGTTGAGGATTAAAGAATGAGGATTGAGGATTGAGGATTGAGGATTGAGCATTGAAGATTGAGTATTGAGGATTGATGATTGAGGATTGAGGATTGAGGATTGAGGATTGCGGATAGAAGATTCAGGATTGGGTATTGCGGATTGAACATTGAGGATTGAGAATTGAGGATTGAGGATTGAGGATTGAGGATTGAGGATTGAGAATTGAGGATTGAGTATTGAGGATTGAAGATTGAGGATTGGGTATTGAGGATTGCAGAATGAGGATTGAGGATTGAGGATTGAGGATTGGGGATTGAGGATTGAAGACTGAGTATTGAGGATTGAAGATTGAGGTTTGAGGAGTGAGTATTGAAGATTGAGGATTTGGGACTGATGATTGAAGATTGAGGATTGAGGATTGAGGATTGAGGATTGAGGATTGAGGATTGAGGATTGAAGATTGAGGATTGGGTATTGAGGATTGAAGATTGAGTATTGAGGATTGAAGATTGACGATTGATGATTGAGGATTGAGGATTGAGGATTGAGGATTGAGGATTGAGGATTGAGGATTGAGGATTGAAGATTGAGGATTGATGATTGAGGATTGAGGATTGAGGATTGAGGACTGAAGATTGAGTATTGATGATTGAATATTGAGGATTGAGGATTGATGGTTGTGGATTGAGGACGAGGACTGAGGGTTGAGTACTGATGTTTGAGGTCTGAGGATTGAGGATTGAGGATTGAGGATTGAGGATTGAGGATTGTGGATTGAGGATTGAGGATTGAAGATTGAGTATTGAGGATTGAAGATTGAGGATTGAGGATTGAGGATTGCGGATTGAGGATTGAGGATGAGGGCTGAGGGTTGAGGATTGAGGTCTGAGGACTGGGGACTGAGGATTGAGGATTGAGAATTAAGGATTGAGGATTGAGGATTGAAGATTGAGGATTGGGTATTGAGGATTGAAGAATGAGGATTGAGGATTGAGGATTGAGGATTGAGGATTGAGGATTGAAGATTGAGGATTGAAGATTGAGGATTGAGTATTGAATATTGAGTATTGAGGATTGAAGATTGAGAATTGAGGATTGAGTGTTGACGATTGAGGACGAGGACTGACGGTTGAGGATTGAGGTTTGAGGATTGAGGATTGAGGACTGAGGATTGAGGATTGAGGATTGAGCATTGAGGATTGAAGATTGAGGACTGGGGATTGAGGATTGAAGGTTGAGGATTAAGGATTGAGGTTTGGGGATTGAGGATCTAGGATTGGAGATTGATTATTGAGGATTGAAGATTGAGGATTGAGGGTTGAGAATTGAGGATTGAGGATTGAGGAATGAAGATTGAGGATTCGGTATTGAGGATTGAAGAATGAGGATTGAAGATTGAGGATTAAGGATTGAGGATTGAAGATTGAGGATTGAGGATCGAAGATTGAGGACTGAGGATTGAGGATTGAGGATTGGGGATTGAAGATTGAGGATTGGGGATTGAGGATTGACGATTGAGGATTGAGCATTGAGGATTGAGAGTTGAGGATTGAGGATTGAAGATTGAGTATTGAGGATTGAAGATTGAGGATTGATGATTGAGGATTGAAGATTGAGGACTGAGTGTTGAGGGTTGAGTGATGAGAATTGATGTTTGTGGATTGAGATTTGAAGATTGAAGAATGGGGATTGAGTATTGAAAACTGTGAATTGAGGATATTCTCTGGAGGACTGAGGATTGACAATTGATTGTTGAGGACTGAGGGCCGAAGATTGAGGATTCAGGGTTGAGGACTAGGGATTGAGTTTTGAGGACTGAGGATTGAGGGTTCAGGATTGAGGATTGAGGATTGACGCTTGAGGATTGAGGATTGAGGATGGAGGATTGAAGAGAGAGGACAGAGTGTTGAGGATTGTGTGTTGAGAATTGATGTTTGAGGATTGAGATTTGATTATTGGATATTGTGGATTGAGTATTGAACCATGAGAATTCAGGATATTCTATTGAGTATTGAGAATTGAGGATTGATGGTTGAGTATTGAGTATTGATGGTTGAGGGTTGTGCGTTGAATATTGAGGGTTGAGTGATGAGAACTGATGTTTGTGGATAGAGATTTGAAGATTGCAGGCTGAGTATTGAGTATTGAAACCTGTGAATTGAGGATATTCTATTGAGGATTGAGGATTCACAACTGATTCTTGAAGTCTGAGGGTTGAATATTGAGGGTTCAGGATTGTGGATTCAGGATTGAGAATTGAGGACTGGGGATTGAGGATTGAGGATTGAGGATTGAGGATTGAGTATTGAGGATTGAGGATTGAGGATTGAAGGTTGAATATTGATGATTGAAGATTGAGGATCGACGATTGAGGGTTGCGGATTGAGGACGAGGACTGAGGGTTGAGTATTGATGTTTGAGGTCTGAGGATTGTGGATTGAGGATTGAAGATTGAGTATTGAGGATTGGAGATTGAGGATTGAGGATTGAGGATTGAGGATTGAGGATGAGTGCTGAGGGTTGAGGATTGAGGTTTGAGGACTGAGGACTGAGGATTGAGGATTGAGAATTGAGGATTGAGGATTGAGGATTGAAGATTGAGGATTGGGTATTGAGGATTGAAGAATGAGGATTGAGGATTGAGGATAGAGGATTGAGGATTGAGGATTGAAGATTGAGCATTCAGGATTGGAGATGGACGATTGAGGATTGAGGACCGAGGATTGAGTATTGAGGATTGAAGGTTGAGGATTGGGGATTGAGGATTGATGATTGAGGACTGAGTGTTGATGGTTGAGTGATGAGAATTGATGTTTGTGGATTGAGATTTGAAGATTGAAGAATGGGGATTGCGTATTGAAAACTGTGAATTGAGGATATTCTATTGAGGATTGAGGATTGACAATTGATTTTTGAGGACTGAGGGCTGAAGATTGAAGATTCAGGATTGAGGATTCGGGATTGAGGTTTGAGGACTGAGGATTGAGGATTGAGGATTGGGGATTGAGAATTGAAGATTGAGGATTGAGTATTGAGGTTTGTGACTTGAGGACGAGGACTGAGGTTTGAGTATTGATGTTTGAGGTCTGAGGATTGAGGATTGAGGATTGAGGATTGAGAATTCAGGATTGAGGATTGAGGATTGAAGATTGAGGATTGGGTATTGAGGATTGAAGAATGCGGATTGAGGATTGAGGATTGAGGATTGAGGATTGAAGACTGAGTATTCAGGATTGAAGATTGTGGATTGAGGTGTGAGTATTGAAGATTGAGGATTTGGGACTGAGGATTGAAGATTGAGGATTGAGGATTGAGGATTGAGGATTGAGGATTGAGGATTGAGGATTGAAGATTGACGATTGGGTATTGAGGATTGAAGAATGAGGATTGAGGACTGAGGATTGAGGATTGAACATTGAGGATTGGGTGTTGAGGATTAAAGAATGAGGATTGAGGATTGAGGATTGAGGATTGAGCATTGAAGATTGAGTATTGAGGATTGAAGATTGAGGATTGAGGATTGAGGATTGAGGATTGCGGATAGAAGATTCAGGATTGGGTATTGCGGATTGAACATTGAGGATTGAGAATTGAGGATTGAGGATTGAGGATTGAGGATTGAGGATTGAGAATTGAGGATTGAGTATTGAGGATTGAAGATTGAGGATTGGGTATTGAGGATTGCAGAATGAGGATTGAGGATTGAGGATTGAGGATTGGGGATTGAGGATTGAAGACTGAGTATTGAGGATTGAAGATTGAGGTTTGAGGAGTGAGTATTGAAGATTGAGGATTTGGGACTGATGATTGAAGATTGAGGATTGAGGATTGAGGATTGAGGATTGAGGATTGAGGATTGAGGATTGAAGATTGAGGATTGGGTATTGAGGATTGAAGATTGAGTATTGAGGATTGAAGATTGACGATTGATGATTGAGGATTGAGGATTGAGGATTGAGGATTGAGGATTGAGGATTGAGGATTGAGGATTGAAGATTGAGGATTGATGATTGAGGATTGAGGATTGAGGATTGAGGACTGAAGATTGAGTATTGATGATTGAATATTGAGGATTGAGGATTGATGGTTGTGGATTGAGGACGAGGACTGAGGGTTGAGTACTGATGTTTGAGGTCTGAGGATTGAGGATTGAGGATTGAGGATTGAGGATTGAGGATTGTGGATTGAGGATTGAGGATTGAAGATTGAGTATTGAGGATTGAAGATTGAGGATTGAGGATTGAGGATTGCGGATTGAGGATTGAGGATGAGGGCTGAGGGTTGAGGATTGAGGTCTGAGGACTGGGGACTGAGGATTGAGGATTGAGAATTAAGGATTGAGGATTGAGGATTGAAGATTGAGGATTGGGTATTGAGGATTGAAGAATGAGGATTGAGGATTGAGGATTGAGGATTGAGGATTGAGGATTGAAGATTGAGGATTGAAGATTGAGGATTGAGTATTGAATATTGAGTATTGAGGATTGAAGATTGAGAATTGAGGATTGAGTGTTGACGATTGAGGACGAGGACTGACGGTTGAGGATTGAGGTTTGAGGATTGAGGATTGAGGACTGAGGATTGAGGATTGAGGATTGAGCATTGAGGATTGAAGATTGAGGACTGGGGATTGAGGATTGAAGGTTGAGGATTAAGGATTGAGGTTTGGGGATTGAGGATCTAGGATTGGAGATTGATTATTGAGGATTGAAGATTGAGGATTGAGGGTTGAGAATTGAGGATTGAGGATTGAGGAATGAAGATTGAGGATTCGGTATTGAGGATTGAAGAATGAGGATTGAAGATTGAGGATTAAGGATTGAGGATTGAAGATTGAGGATTGAGGATCGAAGATTGAGGACTGAGGATTGAGGATTGAGGATTGGGGATTGAAGATTGAGGATTGGGGATTGAGGATTGACGATTGAGGATTGAGCATTGAGGATTGAGAGTTGAGGATTGAGGATTGAAGATTGAGTATTGAGGATTGAAGATTGAGGATTGATGATTGAGGATTGAAGATTGAGGACTGAGTGTTGAGGGTTGAGTGATGAGAATTGATGTTTGTGGATTGAGATTTGAAGATTGAAGAATGGGGATTGAGTATTGAAAACTGTGAATTGAGGATATTCTCTGGAGGACTGAGGATTGACAATTGATTGTTGAGGACTGAGGGCCGAAGATTGAGGATTCAGGGTTGAGGACTAGGGATTGAGTTTTGAGGACTGAGGATTGAGGGTTCAGGATTGAGGATTGAGGATTGACGCTTGAGGATTGAGGATTGAGGATGGAGGATTGAAGAGAGAGGACAGAGTGTTGAGGATTGTGTGTTGAGAATTGATGTTTGAGGATTGAGATTTGATTATTGGATATTGTGGATTGAGTATTGAACCATGAGAATTCAGGATATTCTATTGAGTATTGAGAATTGAGGATTGATGGTTGAGTATTGAGTATTGATGGTTGAGGGTTGTGCGTTGAATATTGAGGGTTGAGTGATGAGAACTGATGTTTGTGGATAGAGATTTGAAGATTGCAGGCTGAGTATTGAGTATTGAAACCTGTGAATTGAGGATATTCTATTGAGGATTGAGGATTCACAACTGATTCTTGAAGTCTGAGGGTTGAATATTGAGGGTTCAGGATTGTGGATTCAGGATTGAGAATTGAGGACTGGGGATTGAGGATTGAGGATTGAGGATTGAGGATTGAGTATTGAGGATTGAGGATTGAGGATTGAAGGTTGAATATTGATGATTGAAGATTGAGGATCGACGATTGAGGGTTGCGGATTGAGGACGAGGACTGAGGGTTGAGTATTGATGTTTGAGGTCTGAGGATTGTGGATTGAGGATTGAAGATTGAGTATTGAGGATTGGAGATTGAGGATTGAGGATTGAGGATTGAGGATTGAGGATGAGTGCTGAGGGTTGAGGATTGAGGTTTGAGGACTGAGGACTGAGGATTGAGGATTGAGAATTGAGGATTGAGGATTGAGGATTGAAGATTGAGGATTGGGTATTGAGGATTGAAGAATGAGGATTGAGGATTGAGGATAGAGGATTGAGGATTGAGGATTGAAGATTGAGCATTCAGGATTGGAGATGGACGATTGAGGATTGAGGACCGAGGATTGAGGATTGGGGATTGAAGGTTGAGTATTGGGGATTGAAGATTGACGATTGAGGATTGAGAATTGAGGATTGATGATAGAGGATTAAGGATTGAGGATTGGGGATTGAGGATCTAGGATTGGAGATTGATTATTGAGGATTGAAGATTGAGGATTGAGGTTTGAGGAACGAGGATTGAGGATTGAGGATTGAGGACTGAGGATTGACGATTCAGTATTGAAGATTGAGGATTGATTACTGAGGATTGAGGATTGAGGATTGAGGATTGACGCTTCAGGATTGAGGATTGAGGATGGAGGATTGAAGAGAGAGGACTGAGTGTTGAGGATTGCGTGTTGAGAATTGATGTTTGAGGATTGAGATTTGATTATTGAATATTGTGGATTGAGTATTGAACCATGAGAATTCAGGATATTCTTTTGAGTATTGAGAATTGAGGATTGATGGTTGAGTATTGAGGATTGATGGTTGAGGGTTGTGCGTTGAATATTGTGGATTGAGGATTGAGGATTGAGGATTGAGGATTGAGGATTGAAGACTGAGTATTGATGATTGAAGATTGAGGATTGAGGATTGAGGGTTGAGGTTTGAGAACGAGGACTGACGGTTGAGGATTGAGGTTTGAGGATTGAGGATTGAGGATTGAGGACTGAAGATTGAATAGTGATGATTGAAGGTTGAGGATTCAGTATTGATGGTTGTGGATTGAGGACGAGGACTGAGGGTTGAGTATTGCTGTTTGAGGTCTGAGGATTGAGGATTGAGGATTGAGAATTGACTGTGAGGACTGAGGGTTGAGGATTGAGGTCTGAGGACTGGGGACTGAGGATTGAGGATTGAGAATTGAGGATTGAGGATTGAGGATTGAGAATTGAGAATGAGGACTGAGGTTTGAGGATTTAGGTTTGAGGAATGAGGATTGAGGATTGAGGATTGAGGATTGAGGATTGAGGATTGACAATTGATTTTTGAGGACAGAGAGCTGAAGATTGAAGATTCAGGATTGAGGATTCGGGATTGAGGTTTGAGGACTGAGTATTGAGGATTGAGGATTGAGGATTGAGAATTGAAGATTGAGGATTGAGTATTGAGGTTTGTGAATTGAGGACGAGGACTGAGGTTTGAGTATTGATGTTTGAGGTCTGAGGATTGAGGATTGAGGATTGAGAATTCAGGATTGAGGATTGAGGATTGAAGATTGAGGATTGGGTATTGAGGATTGAAGAATGCGGATTGAGGATTGAGGATTGAGGATTGAGGATTGAAGACTGAGTATTGAGGATTGAAGATTGTGGATTGAGGTGTGAGTATTGAAGATTGAGGATTTGGGACTGAGGATTGAAGATTGAGGATTGAGGATTGAGGATTGAGGATTGAGGATTGAGCATTGAGGATTGAAGATTGAGGATTGGGTATTGAGGATTGAAGAATGAGGATTGAGGATTGAGGATTGAGGATTGAACATTGAGGATTGGGTGTTGAGGATTGAAGAATGAGGATTGAGGATTGAGGATTGAGGATTGAGGATTGAGCATTGAAGATTCAGTATTGAGGATTGAAGATTGAGGATTAAGGATTGAGGATTGAGGATTGAGGATTGCGGATAGAAGATTCAGGATTGGGTATTGCGGATTGAACATTGAGGATTGAGGATTGAGGATTGAGGATTGAGGATTGAGGATTGAGGATTGAGAATTGAGGATTGAGTATTGAGGATTGAAGATTGAGGATTGGGTATTGAGGATTGCAGAATGAGGATTGAGGATTGAGGATTGAGGATTGGGGATTGAGGATTGAAGACTGAGTATTGAGGATTGAAGATTGAGGTTTGAGGAGTGAGTATTGAAGATTGAGGATTTGGGACTGAGGATTGAAGATTGAGGATTGAGGATTGAGGATTGAGGATTGAGGATTGAGGATTGAGGATTGAAGATTGAGGATTGGGTATTGAGGATTGAAGATTGAGTATTGAGGATTGAAGATTGACGATTGATGATTGAGGATTGAGGATTGAGGATTGAGGATTGAGGATTGAGGATTGAAGATTGAGTATTGAGGATTGAAGATTGAGGATTGAGGATTGAGGATTGAGGATTGAGGATTGAAGATTGAGGATTGAGGATTGAGGATTGAGGATTGAGGATTGAAGATTGAGGATTGGCTATTGAGGATTGAAGAATGAGGATTGAGTATTGAGTATTGCGGATTGAGGATTGAGGATTGAGAATTGAAGATTGAGGATTGAGTATTGAGGTTTGTGAATTGAGGACGAGGACTGAGGTTTGAGTATTGATGTTTGAGGTCTGAGGATTGAGGATTGAGGATTGAGAATTCAGGATTGAGGATTGAGGATTGCAGATTGAGGATTGGGTATTGAGGATTGAAGATTGAGGATTGAGGATTGAGGATTGAGGATTGAGGATTGAGGATTGAGGATTGAACATTGAGGATTGGGTGTTGAGGATTGAAGAATGAGGATTGAGGATTGAGGATTGAGGATTGAGCATTGAAGATTGAGTATTGAGGATTGAAGGTTGAGGATTCAGGATTGAGGATTGAGGATTGAGGATTGCGGATAGAAGATTCAGGATTGGGTATTGCGGATTGAACATTGAGGATTGAGGATTGAGGATTGAGGATTGAGGATTGAGGATTGAGAATTGAGGATTGAGTATTGAGGATTGAAGATTGAGGATTGGGTATTGAGGATTGCAGAATGAGGATTGAGGGTTGAGGATTGAGGATTGGGGATTGAGGATTGAAGACTGAGTATTGAGGATTGAAGATTGAGGTTTGTGGAGTGAGTATTGAAGATTGAGGATTTGGGACTGATGATTGAAGATTGAGGATTGATGATTGAGGATTGAGGATTGAGGATTGAGGATTGAGGATTGAAGATTGAGGATTGGGTATTGAGGATTGAAGATTGAGTATTGAGGATTGAAGATTGACGATTGATGATTGAGGATTGAGGATTGAGGATTGAGGATTGAGGATTGAGAATTCAGGATTGAGGATTGAGGATTGAAGACTGAGGATTGGGTATTGAGGATTGAAGAATGCGTATTGAGGATTGAGGATTGAGGATTGAGGATTGAAGACTGAGTATTGAGGATTGAAGATTGTGGATTGAGGTGTGAGTATTGAAGATAGAGGATTTGGGACTGAGGATTGAAGATTGAGGATTGAGGATTGAGGATTGAGGATTGAGGATTGAGGATTGAGGATTGAAGATTGAGGATTGGGTATTGAGGATTGAAGAATGAGGATTGAGGATTGAGGATTGAGGATTGAACATTGAGGATTGGGTGTTGAGGATTGAAGAATGAGGATTGAGGATTGAGGATTGAGGATTGAGCATTGAAGATTGAGTATTGAGGATTGAAGGTTGAGGATTGAGGATTGAGGATTGAGGATTGAGGATTGCGGATAGAAGATTCAGGATTGGGTATTGCGGATTGAACATTGAGGATTGAGGATTGAGGATTGAGGATTGAGGATTGAGGATTGAGAATTGAGGATTGAGTATTGAGGATTGAAGATTGAGGATTGGGTATTGAGGATTGCAGAATGAGGATTGAGGATTGAGGATTGGGGATTGAGGATTGAAGACTGAGTATTGAGGATTGAAGATTGAGGTTTGAGGAGTGAGGATTGAGGATTGAGGATTGAGGATTGAAGATTGAGGATTGCGTATTGAGGATAGAACATTGAGGATTGAGGATTGAGTATTGAGGATTGAAGATTGAGGATTGTAGATTGAATATTGATGATTGAATATTGAGGATCGAGGATTGAGGGTTGTGGACTGAGGACGAGGACTGAGGGTTGAGTATTGATGTTTGAGGTCTGAGGATTGAGGATTGAGGATTGAGAATTGAGGACTGAGGATTCAGGATTGAAGATTGAGGATTGGGTGTTGCGGATTGAAGGATGAGGATTGAGGATTGAGGATTGAGGATTGAGGATTGAAGATTGAGTATTGAGCTTTGAAGATTGATGATTGAGGATTGAGGATTGAGGATTGAGTATTGAGGATTGCGGATAGAAGATTGAGGATTGGCTATTGAGGATTGAACATTGAGGATTGAGGATTGAGGATTGAGGATTGAGGATTGAGGACTGAAGATTGAGTATTGATGATTGAATATTGAGGATTGAGGATTGATGGTTGTGGATTGAGAACGAGGACTGAGGGTTGAGTACTGATGTTTGAGGTCTGAGGATTGAGGATTGAGGATTGAGGATTGAGGATTGAGGATTGTGGATTGAGGATTGAGGATTGAAGACTGAGTATTGAGGATTGAAAATTGAGGATTGAGGATTCAGGATTGAGGATTGAGGATTGAGGATTGAGGATTGAGGATTGAGGATTGCGGATAGAAGATTCAGGATTGGGTATTGCGGATTGAACATTGAGGATTGAGGATTGAGGATTGAGGATTGAGGATTGAGGATTGAGGATTGAAGATTGAGGATTGGCTATTGAGGATTGAAGAATGAGGATTGAGTATTGAGTATTGCGGATTGAGGATTGAAGATTGAGTATTGAGGATTGAAGGTTGACGATTGAGGATTCAGGATTGAGGATTGAGGATTGAGGATAGAGGATTGAGGATTGAAGATTGAGTATTGAGGATTGAATCTTGAGAATTAAGGATTGAGGATTGAGGATTGAGGATTGAAGATTGAACACTGAGGATTGAAGATTAAGATTGAGGATTGAGGATTGAGGATTGAGGATTGAAGATTGACGATTGATGATTGAGGATTGAGGATTGAGGATTGAGGATTGAGGATTGAGGATTGAAGATTGAGTATTGAGGATTGAAGATTGAGGATTGAGGATTGAAGATTGAGGATTGAGGATTGAGGATTGAGGATTGAGGATTGAAGATTGAGGATTGGCTATTGAGGATTGAAGAATGAGGATTGAGTATTGAGTATTGCGGATTGAGGATTGAAGATTGAGTATTGAGGATTGAAGGTTGACGATTGAGGATTCAGGATTAAGGATTGAGGATTGAGGATAGAGGATTGAGGATTGAAGATTCAGTATTGAGGATTGAATCTTGAGAATTAAGGATTGAGGATTGAGGATTGAGGATTGAAGATTGAGTACTGAGGATTGAAGATTAAGATTGAGGATTGAGGGTTGAGAATTGAGGATTGAGGATTGAGGAATGAAGATTGAGGATTCGGTATTGAGGATTGAAGAATGAGGATTGAAGATTGAGGATTGAGGATTGAGGATTGAAGATTGAGGATTGAGGATCGAAGATTGAGGACTGAGGATTGAGGATTGAGGATTGGGGATTGAAGATTGAGGATTGGGGATTGAGGATTGACGATTGAGGATTGAGCATTGAGGATTGAGAATTGAGGATTGAGGATTGAAGATTGAGTATTGAGGATTGAAGATTGAGGATTGATGATTGAGGATTGAAGATTGAGGACTGAGTGTTGAGGGTTGAGTGATGAGAATTGATGTTTGTGGATTGAGATTTGAAGATTGAAGAATGGGGATTGAGTATTGAAAACTGTGAATTGAGGATATTCTCTGGAGGACTGAGGATTGACAATTGATTGTTGAGGACTGAGGGCCGAAGATTGAGGATTCAGGGTTGAGGACTAGGGATTGAGTTTTGAGGACTGAGGATTGAGGGTTCAGGATTGAGGATTGAGGATTGACGCTTGAGGATTGAGGATTGAGGATGGAGGATTGAAGATTGAGGATTGGCTATTGAGGATTGAAGAATGAGGATTGAGTATTGAGTATTGCGGATTGAGGATTGAAGATTGAGTATTGAGGATTGAAGGTTGACGATTGAGGATTCAGGATTGAGGATTGAGGATTGAGGATAGAGGATTGAGGATTGAAGATTGAGTATTGAGGATTGAATCTTGAGAATTAAGGATTGAGGATAGAGGATTGAGGATTGAAAATTGAGTACTGAGGATTGAAGATTAAGATTGAGGATTGAGGATTGAGGATTGAGGATTGAGGATTGAGGATTGAGGATTGAAGATTGAGGATTGCGTATTGAGGATAGAACATTGAGGATTGAGGATTGAGTGTTGAGGATTGAAGATTGAGGATTGTAGATTGAATATTGACGATTGAAGATTGAGGATCGAGGATTGAGGGTTGTGGATTGAGGACGAGGACTGAGGGTTGAGTATTGATGTTTGAGGTCTGAGGATTGAGGATTGAGGATTGAGAATTGAGGACTGAGGATTGAGGATTGAAGATTGAGGATTGGGTGTTGCGGATTGAAGGATGAGGATTGAGGATTGAGGATTGAGGATTGAGTATTGAAGATTGAGTATTGAGCTTTGAAGATTGATGATTGAGGATTGAGGATTGAGGATTGAGTATTGAGGATTGCGGATAGAAGATTGAGGATTGGGTATTGAGGATTGAGCATTGAGGATTGAGGATTGAGGATTGAGGATTGAGGATTGAGGACTGAAGATTGAGTATTGATGATTGAATATTGAGGATTGAGGATTGATGGTTGTGGATTGAGGACGAGGACTGAGGGTTGAGTATTGATGTTTGAGGTCTGAGGATTGAGGATTGAGGATTGAGGATTGAGGATTGAGGATTGTGGATTGAGGATTTAGGATTGAAGATTGAGTATTGAGGATTGAAAATTGAGGATTGAAGATTGAGGATTGAGGATTGAGTATTGAGGATTGAGGATTGCGGATAGAAGATTCAGGATTGGGTATTGCGGATTGAACATTGAGGATTGAGAATTGAGGATTGAGGATTGAGGATTGAGGATTGAGGATTGAGAATTGAGGATTGAGTATTGAGGATTGAAGATTGAGGATTGGGTATTGAGGATTGCAGAATGAGGATTGAGGATTGAGGATTGAGGATTGGGGATTGAGGATTGAAGACTGAGTATTGAGGATTGAAGATTGAGGTTTGAGGAGTGAGTATTGAAGATTGAGGTTTGAGGAGTGAGTATTGAAGATTGAGGATTTGGGACTGATGATTGAAGATTGAGGATTGAGGATTGAGGATTGAGGATTGAGGATTGAGGATTGAGGATTGAGGATAGAAGATTGAGGATTGAGCATTGAGGATTGAGGATTGAGGATTGAGGATTGAGGATTGAGGACTGAAGGTTGAGTATTGACGATTGAAGATTGAGGATCGAGGATTGAGGGTTGTGGATTGAGGACGAGGACTGAGGGTTGAGTATTGATGTTTGAGGTCTGAGGATTGAGGATTGAGGATTGAGAATTGAGGACTGAGGATTGAGGATTGAAGATTGAGGATTGGGTGTTGCGGATTGAAGGATGAGGATTGAGGATTGAGGATTGAGGATTGAGGATTGAAGATTGAGTATTGAGCTTTGAAGATTGATGATTGAGGATTGAGGATTGAGGATTGAGTATTGAGGATTGCGGATAGAAGATTGAGGATTGGGTATTGAGGATTGAACATTGAGGATTGAGGATTGAGGATTGAGGATTGAGGATTGAGGACTGAAGATTGAGTATTGATGATTGAATATTGAGGATTGAGGATTGATGGTTGTGGATTGAGGACGAGGACTGAGGGCTGAGTATTGATGTTTGAGGTCTGAGGATTGAGGATTGAGGATTGAGGATTGTGGATTGAGGATTGAGGATTGAAGATTGAGTATTGAGGATTGAAAATTGAGGATTGAGGATTCAGGATTGAGGATTGAGGATTGAGGATTGAGGATTGAGGATTGAAGATTGAGTATTGAGGATTGAAGATTGAGGATTGAGGATTGAGGATTGCGGATTGAGGATTGAGGATGAGGGCTGAGGGTTGAGGATTGAGGTCTGAGGACTGGGGACTGAGAATTGAGGATTGAGAATCGAGGATTGAGGATTGAGGATTGAGAATTGAGAATTGAGAATGAGGACTGAGGTTTGAGGATTTAGGTTTGAGGAATGAAGATTGAGGATTGAGGATTGAGGATTGAGGATTGAGGATTGACAATTGATTTTTGAGGACTGAGGGCTGAAGATTGAAGATTCAGGATTGAGGATTCGGGATTGAGGTTTGAGGACTGAGGATTGAGGATTGAGGATTGAGGATTGAGAATTGATGATTGAGGATTGAGTATTGAGGTTTGTGAATTGAGGACGAGGAGTGAGGTTTGAGTATTGATGTTTGAGGTCTGAGGATTGAGGATTGAGAATTCAGGATTGAGGATTGAGGATTGAAGATTGAGGATTGGGTATTGAGGATTGAAGAATGCGGATTGAGGATTGAGGATTGAGGATTGAGGATTGAAGACTGAGTATTGAGGATTGAAGATTGTGGATTGAGGTGTGAGTATTGAAGATTGAGGATTTGGGACTGAGGATTGAAGATTGAGGATTGAGGATTGAGGATTGAGGATTGAGGATTGAGGATTGAGGATTGAAGATTGAGGATTGGGTATTGAGGATTGAAGAATGAGGATTGAGGATTGAGGATTGAGGATTGAGGATTGAGTATTGAAGATTGAGTATTGAGGATTGAAGATTGAGGATTGAGGATTGAGGATTGAGGATTGAGAATTGCGGATAGAAGATTC
The DNA here is from genome assembly GCF_051401765.1 of Calliopsis andreniformis. Taxonomy (NCBI): domain Eukaryota; kingdom Metazoa; phylum Arthropoda; class Insecta; order Hymenoptera; family Andrenidae; genus Calliopsis; species Calliopsis andreniformis. Next base: position 245,714 of record NW_027480536.1, read on the forward strand.
AGGATTGGGTATTGCGGATTGAACATTGAGGATTGAGGATTGAGGATTGAGGATTGAGGATTGAGGATTGAGGATTGAGAATTGAGGATTGAGTATTGAGGATTGAAGATTGAGGATTGGGTATTGAGGATTGCAGAATGAGGATTGAGGATTGAGGATTGAGGATTGGGGATTGAGGATTGAAGACTGAGTATTGAGGATTGAAGGTTGACGATTGAGGAGTGAGTATTGAAGATTGAGGATTTGGGACTGAGGATTGAAGATTGAGGATTGAGGATTGAGGATTGAGGATTGAGGATTAAGGATTGAGGATAGAGGATTGAGGATTGAAGATTGAGTACTGAGGATTGAAGATTAAGATTGAGGATTGAGGATTGAGGATTGAGGATTGAGGATTGAGGATTGAGGATTGAAGATTGAGGATTGCGTATTGAGGATAGAACATTGAGGATTGAGGATTGAGTATTGAGGATTGAAGATTGAGGATTGTAGATTGAATATTGACGATTGAAGATTGAGGATCGAGGATTGAGGGTTGTGGATTGAGGACGAGGACTGAGGGTTGAGTATTGATGTTTGAGGTCTGAGGATTGAGGATTGAGAATTGAGAATTGAGGACTGAGGATTGAGGATTGAAGATTGAGGATTGGGTGTTGCGGATTGAAGGATGAGGATTGAGGATTGAGGATTGAGGATTGAGTATTGAGGATTGAAGATTGAGGATTGTAGATTGAATATTGACGATTGAAGATTGAGGATCGAGGATTGAGGGTTGTGGATTGAGGACGAGGACTGAGGGTTGAGTATTGATGTTTGAGGTCTGAGGATTGAGGATTGAGGATTGAGAATTGAGGACTGAGGATTGAGGATTGAAGATTGAGGATTGGGTGTTGCGGATTGAAGGATGAGGATTGAGGATTGAGGATTGAGGATTGACTATTGAAGATTGAGTATTGAGCTTTGAAGTTTGATGATTGAGGATTGAGGATTGAGGATTGAGTATTGAGGATTGCGGATAGAAGATTGAGGATTGGGTATTGAGGATTGAGCATTGAGGATTGAGGATTGAGGATTGAGGATTGAGGATTGAGGACTGAAGATTGAGTATTGATGATTGAATATTGAGGATTGAGGATTGATGGTTGTGGATTGAGGACGAGGACTGAGGGTTGAGTATTGATGTTTGAGGTCTGAGGATTGAGGACTGAAGATTGAGGATTGGGTATTGAGGATTGAAGAATGCGGATTGGGGATTGAGGATTGAGGATTGAGGATTGAAGACTGAGTATTGAGGATTGAAGATTGTGGATTGAGGTGTGAGTATTGAAGATTGAGGATTTGGGACTGAGGATTGAAGATTGAGGATTGAGGATTGAGGATTGAGGATTGAGGATTGAGGATTGAGGATTGAAGATTGAGGATTGGGTATTGAGGATTGAAGAATGAGGATTGAGGATTGAGGATTGAGGATTGAACATTGAGGATTGGGTGTTGAGGATTGAAGAATGAGGATTGAGGATTGAGGATTGAGGATTGAGCATTGAAGATTGAGTATTGAGGATTGAAGATTGAGTATTGAGGATTGAGGATTGAGGATTGAGGATTGCGGATAGAAGATTCAGGATTGGGTATTGCGGATTGAACATTGAGGATTGAGAATTGAGGATTGAGGATTGAGGATTGAGGATTGAGGATTGAGAATTGAGGATTGAGTATTGAGGATTGAAGATTGAGGATTGGGTATTGAGGATTGCAGAATGAGGATTGAGGATTGAGGATTGAGGATTGGGGATTGAGGATTGAAGACTGAGTATTGAGGATTGAAGATTGAGGTTTGAGGAGTGAGTATTGAAGATTGAGGATTTGGGACTGATGATTGAAGATTGAGGATTGAGGATTGAGGATTGAGGATTGAGGATTGAGGATTGAGGATTGGGTATTGAGGATTGAAGATTGAGGATTGAGGATTGAGGATTGAGGATTGAGGATTGAGGATTGAGGATTGAGGATTGAAGATTGAGTATTGAGGATTGAAGATTGAGGATTGAGGATTGAGGATTGAGGATTGAGGATTGAAGATTGAGGATTGAGGATTGAGGATTGAGGATTGAGGATTGAAGATTGAGGATTGGCTATTGAGGATTGAAGAATGAGGATTGAGTATTGAGTATTGCGGATTGAGGATTGAAGATTGAGTATTGAGGATTGAAGGTTGACGATTGAGGATTCAGGATTGAGGATTGAGGATTGAGGATAGAGGATTGAGGATTGAAGATTGAGTATTGAGGATTGAATCTTGAGAATTAAGGATTGAGGATAGAGGATTGAGGATTGAAGATTGAGTACTGAGGATTGAAGATTAAGATTGAGGATTGAGGATTGAGGATTGAGGATTGAGGATTGAGGATTGAGGATTGAAGATTGAGGATTGCGTATTGAGGATAGAACATTGAGGATTGAGGATTGAGTATTGAGGATTGAAGATTGAGGATTGTAGATTGAATATTGACGATTGAAGATTGAGGATCGAGGATTGAGGGTTGTGGATTGAGGACGAGGACTGAGGGTTGAGTATTGATGTTTGAGGTCTGAGGATTGAGGATTGAGGATTGAGAATTGAGGACTGAGGATTGAGGATTGAAGATTGAGGATTGGGTGTTGCGGATTGAAGGATGAGGATTGAGGATTGAGGATTGAGGATTGAGGATTGAAGATTGAGTATTGAGCTTTGAAGATTGATGATTGAGGATTGAGGATTGAGGATTGAGTATTGAGGATTGCGGATAGAAGATTGAGGATTGGGTATTGAGGATTGAACATTGAGGATTGAGGATTGAGGATTGAGGATTGAGGATTGAGGACTGAAGATTGAGTATTGATGATTGAATATTGAGGATTGAGGATTGATGGTTGTGGATTGAGGACGAGGACTGAGGGCTGAGTATTGATGTTTGAGGTCTGAGGATTGAGGATTGAGGATTGAGGATTGTGGATTGAGGATTGAGGATTGAAGATTGAGTATTGAGGATTGAAAATTGAGGATTGAGGATTCAGGATTGAGGATTGAGGATTGAGGATTGAGGATTGAGGATTGAAGATTGAGTATTGAGGATTGAAGATTGAGGATTGAGGATTGAGGATTGCGGATTGAGGATTGAGGATGAGGGCTGAGGGTTGAGGATTGAGGTCTGAGGACTGGGGACTGAGAATTGAGGATTGAGAATCGAGGATTGAGGATTGAGGATTGAGAATTGAGAATTGAGAATGAGGACTGAGGTTTGAGGATTTAGGTTTGAGGAATGAAGATTGAGGATTGAGGATTGAGGATTGAGGATTGAGGATTGACAATTGATTTTTGAGGACTGAGGGCTGAAGATTGAAGATTCAGGATTGAGGATTCGGGATTGAGGTTTGAGGACTGAGGATTGAGGATTGAGGATTGAGGATTGAGAATTGATGATTGAGGATTGAGTATTGAGGTTTGTGAATTGAGGACGAGGAGTGAGGTTTGAGTATTGATGTTTGAGGTCTGAGGATTGAGGATTGAGAATTCAGGATTGAGGATTGAGGATTGAAGATTGAGGATTGGGTATTGAGGATTGAAGAATGCGGATTGAGGATTGAGGATTGAGGATTGAGGATTGAAGACTGAGTATTGAGGATTGAAGATTGTGGATTGAGGTGTGAGTATTGAAGATTGAGGATTTGGGACTGAGGATTGAAGATTGAGGATTGAGGATTGAGGATTGAGGATTGAGGATTGAGGATTGAGGATTGAAGATTGAGGATTGGGTATTGAGGATTGAAGAATGAGGATTGAGGATTGAGGATTGAGGATTGAGGATTGAGTATTGAAGATTGAGTATTGAGGATTGAAGATTGAGGATTGAGGATTGAGGATTGAGGATTGAGAATTGCGGATAGAAGATTCAGGATTGGGTATTGCGGATTGAACATTGAGGATTGAGGATTGAGGATTGAGGATTGAGGATTGAGGATTGAGGATTGAGAATTGAGGATTGAGTATTGAGGATTGAAGATTGAGGATTGGGTATTGAGGATTGCAGAATGAGGATTGAGGATTGAGGATTGAGGATTGGGGATTGAGGATTGAAGACTGAGTATTGAGGATTGAAGGTTGACGATTGAGGAGTGAGTATTGAAGATTGAGGATTTGGGACTGAGGATTGAAGATTGAGGATTGAGGATTGAGGATTGAGGATTGAGGATTAAGGATTGAGGATAGAGGATTGAGGATTGAAGATTGAGTACTGAGGATTGAAGATTAAGATTGAGGATTGAGGATTGAGGATTGAGGATTGAGGATTGAGGATTGAGGATTGAAGATTGAGGATTGCGTATTGAGGATAGAACATTGAGGATTGAGGATTGAGTATTGAGGATTGAAGATTGAGGATTGTAGATTGAATATTGACGATTGAAGATTGAGGATCGAGGATTGAGGGTTGTGGATTGAGGACGAGGACTGAGGGTTGAGTATTGATGTTTGAGGTCTGAGGATTGAGGATTGAGGATTGAGAATTGAGGACTGAGGATTGAGGATTGAAGATTGAGGATTGGGTGTTGCGGATTGAAGGATGAGGATTGAGGATTGAGGATTGAGGATTGAGTATTGAGGATTGAAGATTGAGGATTGTAGATTGAATATTGACGATTGAAGATTGAGGATCGAGGATTGAGGGTTGTGGATTGAGGACGAGGACTGAGGGTTGAGTATTGATGTTTGAGGTCTGAGGATTGAGGATTGAGGATTGAGAATTGAGGACTGAGGATTGAGGATTGAAGATTGAGGATTGGGTGTTGCGGATTGAAGGATGAGGATTGAGGATTGAGGATTGAGGATTGAGTATTGAAGATTGAGTATTGAGCTTTGAAGTTTGATGATTGAGGATTGAGGATTGAGGATTGAGTATTGAGGATTGCGGATAGAAGATTGAGGATTGGGTATTGAGGATTGAGCATTGAGGATTGAGGATTGAGGATTGAGGATTGAGGATTGAGGACTGAAGATTGAGTATTGATGATTGAATATTGAGGATTGAGGATTGATGGTTGTGGATTGAGGACGAGGACTGAGGGTTGAGTATTGATGTTTGAGGTCTGAGGATTGAGGACTGAAGATTGAGGATTGGGTATTGAGGATTGAAGAATGCGGATTGAGGATTGAGGATTGAGGATTGAGGATTGAAGACTGAGTATTGAGGATTGAAGATTGTGGATTGAGGTGTGAGTATTGAAGATTGAGGATTTGGGACTGAGGATTGAAGATTGAGGATTGAGGATTGAGGATTGAGGATTGAGGATTGAGGATTGAGGATTGAAGATTGAGGATTGGGTATTGAGGATTGAAGAATGAGGATTGAGGATTGAGGATTGAGGATTGAACATTGAGGATTGGGTGTTGAGGATTGAAGAATGAGGATTGAGGATTGAGGATTGAGGATTGAGCATTGAAGATTGAGTATTGAGGATTGAAGATTGAGTATTGAGGATTGAGGATTGAGGATTGAGGATTGCGGATAGAAGATTCAGGATTGGGTATTGCGGATTGAACATTGAGGATTGAGAATTGAGGATTGAGGATTGAGGATTGAGGATTGAGGATTGAGAATTGAGGATTGAGTATTGAGGATTGAAGATTGAGGATTGGGTATTGAGGATTGCAGAATGAGGATTGAGGATTGAGGATTGAGGATTGGGGATTGAGGATTGAAGACTGAGTATTGAGGATTGAAGATTGAGGTTTGAGGAGTGAGTAATGAAGATTGAGGATTTGGGACTGATGATTGAAGATTGAGGATTGAGGATTGAGGATTGAGGATTGAGGATTGAGGATTGAGGATTGGGTATTGAGGATTGAAGATTGAGGATTGAGGATTGAGGATTGAGGATTGAGGATTGAGGATTGAGGATTGAGGATTGAAGATTGAGTATTGAGGATTGAAGATTGAGGATTGAGGATTGAGGATTGAGGATTGAGGATTGAAGATTGAGGATTGAGGATTGAGGATTGAGGATTGAGGATTGAAGATTGAGGATTGGCTATTGAGGATTGAAGAATGAGGATTGAGTATTGAGTATTGCGGATTGAGGATTGAAGATTGAGTATTGAGGATTGAAGGTTGACGATTGAGGATTCAGGATTGAGGATTGAGGATTGAGGATAGAGGATTGAGGATTGAAGATTGAGTATTGAGGATTGAATCTTGAGAATTAAGGATTGAGGATAGAGGATTGAGGATTGAAGATTGAGTACTGAGGATTGAAGATTAAGATTGAGGATTGAGGATTGAGGATTGAGGATTGAGGATTGAGGATTGAGGATTGAAGATTGAGGATTGCGTATTGAGGATAGAACATTGAGGATTGAGGATTGAGTATTGAGGATTGAAGATTGAGGATTGTAGATTGAATATTGACGATTGAAGATTGAGGATCGAGGATTGAGGGTTGTGGATTGAGGACGAGGACTGAGGGTTGAGTATTGATGTTTGAGGTCTGAGGATTGAGGATTGAGGATTGAGAATTGAGGACTGAGGATTGAGGATTGAAGATTGAGGATTGGGTGTTGCGGATTGAAGGATGAGGATTGAGGATTGAGGATTGAGGATTGAGTATTGAAGATTGAGTATTGAGCTTTGAAGTTTGAGGATTGAGGATTGAGGATTGAGGATTGAGTATTGAGGATTGCGGATAGAAGATTGAGGATTGGGTATTGAGGATTGAGCATTGAGGATTGAGGATTGAGGATTGAGGATTGAGGACTGAGGACTGAAGATTGAGTATTGATGATTGAATATTGAGGATTGAGGATTGATGGTTGTGGATTGAGGACGAGGACTGAGGGTTGAGTATTGATGTTTGAGGTCTGAGGATTGAGGATTGAAGATTGAGGATTGGGTATTGAGGATTGAAGAATGCGGATTGAGGATTGAGGATTGAGGATTGAGGATTGAAGACTGAGTATTGAGGATTGAAGATTGTGGATTGAGGTGTGAGTATTGAAGATTGAGGATTTGGGACTGAGGATTGAAGATTGAGGATTGAGGATTGAGGATTGAGGATTGAGGATTGAGGATTGAGGATTGAGGATTGAAGATTGAGGATTGGGTATTGAGGATTGAAGAATGAGGATTGAGGATTGAGGATTGAGGATTGAACATTGAGGATTGGGTGTTGAGGATTGAAGAATGAGGATTGAGGATTGAGGATTGAGGATTGAGCATTGAAGATTGAGTATTGAGGATTGAAGATTGAGTATTGAGGATTGAGGATTGAGGATTGAGGATTGCGGATAGAAGATTCAGGATTGGGTATTGCGGATTGAACATTGAGGATTGAGAATTGAGGATTGAGGATTGAGGATTGAGGATTGAGGATTGAGAATTGAGGATTGAGTATTGAGGATTGAAGATTGAGGATTGGGTATTGAGGATTGCAGAATGAGGATTGAGGATTGAGGATTGAGGATTGGGGATTGAGGATTGAAGACTGAGTATTGAGGATTGAAGATTGAGGTTTGAGGAGTGAGTATTGAAGATTGAGGATTTGGGACTGATGATTGAAGATTGAGGATTGAGGATTGAGGATTGAGGATTGAGGATTGAGGATTGAGGATTGAAGATTGAGGATTGGGTATTGAGGATTGAAGATTGAGTATTGAGGATTGAAGATTGACGATTGATGATTGAGGATTGAGGATTGAGGATTGAGGATTGAGGATTGAGGATTGAGGATTGAGGATTGAAGATTGAGGATTGCGTATTGAGGATAGAACATTGAGGATTGAGGATTGAGTATTGAGGATTGAAGATTGAGGATTGTAGATTGAATATTGATGATTGAAGATTGAGGATCGAGGATTGAGGGTTGTGGATTGAGGACGAGGACTGAGGGTTGAGTATTGATGTTTGAGGTCTGAGGATTGAGGATTGAGGATTGAGAATTGAGGACTGAGGATTGAGGATTGAAGATTGAGGATTGGGTGTTGCGGATTGAAGGATGAGGATTGAGGATTGAGGATTGAGGATTGAGGATTGAGGATTGAGGATTGAGGATTGAGGATTGAGGATTGAAGATTGAGGATTGGGTATTGAGGATTGAAGAATGAGGATTGAGGATTGAGGATTGAGGATTGAACATTGAGGATTGGGTGTTGAGGATTGAAGAATGAGGATTGAGGATTGAGGATTGAGGATTGAGCATTGAAGATTGAGTATTGAGGATTGAAGATTGAGTATTGAGGATTGAGGATTGAGGATTGAGGATTGCGGATAGAAGATTCAGGATTGGGTATTGCGGATTGAACATTGAGGATTGAGAATTGAGGATTGAGGATTGAGGATTGAGGATTGAGGATTGAGAATTGAGGATTGAGTATTGAGGATTGAAGATTGAGGATTGGGTATTGAGGATTGCAGAATGAGGATTGAGGATTGAGGATTGAGGATTGGGGATTGAGGATTGAAGACTGAGTATTGAGGATTGAAGATTGAGGTTTGAGGAGTGAGTATTGAAGATTGAGGATTTGGGACTGATGATTGAAGATTGAGGATTGAGGATTGAGGATTGAGGATTGAGGATTGAGGATTGAGGATTGAAGATTGAGGATTGGGTATTGAGGATTGAAGATTGAGTATTGAGGATTGAAGATTGACGATTGATGATTGAGGATTGAGGATTGAGGATTGAGGATTGAGGATTGAGGATTGAGGATTGAGGATTGAAGATTGAGGATTGCGTATTGAGGATAGAACATTGAGGATTGAGGATTGAGTATTGAGGATTGAAGATTGAGGATTGTAGATTGAATATTGATGATTGAAGATTGAGGATCGAGGATTGAGGGTTGTGGATTGAGGACGAGGACTGAGGGTTGAGTATTGATGTTTGAGGTCTGAGGATTGAGGATTGAGGATTGAGAATTGAGGACTGAGGATTGAGGATTGAAGATTGAGGATTGGGTGTTGCGGATTGAAGGATGAGGATTGAGGATTGAGGATTGAGGATTGAGGATTGAAGATTGAGTATTGAGCTTTGAAGATTGATGATTGAGGATTGAGGATTGAGGATTGAGTATTGAGGATTGCGGATAGAAGATTGAGGATTGGGTATTGAGGATTGAACATTGAGGATTGAGGATTGAGGATTGAGGATTGAGGATTGAGGACTGAAGATTGAGTATTGATGATTGAATATTGAAGATTGAGGATTGATGGTTGTGGATTGAGGACGAGGACTGAGGGCTGAGTATTGATGTTTGAGGTCTGAGGATTGAGGATTGAGGATTGAGGATTGAGGATTGAGGATTGTGGATTGAGGATTGAGGATTGAAGATTGAGTATTGAGGATTGAAAGTTGAGGATTGAGGATTCAGGATTGAGGATTGAGGATTGAGGATTGAGGATTGAGGATTGAAGATTGAGTATTGAGGATTGAAGATTGAGGATTGAGGATTGAGGATTGCGGATTGAGGATTGAGGATGAGGGCTGAGGGTTGAGGATTGAGGTCTGAGGACTGGGGACTGAGGATTGAGGATTGAGAATTGAGGATTGAGGATTGAGGATTGAGAATTGAGAATTGAGAATGAGGACTGAGGTTTGAGGATTTAGGTTTGAGGAATGAGGATTGAGGGTTGAGGATTGACAATTGATTTTTGAGGACTGAGGGCTGAAGATTGAAGATTCAGGATTGAGGATTCGGGATTGAGGTTTGAGGACTGAGGATTGAGGATTGAGGATTGAGGATTGAGAATTGAAGATTGAGGATTGAGTATTGAGGTTTGTGAATTGAGGACGAGGACTGAGGTTTGAGTATTGATGTTTGAGGTCTGAGGATTGAGGATTGAGGATTGAGAATTCAGGATTGAGGATTGAGGATTGAAGATTGAGGATTGGGTATTGAGGATTGAAGAATGCGGATTGAGGATTGAGGATTGAGGATTGAGGATTGAAGACTGAGTATTGAGGATTGAAGATTGTGGATTGAGGTGTGAGTATTGAAGATTGAGGATTGAGGATTGACGCTTGAGGATTGAGGATTGAGGATGGAGGATTGAAGATTGAGGATTGGCTATTGAGGATTGAAGAATGAGGATTGAGTATTGAGTATTGCGGATTGAGGATTGAAGATTGAGTATTGAGGATTGAAGGTTGACGATTGAGGATTCAGGATTGAGGATTGAGGATTGAGGATAGAGGATTGAGGATTGAAGATTGAGTATTGAGGATTGAATCTTGAGAATTAAGGATTGAGGATAGAGGATTGAGGATTGAAAATTGAGTACTGAGGATTGAAGATTAAGATTGAGGATTGAGGATTGAGGATTGAGGATTGAGGATTGAGGATTGAGGATTGAAGATTGAGGATTGCGTATTGAGGATAGAACATTGAGGATTGAGGATTGAGTATTGAGGATTGAAGATTGAGGATTGTAGATTGAATATTGACGATTGAAGATTGAGGATCGAGGATTGAGGGTTGTGGATTGAGGACGAGGACTGAGGGTTGAGTATTGATGTTTGAGGTCTGAGGATTGAGGATTGAGGATTGAGAATTGAGGACTGAGGATTGAGGATTGAAGATTGAGGATTGGGTGTTGCGGATTGAAGGATGAGGATTGAGGATTGAGGATTGAGGATTGAGTATTGAAGATTGAGTATTGAGCTTTGAAGATTGATGATTGAGGATTGAGGATTGAGGATTGAGTATTGAGGATTGCGGATAGAAGATTGAGGATTGGGTATTGAGGATTGAGCATTGAGGATTGAGGATTGAGGATTGAGGATTGAGGATTGAGGACTGAAGATTGAGTATTGATGATTGAATATTGAGGATTGAGGATTGATGGTTGTGGATTGAGGACGAGGACTGAGGGTTGAGTATTGATGTTTGAGGTCTGAGGATTGAGGATTGAGGATTGAGGATTGAGGATTGAGGATTGTGGATTGAGGATTTAGGATTGAAGATTGAGTATTGAGGATTGAAAATTGAGGATTGAAGATTGAGGATTGAGGATTGAGGATTGAGGATTGAGGATTGCGGATAGAAGATTCAGGATTGGGTATTGCGGATTGAACATTGAGGATTGAGAATTGAGGATTGAGGATTGAGGATTGAGGATTGAGGATTGAGAATTGAGGATTGAGTATTGAGGATTGAAGATTGAGGATTGGGTATTGAGGATTGCAGAATGAGGATTGAGGATTGAGGATTGAGGATTGGGGATTGAGGATTGAAGACTGAGTATTGAGGATTGAAGATTGAGGTTTGAGGAGTGAGTATTGAAGATTGAGGATTTGGGACTGATGATTGAAGATTGAGGATTGAGGATTGAGGATTGAGGATTGAGGATTGAGGATTGAGGATTGAAGATTGAGGATTGGGTATTGAGGATTGAAGATTGAGTATTGAGGATTGAAGATTGACGATTGATGATTGAGGATTGAGGATTGAGGATTGAGGATTGAGGATTGAGGATTGAGGATTGAGGATTGAAGATTGAGGATTGCGTATTGAGGATAGAACATTGAGGATTGATGATTGAGTATTGAGGATTGAAGATTGAGGATTGTAGATTGAATATTGATGATTGAAGATTGAGGATCGAGGATTGAGGGTTGTGGATTGAGGACGAGGACTGAGGGTTGAGTATTGATGTTTGAGGTCTGAGGATTGAGGATTGAGGATTGAGAATTGAGGACTGAGGATTGAGGATTGAAGATTGAGGATTGGGTGTTGCGGATTGAAGGATGAGGATTGAGGATTGAGGATTGAGGATTGAGGATTGAAGATTGAGTATTGAGCTTTGAAGATTGATGATTGAGGATTGAGGATTGAGGATTGAGTATTGAGGATTGCGGATAGAAGATTGAGGATTGGGTATTGAGGATTGAACATTGAGGATTGAGGATTGAGGATTGAGGATTGAGGATTGAGGACTGAAGATTGAGTATTGATGATTGAATATTGAGGATTGAGGATTGATGGTTGTGGATTGAGGACGAGGACTGAGGGCTGAGTATTGATGTTTGAGGTCTGAGGATTGAGGATTGAGGATTGAGGATTGTGGATTGAGGATTGAGGATTGAAGATTGAGTATTGAGGATTGAAAATTGAGGATTGAGGATTCAGGATTGAGGATTGAGGATTGAGGATTGAGGATTGAGGATTGAAGATTGAGTATTGAGGATTGAAGATTGAGGATTGAGGATTGAGGATTGCGGATTGAGGATTGAGGATGAGGGCTGAGGGTTGAGGATTGAGGTCTGAGGACTGGGGACTGAGAATTGAGGATTGAGAATCGAGGATTGAGGATTGAGGATTGAGAATTGAGAATTGAGAATGAGGACTGAGGTTTGAGGATTTAGGTTTGAGGAATGAAGATTGAGGATTGAGGATTGAGGATTGAGGATTGAGGATTGACAATTGATTTTTGAGGACTGAGGGCTGAAGATTGAAGATTCAGGATTGAGGATTCGGGATTGAGGTTTGAGGACTGAGGATTGAGGATTGAGGATTGAGGATTGAGAATTGATGATTGAGGATTGAGTATTGAGGTTTGTGAATTGAGGACGAGGAGTGAGGTTTGAGTATTGATGTTTGAGGTCTGAGGATTGAGGATTGAGAATTCAGGATTGAGGATTGAGGATTGAAGATTGAGGATTGGGTATTGAGGATTGAAGAATGCGGATTGAGGATTGAGGATTGAGGATTGAGGATTGCAGACTGAGTATTGAGGATTGAAGATTGTGGATTGAGGTGTGAGTATTGAAGATTGAGGATTTGGGACTGAGGATTGAAGATTGAGGATTGAGGATTGAGGATTGAGGATTGAGGATTGAGGATTGAGGATTGAAGATTGAGGATTGGGTATTGAGGATTGAAGAATGAGGATTGAGGATTGAGGATTGAGGATTGAGGATTGAGTATTGAAGATTGAGTATTGAGGATTGAAGATTGAGGATTGAGGATTGAGGATTGAGGATTGAGAATTGCGGATAGAAGATTCAGGATTGGGTATTGCGGATTGAACATTGAGGATTGAGGATTGAGGATCGAGGATTGAGGATTGAGGATTGAGGATTGAGGATTGAGAATTGAGGATTGAGTATTGAGGATTGAAGATTGAGGATTGGGTATTGAGGATTGCAGAATGAGGATTGAGGATTGAGGATTGAGGATTGGGGATTGAGGATTGAAGACTGAGTATTGAGGATTGAAGGTTGACGATTGAGGAGTGAGTATTGAAGATTGAGGATTTGGGACTGAGGATTGAAGATTGAGGATTGAGGATTGAGGATTGAGGATTGAGGATTAAGGATTGAGGATAGAGGATTGAGGATTGAAGATTGAGTACTGAGGATTGAAGATTAAGATTGAGGATTGAGGATTGAGGATTGAGGATTGAGGATTGAGGATTGAGGATTGAAGATTGAGGATTGCGTATTGAGGATAGAACATTGAGGATTGAGGATTGAATATTGAGGATTGAAGATTGAGGATTGTAGATTGAATATTGACGATTGAAGATTGAGGATCGAGGATTGAGGGTTGTGGATTGAGGACGAGGACTGAGGGTTGAGTATTGATGTTTGAGGTCTGAGGATTGAGGATTGAAGATTGAGAATTGAGGACTGAGGATTGAGGATTGAAGATTGAGGATTGGGTGTTGCGGATTGAAGGATGAGGATTGAGGATTGAGGATTGAGGATTGAGTATTGAGGATTGAAGATTGAGGATTGTAGATTGAATATTGACGATTGAAGATTGAGGATCGAGGATTGAGGGTTGTGGATTGAGGACGAGGACTGAGGGTTGAGTATTGATGTTTGAGGTCTGAGGATTGAGGATTGAGGATTGAGAATTGAGGACTGAGGATTGAGGATTGAAGATTGAGGATTGGGTGTTGCGGATTGAAGGATGAGGATTGAGGATTGAGGATTGAGGATTGAGTATTGAAGATTGAGTATTGAGCTTTGAAGTTTGATGATTGAGGATTGAGGATTGAGGATTGAGTATTGAGGATTGCGGATAGAAGATTGAGGATTGGGTATTGAGGATTGAGCATTGAGGATTGAGGATTGAGGATTGAGGATTGAGGATTGAGGACTGAAGATTGAGTATTGATGATTGAATATTGAGGATTGAGGATTGATGGTTGTGGATTGAGGACGAGGACTGAGGGCTGAGTATTGATGTTTGAGGTCTGAGGATTGAGGATTGAGGATTGAGGATTGTGGATTGAGGATTGAGGATTGAAGATTGAGTATTGAGGATTGAAAATTGAGGATTGAGGATTCAGGATTGAGGATTGAGGATTGAGGATTGAGGATTGAGGATTGAAGATTGAGTATTGAGGATTGAAGATTGAGGATTGAGGATTGAGGATTGCGGATTGAGGATTGAGGATGAGGGCTGAGGGTTGAGGATTGAGGTCTGAGGACTGGGGACTGAGAATTGAGGATTGAGAATCGAGGATTGAGGATTGAGGATTGAGAATTGAGAATTGAGAATGAGGACTGAGGTTTGAGGATTTAGGTTTGAGGAATGAAGATTGAGGATTGAGGATTGAGGATTGAGGATTGAGGATTGACAATTGATTTTTGAGGACTGAGGGCTGAAGATTGAAGATTCAGGATTGAGGATTCGGGATTGAGGTTTGAGGACTGAGGATTGAGGATTGAGGATTGAGGATTGAGAATTGATGATTGAGGATTGAGTATTGAGGTTTGTGAATTGAGGACGAGGAGTGAGGTTTGAGTATTGATGTTTGAGGTCTGAGGATTGAGGATTGAGAATTCAGGATTGAGGATTGAGGATTGAAGATTGAGGATTGGGTATTGAGGATTGAAGAATGCGGATTGAGGATTGAGGATTGAGGATTGAGGATTGCAGACTGAGTATTGAGGATTGAAGATTGTGGATTGAGGTGTGAGTATTGAAGATTGAGGATTTGGGACTGAGGATTGAAGATTGAGGATTGAGGATTGAGGATTGAGGATTAAGGATTGAGGATTGAGGATTGAAGATTGAGGATTGGGTATTGAGGATTGAAGAATGAGGATTGAGGATTGAGGATTGAGGATTGAGGATTGAGTATTGAAGATTGAGTATTGAGGATTGAAGATTGAGGATTGAGGATTGAGGATTGAGGATTGAGAATTGCGGATAGAAGATTCAGGATTGGGTATTGCGGATTGAACATTGAGGATTGAGGATTGAGGATTGAGGATTGAGGATTGAGGATTGAGGATTGAGGATTGAGAATTGAGGATTGAGTATTGAGGATTGAAGATTGAGGATTGGGTATTGAGGATTGCAGAATGAGGATTGAGGATTGAGGATTGAGGATTGGGGATTGAGGATTGAAGACTGAGTATTGAGGATTGAAGGTTGACGATTGAGGAGTGAGTATTGAAGATTGAGGATTTGGGACTGAGGATTGAAGATTGAGGATTGAGGATTGAGGATTGAGGATTGAGGATTAAGGATTGAGGATAGAGGATTGAGGATTGAAGATTGAGTACTGAGGATTGAAGATTAAGATTGAGGATTGAGGATTGAGGATTGAGGATTGAGGATTGAGGATTGAGGATTGAAGATTGAGGATTGCGTATTGAGGATAGAACATTGAGGATTGAGGATTGAGTATTGAGGATTGAAGATTGAGGATTGTAGATTGAATATTGACGATTGAAGATTGAGGATCGAGGATTGAGGGTTGTGGATTGAGGACGAGGACTGAGGGTTGAGTATTGATGTTTGAGGTCTGAGGATTGAGGATTGAGGATTGAGAATTGAGGACTGAGGATTGAGGATTGAAGATTGAGGATTGGGTGTTGCGGATTGAAGGATGAGGATTGAGGATTGAGGATTGAGGATTGAGTATTGAGGATTGAAGATTGAGGATTGTAGATTGAATATTGACGATTGAAGATTGAGGATCGAGGATTGAGGGTTGTGGATTGAGGACGAGGACTGAGGGTTGAGTATTGATGTTTGAGGTCTGAGGATTGAGGATTGAGGATTGAGAATTGAGGACTGAGGATTGAGGATTGAAGATTGAGGATTGGGTGTTGCGGATTGAAGGATGAGGATTGAGGATTGAGGATTGAGGATTGAGTATTGAAGATTGAGTATTGAGCTTTGAAGTTTGATGATTGAGGATTGAGGATTGAGGATTGAGTATTGAGGATTGCGGATAGAAGATTGAGGATTGGGTATTGAGGATTGAGCATTGAGGATTGAGGATTGAGGATTGAGGATTGAGGATTGAGGACTGAAGATTGAGTATTGATGATTGAATATTGAGGATTGAGGATTGATGGTTGTGGATTGAGGACGAGGACTGAGGGTTGAGTATTGATGTTTGAGGTCTGAGGATTGAGGACTGAAGATTGAGGATTGGGTATTGAGGATTGAAGAATGCGGATTGAGGATTGAGGATTGAGGATTGAGGATTGAAGACTGAGTATTGAGGATTGAAGATTGTGGATTGAGGTGTGAGTATTGAAGATTGAGGATTTGGGACTGAGGATTGAAGATTGAGGATTGAGGATTGAGGATTGAGGATTGAGGATTGAGGATTGAGGATTGAAGATTGAGGATTGGGTATTGAGGATTGAAGAATGAGTATTGAGGATTGAGGATTGAGGATTGAACATTGAGGATTGGGTGTTGAGGATTGAAGAATGAGGATTGAGGATTGAGGATTGAGGATTGAGCATTGAAGATTGAGTATTGAGGATTGAAGATTGAGTATTGAGGATTGAAGATTGAGGTTTGAGGAGTGAGTATTGAAGATTGAGGATTTGGGACTGATGATTGAAGATTGAGGATTGAGGATTGAGGATTGAGGATTGAGGATTGAGGATTGAGGATTGGGTATTGAGGATTGAAGATTGAGGATTGAGGATTGAGGATTGAGGATTCAGGATTGAGGATTGAGGATTGAGGATTGAAGATTGAGTATTGAGGATTGAAGATTGAGGATTGAGGATTGAGGATTGAGGATTGAGGATTGAAGATTGAGGATTGAGGATTGAGGATTGAGGATTGAGGATTGAAGATTGAGGATTGGCTATTGAGGATTGAAGAATGAGGATTGAGTATTGAGTATTGCGGATTGAGGATTGAAGATTGAGTATTGAGGATTGAAGGTTGACGATTGAGGATTCAGGATTGAGGATTGAGGATTGAGGATAGAGGATTGAGGATTGAAGATTGAGTATTGAGGATTGAATCTTGAGAATTAAGGATTGAGGATAGAGGATTGAGGATTGAAGATTGAGTACTGAGGATTGAAGATTAAGATTGAGGATTGAGGATTGAGGATTGAGGATTGAGGATTGAGGATTGAGGATTGAAGATTGAGGATTGCGTATTGAGGATAGAACATTGAGGATTGAGGATTGAGTATTGAGGATTGAAGATTGAGGATTGTAGATTGAATATTGACGATTGAAGATTGAGGATCGAGGATTGAGGGTTGTGGATTGAGGACGAGGACTGAGGGTTGAGTATTGATGTTTGAGGTCTGAGGATTGAGGATTGAGGATTGAGAATTGAGGACTGAGGATTGAGGATTGAAGATTGAGGATTGGGTGTTGCGGATTGAAGGATGAGGATTGAGGATTGAGGATTGAGGATTGAGGATTGAAGATTGAGTATTGAGCTTTGAAGATTGATGATTGAGGATTGAGGATTGAGGATTGAGTATTGAGGATTGCGGATAGAAGATTGAGGATTGGGTATTGAGGATTGAACATTGAGGATTGAGGATTGAGGATTGAGGATTGAGGATTGAGGACTGAAGATTGAGTATTGATGATTGAATATTGAGGATTGAGGATTGATGGTTGTGGATTGAGGACGAGGACTGAGGGCTGAGTATTGATGTTTGAGGTCTGAGGATTGAGGATTGAGGATTGAGGATTGTGGATTGAGGATTGAGGATTGAAGATTGAGTATTGAGGATTGAAAATTGAGGATTGAGGATTCAGGATTGAGGATTGAGGATTGAGGATTGAGGATTGAGGATTGAAGATTGAGTATTGAGGATTGAAGATTGAGGATTGAGGATTGAGGATTGCGGATTGAGGATTGAGGATGAGGGCTGAGGGTTGAGGATTGAGGTCTGAGGACTGGGGACTGAGAATTGAGGATTGAGAATCGAGGATTGAGGATTGAGGATTGAGAATTGAGAATTGAGAATGAGGACTGAGGTTTGAGGATTTAGGTTTGAGGAATGAAGATTGAGGATTGAGGATTGAGGATTGAGGATTGAGGATTGACAATTGATTTTTGAGGACTGAGGGCTGAAGATTGAAGATTCAGGATTGAGGATTCGGGATTGAGGTTTGAGGACTGAGGATTGAGGATTGAGGATTGAGGATTGAGAATTGATGATTGAGGATTGAGTATTGAGGTTTGTGAATTGAGGACGAGGAGTGAGGTTTGAGTATTGATGTTTGAGGTCTGAGGATTGAGGATTGAGAATTCAGGATTGAGGATTGAGGATTGAAGATTGAGGATTGGGTATTGAGGATTGAAGAATGCGGATTGAGGATTGAGGATTGAGGATTGAGGATTGAAGACTGAGTATTGAGGATTGAAGATTGTGGATTGAGGTGTGAGTATTGAAGATTGAGGATTTGGGACTGAGGATTGAAGATTGAGGATTGAGGATTGAGGATTGAGGATTGAGGATTGAGGATTGAGGATTGAAGATTGAGGATTGGGTATTGAGGATTGAAGAATGAGGATTGAGGATTGAGGATTGAGGATTGAGGATTGAGTATTGAAGATTGAGTATTGAGGATTGAAGGTTGAGGATTGAGGATTGAGGATTGAGGATTGAGAATTGCGGATAGAAGATTCAGGATTGGGTATTGCGGATTGAACATTGAGGATTGAGGATTGAGGATTGAGGATTGAGGATTGAGGATTGAGGATTGAGAATTGAGGATTGAGTATTGAGGATTGAAGATTGAGGATTGGGTATTGAGGATTGCAGAATGAGGATTGAGGATTGAGGATTGAGGATTGGGGATTGAGGATTGAAGACTGAGTATTGAGGATTGAAGGTTGACGATTGAGGAGTGAGTATTGAAGATTGAGGATTTGGGACTGAGGATTGAAGATTGAGGATTGAGGATTGAGGATTGAGGATTGAGGATGAAGGATTGAGGATAGAGGATTGAGGATTGAAGATTGAGTACTGAGGATTGAAGGTTAAGATTGAGGATTGAGGATTGAGGATTGAGGATTGAGGATTGAGGATTGAGGATTGAAGATTGAGGATTGCGTATTGAGGATAGAACATTGAGGATTGAGGATTGAGTATTGAGGATTGAAGATTGAGGATTGTAGATTGAATATTGACGATTGAAGATTGAGGATCGAGGATTGAGGGTTGTGGATTGAGGACGAGGACTGAGGGTTGAGTATTGATGTTTGAGGTCTGAGGATTGAGGATTGAGGATTGAGAATTGAGGACTGAGGATTGAGGATTGAAGATTGAGGATTGGGTGTTGCGGATTGAAGGATGAGGATTGAGGATTGAGGATTGAGGATTGAGTATTGAGGATTGAAGATTGATGATTGTAGATTGAATATTGACGATTGAAGATTGAGGATCGAGGATTGAGGGTTGTGGATTGAGGACGAGGACTGAGGGTTGAGTATTGATGTTTGAGGTCTGAGGATTGAGGATTGAGGATTGAGAATTGAGGACTGAGGATTGAGGATTGAAGATTGAGGATTGGGTGTTGCGGATTGAAGGATGAGGATTGAGGATTGAGGATTGAGGATTGAGTATTGAAGATTGAGTATTGAGCTTTGAAGTTTGATGATTGAGGATTGAGGATTGAGGATTGAGTATTGAGGATTGCGGATAGAAGATTGAGGATTGGGTATTGAGGATTGAGCATTGAGGATTGAGGATTGAGGATTGAGGATTGAGGATTGAGGACTGAAGATTGAGTATTGATGATTGAATATTGAGGATTGAGGATTGATGGTTGTGGATTGAGGACGAGGACTGAGGGTTGAGTATTGATGTTTGAGGTCTGAGGATTGAGGACTGAAGATTGAGGATTGGGTATTGAGGATTGAAGAATGCGGATTGAGGATTGAGGATTGAGGATTGAGGATTGAAGACTGAGTATTGAGGATTGAAGATTGTGGATTGAGGTGTGAGTATTGAAGATTGAGGATTTGGGACTGAGGATTGAAGATTGAGGATTGAGGATTGAGGATTGAGGATTGAGGATTGAGGATTGAGGATTGAAGATTGAGGATTGGGTATTGAGGATTGAAGAATGAGGATTGAGGATTGAGGATTGAGGATTGAACATTGAGGATTGGGTGTTGAGGATTGAAGAATGAGGATTGAGGATTGAGGATTGAGGATTGAGCATTGAAGATTGAGTATTGAGGATTGAAGATTGAGTATTGAGGATTGAGGATTGAGGATTGAGGATTGCGGATAGAGGATTCAGGATTGGGTATTGCGGATTGAACATTGAGGATTGAGAATTGAGGATTGAGGATTGAGGATTGAGGATTGAGGATTGAGAATTGAGGATTGAGTATTGAGGATTGAAGATTGAGGATTGGGTATTGAGGATTGCAGAATGAGGATTGAGGATTGAGGATTGAGGATTGGGGATTGAGGATTGAAGACTGAGTATTGAGGATTGAAGATTGAGGTTTGAGGAGTGAGTATTGAAGATTGAGGATTTGGGACTGATGATTGAAGATTGAGGATTGAGGATTGAGGATTGAGGATTGAGGATTGAGGATTGAGGATTGGGTATTGAGGATTGAAGATTGAGGATTGAGGATTGAGGATTGAGGATTGAGGATTGAGGATTGAGGATTGAGGATTGAAGATTGAGTATTGAGGATTGAAGATTGAGGATTGAGGATTGAGGATTGAGGATTGAGGATTGAAGATTGAGGATTGAGGATTGAGGATTGAGGATTGAGGATTGAAGATTGAGGATTGGCTATTGAGGATTGAAGAATGAGGATTGAGTATTGAGTATTGCGGATTGAGGATTGAAGATTGAGTATTGAGGATTGAAGGTTGACGATTGAGGATTCAGGATTGAGGATTGAGGATTGAGGATAGAGGATTGAGGATTGAAGATTGAGTATTGAGGATTGAATCTTGAGAATTAAGGATTGAGGATAGAGGATTGAGGATTGAAGATTGAGTACTGAGGATTGAAGATTAAGATTGAGGATTGAGGATTGAGGATTGAGGATTGAGGATTGAGGATTGAGGATTGAAGATTGAGGATTGCGTATTGAGGATAGAACATTGAGGATTGAGGATTGAGTATTGAGGATTGAAGATTGAGGATTGTAGATTGAATATTGACGATTGAAGATTGAGGATCGAGGATTGAGGGTTGTGGATTGAGGACGAGGACTGAGGGTTGAGTATTGATGTTTGAGGTCTGAGGATTGAGGATTGAGGATTGAGAATTGAGGACTGAGGATTGAGGATTGAAGATTGAGGATTGGGTGTTGCGGATTGAAGGATGAGGATTGAGGATTGAGGATTGAGGATTGAGTATTGAAGATTGAGTATTGAGCTTTGAAGTTTGATGATTGAGGATTGAGGATTGAGGATTGAGTATTGAGGATTGCGGATAGAAGATTGAGGATTGGGTATTGAGGATTGAGCATTGAGGATTGAGGATTGAGGATTGAGGATTGAGGACTGAGGACTGAAGATTGAGTATTGATGATTGAATATTGAGGATTGAGGATTGATGGTTGTGGATTGAGGACGAGGACTGAGGGTTGAGTATTGATGTTTGAGGTCTGAGGATTGAGGATTCAAGATTGAGGATTGGGTATTGAGGATTGAAGAATGCGGATTGAGGATTGAGGATTGAGGATTGAGGATTGAAGACTGAGTATTGAGGATTGAAGATTGTGGATTGAGGTGTGAGTATTGAAGATTGAGGATTTGGGACTGAGGATTGAAGATTGAGGATTGAGGATTGAGGATTGAGGATTGAGGATTGAGGATTGAGGATTGAAGATTGAGGATTGGGTATTGAGGATTGAAGAATGAGGATTGAGGATTGAGGATTGAGGATTGAACATTGAGGATTGGGTGTTGAGGATTGAAGAATGAGGATTGAGGATTGAGGATTGAGGATTGAGCATTGAAGATTGAGTATTGAGGATTGAAGATTGAGTATTGAGGATTGAGGATTGAGGATTGCGGATAGAAGATTCAGGATTGGGTATTGCGGATTGAACATTGAGGATTGAGAATTGAGGATTGAGGATTGAGGATTGAGGATTGAGGATTGAGAATTGAGGATTGAGTATTGAGGATTGAAGATTGAGGATTGGGTATTGAGGATTGCAGAATGAGGATTGAGGATTGAGGATTGAGGATTGGGGATTGAGGATTGAAGACTGAGTATTGAGGATTGAAGATTGAGGTTTGAGGAGTGAGTATTGAAGATTGAGGATTTGGGACTGATGATTGAAGATTGAGGATTGAGGATTGAGGATTGAGGATTGAGGATTGAGGATTGAGTATTGGGTATTGAGGATTGAAGATTGAGGATTGAGGATTGAGGATTGAGGATTCAGGATTGAGGATTGAGGATTGAGGATTGAGGATTGAAGATTGAGTATTGAGGATTGAAGATTGAGGATTGAGGATTGAGGATTGAGGATTGAGGATTGAAGATTGAGGATTGAGGATTGAGGATTGAGGATTGAGGATTGAAGATTGAGGATTGGCTATTGAGGATTGAAGAATGAGGATTGAGTATTGAGTATTGCGGATTGAGGATTGAAGATTGAGTATTGAGGATTGAAGGTTGACGATTGAGGATTCAGGATTGAGGATTGAGGATTGAGGATAGAGGATTGAGGATTGAAGATTGAGTATTGAGGATTGAATCTTGAGAATTAAGGATTGAGGATAGAGGATTGAGGATTGAAGATTGAGTACTGAGGATTGAAGATTAAGATTGAGGATTGAGGATTGAGGATTGAGGATTGAGGATTGAGGATTGAGGATTGAAGATTGAGGATTGCGTATTGAGGATAGAACATTGAGGATTGAGGATTGAGTATTGAGGATTGAAGATTGAGGATTGTAGATTGAATATTGACGATTGAAGATTGAGGATCGAGGATTGAGGGTTGTGGATTGAGGACGAGGACTGAGGGTTGAGTATTGATGTTTGAGGTCTGAGGATTGAGGATTGAGGATTGAGAATTGAGGACTGAGGATTGAGGATTGAAGATTGAGGATTGGGTGTTGCGGATTGAAGGATGAGGATTGAGGATTGAGGATTGAGGATTGAGGATTGAAGATTGAGTATTGAGCTTTGAAGATTGATGATTGAGGATTGAGGATTGAGGATTGAGTATTGAGGATTGCGGATAGAAGATTGAGGATTGGGTATTGAGGATTGAACATTGAGGATTGAGGATTGAGGATTGAGGATTGAGGATTGAGGACTGAAGATTGAGTATTGATGATTGAATATTGAGGATTGAGGATTGATGGTTGTGGATTGAGGACGAGGACTGAGGGCTGAGTATTGATGTTTGAGGTCTGAGGATTGAGGATTGAGGATTGAGGATTGTGGATTGAGGATTGAGGATTGAAGATTGAGTATTGAGGATTGAAAATTGAGGATTGAGGATTCAGGATTGAGGATTGAGGATTGAGGATTGAGGATTGAGGATTGAAGATTGAGTATTGAGGATTGAAGATTGAGGATTGAGGATTGAGGATTGCGGATTGAGGATTGAGGATGAGGGCTGAGGGTTGAGGATTGAGGTCTGAGGACTGGGGACTGAGAATTGAGGATTGAGGATCGAGGATTGAGGATTGAGGATTGAGAATTGAGAATTGAGAATGAGGACTGAGGTTTGAGGATTTAGGTTTGAGGAATGAAGATTGAGGATTGAGGATTGAGGATTGAGGATTGAGGATTGACAATTGATTTTTGAGGACTGAGGGCTGAAGATTGAAGATTCAGGATTGAGGATTCGGGATTGAGGTTTGAGGACTGAGGATTGAGGATTGAGGATTGAGGATTGAGAATTGATGATTGAGGATTGAGTATTGAGGTTTGTGAATTGAGGACGAGGAGTGAGGTTTGAGTATTGATGTTTGAGGTCTGAGGATTGAGGATTGAGAATTCAGGATTGAGGATTGAGGATTGAAGATTGAGGATTGGGTATTGAGGATTGAAGAATGCGGATTGAGGATTGAGGATTGAGGATTGAGGATTGAAGACTGAGTATTGAGGATTGAAGATTGTGGATTGAGGTGTGAGTATTGAAGATTGAGGATTTGGGACTGAGGATTGAAGATTGAGGATTGAGGATTGAGGATTGAGGATTGAGGATTGAGGATTGAGGATTGAAGATTGAGGATTGGGTATTGAGGATTGAAGAATGAGGATTGAGGATTGAGGATTGAGGATTGAGGATTGAGTATTGAAGATTGAGTATTGAGGATTGAAGATTGAGGATTGAGGATTGAGGATTGAGGATTGAGAATTGCGGATAGAAGATTCAGGATTGGGTATTGCGGATTGAACATTGAGGATTGAGGATTGAGGATTGAGGATTGAGGATTGAGGATTGAGGATTGAGAATTGAGGATTGAGTATTGAGGATTGAAGATTGAGGATTGGGTATTGAGGATTGCAGAATGAGGATTGAGGATTGAGGATTGAGGATTGGGGATTGAGGATTGAAGACTGAGTATTGAGGATTGAAGGTTGACGATTGAGGAGTGAGTATTGAAGATTGAGGATTTGGGACTGAGGATTGAAGATTGAGGATTGAGGATTGAGGATTGAGGATTGAGGATGAAGGATTGAGGATAGAGGATTGAGGATTGAAGATTGAGTACTGAGGATTGAAGATTAAGATTGAGGATTGAGGATTGAGGATTGATGATTGAGGGTTGAGGATTGAGGATTGAAGATTGAGGATTGCGTATTGAGGATAGAACATTGAGGATTGAGGATTGAGTATTGAGGATTGAAGATTGAGGATTGTAGATTGAATATTGACGATTGAAGATTGAGGATCGAGGATTGAGGGTTGTGGATTGAGGACGAGGACTGAGGGTTGAGTATTGATGTTTGAGGTCTGAGGATTGAGGATTGAGGATTGAGAATTGAGGACTGAGGATTGAGGATTGAAGATTGAGGATTGGGTGTTGCGGATTGAAGGATGAGGATTGAGGATTGAGGATTGAGGATTGAGTATTGAGGATTGAAGATTGAGGATTGTAGATTGAATATTGACGATTGAAGATTGAGGATCGAGGATTGAGGGTTGTGGATTGAGGACGAGGACTGAGGGTTGAGTATTGATGTTTGAGGTCTGAGGATTGAGGATTGAGGATTGAGAATTGAGGACTGAGGATTGAGGATTGAAGATTGAGGATTGGGTGTTGCGGATTGAAGGATGAGGATTGAGGATTGAGGATTGAGGATTGAGTATTGAAGATTGAGTATTGAGCTTTGAAGTTTGATGATTGAGGATTGAGGATTGAGGATTGAGTATTGAGGATTGCGGATAGAAGATTGAGGATTGGGTATTGAGGATTGAGCATTGAGGATTGAGGATTGAGGATTGAGGATTGAGGATTGAGGACTGAAGATTGAGTATTGATGATTGAATATTGAGGATTGAGGATTGATGGTTGTGGATTGAGGACGAGGACTGAGGGTTGAGTATTGATGTTTGAGGTCTGAGGATTGAGGACTGAAGATTGAGGATTGGGTATTGAGGATTGAAGAATGCGGATTGAGGATTGAGGATTGAGGATTGAGGATTGAAGACTGAGTATTGAGGATTGAAGATTGTGGATTGAGGTGTGAGTATTGAAGATTGAGGATTTGGGACTGAGGATTGAAGATTGAGGATTGAGGATTGAGGATTGAGGATTGAGGATTGAGGATTGAGGATTGAAGATTGAGGATTGGGTATTGAGGATTGAAGAATGAGGATTGAGGATTGAGGATTGAGGATTGAACATTGAGGATTGGGTGTTGAGGATTGAAGAATGAGGATTGAGGATTGAGGATTGAGGATTGAGCATTGAAGATTGAGTATTGAGGATTGAAGATTGAGGATTGAGGATTGATGGTTGTGGATTGAGGACGAGGACTGAGGGTTGAGTATTGATGTTTGAGGTCTGAGGATTGAGGACTGAAGATTGAGGATTGGGTATTGAGGATTGAAGAATGCGGATTGAGGATTGAGGATTGAGGATTGAGGATTGAAGACTGAGTATTGAGGATTGAAGATTGTGGATTGAGGTGTGAGTATTGAAGATTGAGGATTTGGGACTGAGGATTGAAGATTGAGGATTGAGGATTGAGGATTGAGGATTGAGGATTGAGGATTGAGGATTGCGGATAGAAGATTCAGGATTGGGTATTGCGGATTGAACATTGAGGATTGAGAATTGAGGATTGAGGATTGAGGATTGAGGATTGAGGATTGAGAATTGAGGATTGAGTATTGAGGATTGAAGATTGAGGATTGGGTATTGAGGATTGCAGAATGAGGATTGAGGATTGAGGATTGAGGATTGGGGATTGAGGATTGAAGACTGAGTATTGAGGATTGAAGATTGAGGTTTGAGGAGTGAGTATTGAAGATTGAGGATTTGGGACTGATGATTGAAGATTGACGATTGAGGATTGAGGATTGAGGATTGAGGATTGAGGATTGAGGATTGGGTATTGAGGATTGAAGATTGAGGATTGAGGATTGAGGATTGAGGATTGAGGATTGAGGATTGAGGATTGAGGATTGAAGATTGAGTATTGAGGATTGAAGATTGAGGATTGAGGATTGAGGATTGAGGATTGAGGATTGAAGATTGAGGATTGAGGATTGAGGATTGAGGATTGAGGATTGAAGATTGAGGATTGGCTATTGAGGATTGAAGAATGAGGATTGAGTATTGAGTATTGCGGATTGAGGATTGAAGATTGAGTATTGAGGATTGAAGGTTGACGATTGAGGATTCAGGATTGAGGATTGAGGATTGAGGATAGAGGATTGAGGATTGAAGATTGAGTATTGAGGATTGAATCTTGAGAATTAAGGATTGAGGATAGAGGATTGAGGATTGAAGATTGAGTACTGAGGATTGAAGATTAAGATTGAGGATTGAGGATTGAGGATTGAGGATTGAGGATTGAGGATTGAGGATTGAAGATTGAGGATTGCGTATTGAGGATAGAACATTGAGGATTGAGGATTGAGTATTGAGGATTGAAGATTGAGGATTGTAGATTGAATATTGACGATTGAAGATTGAGGATCGAGGATTGTGGGTTGTGGATTGAGGACGAGGACTGAGGGTTGAGTATTGATGTTTGAGGTCTGAGGATTGAGGATTGAGGATTGAGAATTGAGGACTGAGGATTGAGGATTGAAGATTGAGGATTGGGTGTTGCGGATTGAAGGATGAGGATTGAGGATTGAGGATTGAGGATTGAGTATTGAAGATTGAGTATTGAGCTTTGAAGTTTGATGATTGAGGATTGAGGATTGAGGATTGAGTATTGAGGATTGCGGATAGAAGATTGAGGATTGGGTATTGAGGATTGAGCATTGAGGATTGAGGATTGAGGATTGAGGATTGAGGACTGAGGACTGAAGATTGAGTATTGATGATTGAATATTGAGGATTGAGGATTGATGGTTGTGGATTGAGGACGAGGACTGAGGGTTGAGTATTGATGTTTGAGGTCTGAGGATTGAGGATTGAAGATTGAGGATTGGGTATTGAGGATTGAAGAATGCGGATTGAGGATTGAGGATTGAGGATTGAGGATTGAAGACTGAGTATTGAGGATTGAAGATTGTGGATTGAGGTGTGAGTATTGAAGATTGAGGATTTGGGACTGAGGATTGAAGATTGAGGATTGAGGATTGAGGATTGAGGATTGAGGATTGAGGATTGAACATTGAGGATTGGGTGTTGAGGATTGAAGAATGAGGATTGAGGATTGAGGATTGAGGATTGAGCATTGAAGATTGAGTATTGAGGATTGAAGATTGAGTATTGAGGATTGAGGATTGAGGATTGAGGATTGCGGATAGAAGATTCAGGATTGGGTATTGCGGATTGAACATTGAGGATTGAGTATTGAGGATTGAGGATTGAGGATTGAGGATTGAGGATTGAGAATTGAGGATTGAGTATTGAGGATTGAAGATTGAGGATTGGGTATTGAGGATTGCAGAATGAGGATTGAGGATTGAGGATTGAGGATTGGGGATTGAGGATTGAAGACTGAGTATTGAGGATTGAAGATTGAGGTTTGAGGAGTGAGTATTGAAGATTGAGGATTTGGGACTGATGATTGAAGATTGAGGATTGAGGATTGAGGATTGAGGATTGAGGATTGAGGATTGAGGATTGAAGATTGAGGATTGGGTATTGAGGATTGAAGATTGAGTATTGAGGATTGAAGATTGACGATTGATGATTGAGGATTGAGGATTGAGGATTGAGGATTGAGGATTGAGGATTGAGGATTGAGGATTGAAGATTGAGGATTGCGTATTGAGGATAGAACATTGAGGATTGAGGATTGAGTAATGAGGATTGAAGATTGAGGATTGTAGATTGAATATTGATGATTGAAGATTGAGGATCGAGGATTGAGGGTTGTGGATTGAGGACGAGGACTGAGGGTTGAGTATTGATGTTTGAGGTCTGAGGATTGAGGATTGAGGATTGAGAATTGAGGACTGAGGATTGAGGATTGAAGATTGAGGATTGGGTGTTGCGGATTGAAGGATGAGGATTGAGGATTGAGGATTGAGGATTGAGGATTGAGGATTGAGGATTGAGGATTGAGGATTGAGGATTGACGATTGAGGATTGGGTATTGAGGATTGAAGAATGA
Source organism: Calliopsis andreniformis (assembly GCF_051401765.1). Lineage (NCBI taxonomy): Eukaryota > Metazoa > Arthropoda > Insecta > Hymenoptera > Andrenidae > Calliopsis > Calliopsis andreniformis. The sequence continues at coordinate 274,688 of NW_027480536.1, forward strand.
GGATTGAGGATTGAGGATTGAGGATTGAACATTGAGGATTGGGTGTTGAGGATTGAAGAATGAGGATTGAGGATTGAGGATTGAGGATTGAGCATTGAAGATTGAGTATTGAGGATTGAAGATTGAGTATTGAGGATTGAGGATTGAGGATTGAGGATTGCGGATAGAAGATTCAGGATTGAGTATTGCGGATTGAACATTGAGGATTGAGAATTGAGGATTGAGGATTGAGGATTGAGGATTGAGGATTGAGAATTGAGGATTGAGTATTGAGGATTGAAGATTGAGGATTGGGTATTGAGGATTGCAGAATGAGGATTGAGGATTGAGGATTGAGGATTGGGGATTGAGGATTGAAGACTGAGTATTGAGGATTGAAGATTGAGGTTTGAGGAGTGAGTATTGAAGATTGAGGATTTGGGACTGATGATTGAAGATTGAGGATTGAGGATTGAGGATTGAGGATTGAGGATTGAGGATTGAGGATTGAAGATTGAGGATTGGGTATTGAGGATTGAAGATTGAGTATTGAGGATTGAAGATTGACGATTGATGATTGAGGATTGAGGATTGAGGATTGAGGATTGAGGATTGAGGATTGAGGATTGAGGATTGAAGATTGAGGATTGCGTATTGAGGATAGAACATTGAGGATTGAGGATTGAGTATTGAGGATTGAAGATTGAGGATTGTAGATTGAATATTGATGATTGAAGATTGAGGATCGAGGATTGAGGGTTGTGGATTGAGGACGAGGACTGAGGGTTGAGTATTGATGTTTGAGGTCTGAGGATTGAGGATTGAGGATTGAGAATTGAGGACTGAGGATTGAGGATTGAAGATTGAGGATTGGGTGTTGCGGATTGAAGGATGAGGATTGAGGATTGAGGATTGAGGATTGAGGATTGAAGATTGAGTATTGAGCTTTGAAGATTGATGATTGAGGATTGAGGATTGAGGATTGAGTATTGAGGATTGCGGATAGAAGATTGAGGATTGGGTATTGAGGATTGAACATTGAGGATTGAGGATTGAGGATTGAGGATTGAGGATTGAGGACTGAAGATTGAGTATTGAGGATTGAAAGTTGAGGATTGAGGATTCAGGATTGAGGATTGAGGATTGAGGATTGAGGATTGAGGATTGAAGATTGAGTATTGAGGATTGAAGATTGAGGATTGAGGATTGAGGATTGCGGATTGAGGATTGAGGATGAGGGCTGAGGGTTGAGGATTGAGGTCTGAGGACTGGGGACTGAGGATTGAGGATTGAGAATTGAGGATTGAGGATTGAGGATTGAGAATTGAGAATTGAGAATGAGGACTGAGGTTTGAGGATTTAGGTTTGAGGAATGAGGATTGAGGGTTGAGGATTGACAATTGATTTTTGAGGACTGAGGGCTGAAGATTGAAGATTCCGGATTGAGGATTCGGGATTGAGGTTTGAGGACTGAGGATTGAGGATTGAGGATTGAGGATTGAGAATTGAAGATTGAGGATTGAGTATTGAGGTTTGTGAATTGAGGACGAGGACTGAGGTTTGAGTATTGATGTTTGAGGTCTGAGGATTGAGGATTGAGGATTGAGAATTCAGGATTGAGGATTGAGGATTGAAGATTGAGGATTGGGTATTGAGGATTGAAGAATGCGGATTGAGGATTGAGGATTGAGGATTGAGGATTGAAGACTGAGTATTGAGGATTGAAGATTGTGGATTGAGGTGTGAGTATTGAAGATTGAGGATTTGGGACTGAGGATTGAAGATTGAGGATTGAGGATTGAGGATTGAGGATTGAGGATTGAGGATTGAGGATTGAAGATTGAGGATTGGGTATTGAGGATTGAAGAATGAGGATTGAGGATTGAGGATTGAGGATTGAACATTGAGGATTGGGTGTTGAGGATTGAAGAATGAGGATTGAGGATTGAGGATTGAGGATTGAGCATTGAAGATTGAGTATTGAGGATTGAAGATTGAGGATTGAGGATTGAGGATTGAGGATTGAGGATTGAGGATTGAGGATTGAGGATTGAAGATTGAGGATTGCGTATTGAGGATAGAACATTGAGGATTGAGGATTGAGTATTGAGGATTGAAGATTGAGGATTGTAGATTGAATATTGATGATTGAAGATTGAGGATCGAGGATTGAGGGTTGTGGATTGAGGACGAGGACTGAGGGTTGAGTATTGATGTTTGAGGTCTGAGGATTGAGGATTGAGGATTGAGAATTGAGGACTGAGGATTGAGGATTGAAGATTGAGGATTGGGTGTTGCGGATTGAAGGATGAGGATTGAGGATTGAGGATTGAGGATTGAGGATTGAAGATTGAGTATTGAGCTTTGAAGATTGATGATTGAGGATTGAGGATTGAGGATTGAGTATTGAGGATTGCGGATAGAAGATTGAGGATTGGGTATTGAGGATTGAACATTGAGGATTGAGGATTGAGGATTGAGGATTGAGGATTGAGGACTGAAGATTGAGTATTGATGATTGAATATTGAGGATTGAGGATTGATGGTTGTGGATTGAGGACGAGGACTGAGGGCTGAGTATTGATGTTTGAGGTCTGAGGATTGAGGATTGAGAATTGAGGATTGAGGATTGAGGATTGTGGATTGAGGACTGAGGATTGAAGATTGAGTATTGAGGATTGAAAGTTGAGGATTGAGGATTCAGGATTGAGGATTGAGGATTGAGGATTGAGGATTGAGTATTGAAGATTGAGTATTGAGGATTGAAGATTGAGGATTGAGGATTGAGGATTGCGGATTGAGGATTGAGGATGAGGGCTGAGGGTTGAGTATTGAGGTCTGAGGACTGGGGACTGAGGATTGAGGATTGAGAATTGAGGATTGAGGATTGAGGATTGAGAATTGAGAATTGAGAATGAGGACTGAGGTTTGAGGATTTAGGTTTGAGGAATGAGGATTGAGGATTGAGGATTGAGGATTGAGGATTGAGGATTGACAATTGATTTTTGAGGACTGAGGGCTGAAGATTGAAGATTCAGGATTGAGGATTCGGGATTGAGGTTTGAGGACTGAGGATTGAGGATTGAGGATTGAGGATTGAGAATTGAAGATTGAGGATTGAGTATTGAGGTTTGTGAATTGAGGACGAGGACTGAGGTTTGAGTATTGATGTTTGAGGTCTGAGGATTGAGGATTGAGGATTGAGAATTCAGGATTGAGGATTGAGGATTGAAGATTGAGGATTGGGTATTGAGGATTGAAGAATGCGGATTGAGGATTGAGGATTGAGGATTGAGGATTGAAGACTGAGTATTGAGGATTGAAGATTGTGGATTGAGGTGTGAGTATTGAAGATTGAGGATTTGGGACTGAGGATTGAAGATTGAGGATTGAGGATTGAGGATTGAGGATTGAGGATTGAGGATTGAGGATTGAAGATTGAGGATTGGGTATTGAGGATTGAAGAATGAGGATTGAGGATTGAGGATTGAGGATTGAACATTGAGGATTGGGTGTTGAGGATTGAAGAATGAGGATTGAGGATTGAGGATTGAGGATTGAGCATTGAAGATTGAGTATTGAGGATTGAAGATTGAGGATTGAGGATTGAGGATTGAGGATTGAGAATTGCGGATAGAAGATTCAGGATTGGGTATTGCGGATTGAACTTTGAGGATTGAGGATTGAGGATTGAGGATTGAGGATTGAGGATTGAGGATTGAGAATTGAGGATTGAGTATTGAGGATTGAAGATTGAGGATTGGGTATTGAGGATTGCAGAATGAGGATTGAGGATTGAGGATTGAGGATTGGGGATTGAGGATTGAAGACTGAGTATTGAGGATTGAAGATTGAGGTTTGAGGAGTGAGTATTGAAGATTGAGGATTTGGGACTGAGGATTGAAGATTGAGGATTGAGGATTGAGGATTGAGGATTGAGGATTGAGGATTGAGGATTGAAGATTGAGGATTGGGTATTGAGGATTGAAGATTGAGTATTGAGGATTGAAGATTGACGATTGATGATTGAGGATTGAGGATCGAGGATCGAGGATTGAGGATTGAGGATTGAAGATTGAGTATTGAGGATTGAAGATTGAGGATTGAAGATTGAGGATTGAGGATTGAGGATTGAAGATTGAGGATTGAGGATTGAGGATTGAGGGGTGAGGATTGAAGATTGAGGATTGACTATTGAGGATTGAAGAATGAGGATTGAGTATTGAGTATTGCGGATTGAGGATTGAAGATTGAGTATTGAGGATTGAAGGTTGACGATTGAGGATTCAGGATTGAGGTTTGAGGATTGAGGATAGAGGATTGAGGATTGAAGATTGAGTATTGAGTATTGAATCTTGAGAATTAAGGATTGAGGATTGAGGATTGAGGATTGAAGATTGAGTACTGAGGATTGAAGATTAAGATTGAGGATTGAGGATTGAGGATTGAGGATTGAGGATTGAGGATTGAGGATTGAAGATTGAGGATTGCGTATTGAGGATACAACATTGAGGATTGAGGATTGAGTATTGAGGATTGAAGATTGAGGATTGTAGATTGAATATTGATGATTGAAGATTGAGGATCGAGGATTGAGGGTTGTGGATTGAGGACGAGGACTGAGGGTTGAGTATTGATGTTTGAGGTCTGAGGATTGAGGATTGAGGATTGAGAATTGAGGACTGAGGATTGAGGATTGAAGATTGAGGATTGGGTGTTGCGGATTGAAGGATGAGGATTGAGGATTGAGGATTGAGGATTGAGGATTGAAGATTGAGTATTGAGCTTTGAAGATTGATGATTGAGGATTGAGGATTGAGGATTGAGTATTGAGGATTGCGGATAGAAGATTGAGGATTGGGTATTGAGGATTGAACATTGAGGATTGAGGATTGAGGATTGAGGATTGAGGATTGAGGATTGAGGACTGAAGATTGAGTATTGATGATTGAATATTGAGGATTGAGGATTGATGGTTGTGGATTGAGGACGAGGACTGAGGGTTGAGTATTGATGTTTGAGGTCTGAGGATTGAGGATTGAGGATTGAGGATTGAGGATTGTGGATTGAGGATTGAGGATTGAAGATTGAGTATTGAGGATTGAAGATTGAGGATTGGGTATTGAGGATTGCAGAATGAGGATTGAGGATTGAGGATTGAGGATTGGGGATTGAGGATTGAAGACTGAGTATTGAGGATTGAAGATTGAGGTTTGAGGAGTGAGTATTGAAGATTGAGGATTTGGGACTGATGATTGAAGATTGAGGATTGAGGATTGAGGATTGAGGATTGAGGATTGAGGATTGAGGATTGAAGATTGAGGATTGGGTATTGAGGATTGAAGATTGAGTATTGAGGATTGAAGATTGACGATTGATGATTGAGGATTGAGGATTGAGGATTGAGGATTGAGGATTGAGGATTGAGGATTGAGGATTGAAGATTGAGGATTGCGTATTGAGGATAGAACATTGAGGATTGAGGATTGAGTATTGAGGATTGAAGATTGAGGATTGTAGATTGAATATTGATGATTGAAGATTGAGGATCGAGGATTGAGGGTTGTGGATTGAGGACGAGGACTGAGGGTTGAGTATTGATGTTTGAGGTCTGGGGATTGAGGATTGAGGATTGAGAATTGAGGACTTAGGATTGAGGATTGAAGATTGAGGATTGGGTGTTGCGGATTGAAGAATGAGGATTGAGGATTGAGGATTGAGGATTGAGGATTGAAGATTGAGTATTGAGCTTTGAAGATTGATGATTGAGGATTGAGGATTGAGGATTGAGTATTGAGGATTGCGGATAGAAGATTGAGGATTGGGTATTGAGGATTGAACATTGAGGATTGAGGATTGAGGATTGAGGATTGAGGATTGAGGACTGAAGATTGAGTATTGATGATTGAATATTGAGGATTGATGATTGATGGTTGTGGATTGAGGACGAGGACTGAGGGCTGAGTATTGATGTTTGAGGTCTGAGGATTGAGGATTGAGGATTGAGGATTGAGGATTGAGGATTGTGGATTGAGGATTGAGGATTGAAGATTGAGTACTGAGGATTGAAAATTGAGGATTGAGGATTCAGGATTGAGGATTGAGGATTGAGGATTGAGGATTGAGGATTGAAGATTGAGTATTGAGGATTGAAGATAGAGGATTGAGGATTGAGGATTGCGGATTGAGGATTGAGGATGAGGGCTGAGGGTTGAGGATTGAGGTCTGAGGACTGGGGACTGAGGATTGAGGATTGAGAATTGAGGATTGAGGATTGAGGATTGAGAATTGAGAATTGAGAATGAGGACTGAGGTTTGAGGATTTAGGTTTGAGGAATGAGGATTGAGGATTGAGGATTGAGGATTGAGGATTGAGGATTGAGGATTGACAATTGATTTTTGAGGACTGAGGGCTGAAGATTGAAGATTCAGGATTGAGGATTCGGAATTGAGGTTTGAGGACTGAGGATTGAGGATTGAGGATTGAGGATTGAGAATTGAAGATTGAGGATTGAGTATTGAGGTTTGTGAATTGAGGACGAGGACTGAGGTTTGAGTATTGATGTTTGAGGTCTGAGGATTGAGGATTGAGGATTGAGAATTCAGGATTGAGGATTGAGGATTGAAGATTGAGGATTGGGTATTGAGGATTGAAGAATGCGGATTGAGGATTGAGGATTGAGGATTGAGGATTGAAGACTGAGTATTGAGGGTTGAAGATTGTGGATTGAGGTGTGAGTATTGAAGATTGAGGATTTGGGACTGAGGATTGAAGATTGAGGATTGAGGATTGAGGATTGAGGATTGAGGATTGAGGATTGAGGATTGAAGATTGAGGATTGGGTATTGAGGATTGAAGAATGAGGATTGAGGATTGAGGATTGAGGATTGAGGATTGAGCATTGAAGATTGAGTATTGAGGATTGAAGATTGAGGATTGAGGATTGAGGATTGAGGATTGAGAATTGCGGATAGAAGACTCAGGATTGGGTATTGCGGATTGAACATTGAGGATTGAGGATTGAGGATTGAGGATTGAGGATTGAGGATTGAGGATTGAGAATTGAGGATTGAGTATTGAGGATTGAAGATTGAGGATTGGGTATTGAGGATTGCAGAATGAGGATTGAGGATTGAGGATTGAGGATTGGGGATTGAGGATTGAAGACTGAGTATTGAGGATTGAAGATTGAGGTTTGAGGAGTGAGTATTGAAGATTGAGGATTTGGGACTGAGGATTGAAGATTGAGGATTGAGGATTGAGGATTGAGGATTGAGGATTGAGGATTGAGGATTGAAGATTGAGGATTGGGTATTGAGGATTGAAGATTGAGTATTGAGGATTGAAGATTGACGATTGATGATTGAGGATTGAGGATTGAGGATTGAGGATTGAGGATTGAGGATTGAAGATTGAGTATTGAGGATTGAAGATTGAGGATTGAGGATTGAGGATTGAGGATTGAGTATTGAAGATTGAGGATTGCGTATTGAGGATAGAACATTGAGGATTGAGGATTGAGTATTGAGGATTGAAGATTGAGGATTGTAGATTGAATATTGATGATTGAAGATTGAGGATCGAGGATTGAGGGTTGTGGATTGAGGACGAGGACTGAGGGTTGAGTATTGATGTTTGAGATCTGAGGATTGAGGATTGAGGATTGAGAATTGAGGACTGAGGATTGAGGATTGAAGATTGAGGATTGGGTGTTGCGGATTGAAGGATGAGGATTGAGGATTGAGGATTGAGGATTGAGGATTGAAGATTGAGGACTGAGTGTTGAGGGTTGAGTGATGAGAATTGATGTTTGTGGATTGAGATTTGAAGATTGAAGAATGGGGATTGAGTATTGAAAACTGTGAATTGAGGATATTCTCTGGAGGACTGAGGATTGACAATTGATTGTTGAGGACTGAGGGCCGAAGATTGAGGATTCAGCGTTGAGGACTAGGGATTGAGTTTTGAGGACTGAGGATTGAGGGTTCAGGATTGAGGATTGAGGATTGACGCTTGAGGATTGAGGATTGAGGATGGAGGATTGAAGAGAGAGGACAGAGTGTTGAGGATTGTGTGTTGAGAATTGATGTTTGAGGATTGAGATTTGATTATTGGATATTGTGGATTGAGTATTGAACCATGAGAATTCAGGTTATTCTATTGAGTATTGAGAATTGAGGATTGATGGTTGAGTATTGAGTATTGATGGTTGAGGGTTGTGCGTTGAATAGTGAGGGTTGAGTGATGAGAACTGATGTTTGTGGATAGAGATTTGAAGATTGCAGGCTGAGTATTGAGTATTGAAACCTGTGAATTGAGGATATGCTATTGATGATTGAGGATTCACAACTGATTCTTGAAGTCTGAGGGTTGAATATTGAGGGTTCAGGATTGTGGATTCAGGATTGAGAATTGAGGACTGGGGATTGAGGATTGAGGATTGAGGATTGAGGATTGAGTATTGAGGATTGAGGATTGAGGATTGAAGGTTGAATATTGATGATTGAAGATTGAGGATCGACGATTGAGGGTTGCGGATTGAGGACGAGGACTGAGGGTTGAGTATTGATGTTTGAGGTCTGAGGATTGAGGATTGAGGATTGAACATTGAGTATTGAGGATTGGAGATTGAGGATTGAGGATTGAGGATTGAGGATTGAGGATGAGGGCTGAGGGTTGAGGATTGAGGTTTGAGGACAGAGGACTGAGGATTGAGGATTGAGAATTGAGGATTGAGGATTGAGGATTGAAGATTGAGGATTGGGTATTGAGGATTGAAGAATGAGGATTGAGGATTGAGGATTGAGGATTGAGGATTGAGGATTGAAGATTGAGCATTCAGGATTGGAGATGGACGATTGAGGATTGAGGACCGAGGATTGAGGATTGGGGATTGAAGGTTGAGTATTGGGGATTGAAGATTGACGATTGAGGATTGAGAATTGAGGATTGATGATAGAGGATTAAGGATTGAGGATTGGGGATTGAGGATCTAGGATTGGAGATTGATTATTGAGGATTGAAGATTGAGGATTGAGGTTTGAGGAACGAGGATTGAGGATTGAGGATTGAGGACTGAGGATTGACGATTCAGTATTGAAGATTGAGGATTGATTACTGAGGATTGAGGATTGAGTGTTGAGGATTGACGCTTGAGGATTGAGGATTGAGGATGGAGGATTGAAGAGAGAGGACTGAGTGTTGAGGATTGCATGCTGAGAATTGATGTTTGAGGATTGAGATTTGATTATTGAATATTGTGGATTGAGTATTGAACCATGAGAATTCAGGATATTCTTTTGAGTATTGAGAATTGAGGATTGATGGTTGAGTATTGAGGATTGAAGGTTGAGGGTTGTGCGTTGAATATTGTGGATTGAGGATTGAGGATTGAGGATTGAGGATTGAGGATTGAAGACTGAGTATTGATGATTGAAGATTGAGGATTGAGGATTGAGGGTTGAGGTTTCAGAACGAGGACTGACGGTTGAGGATTGAGGTTTGAGGGTTGAGGATTGAGGACTGAGGATTGAGGATTGAGGATTGAGCATTGAGGATTGAAGATTGAGGACTGGGGATTGAGGATTGAAGGTTGAGGATTAAGGATTGAGGTTTGGGGATTGAGGATCTAGGATTGGAGATTGATTATTGAGGATTGAAGATTGAGGATTGAAGGTTGAGAATTGAGAATTGAGGATTGAGGAATGAAGATTGAGGATTCGGTATTGAGGATTGAAGAATGAGGATTGAAGATTGAGGATTGACGATTGAGGATTGAAGATTGAGCATTGAGGATTGAAGATTGAGGATTGAGGATTGAGGATTGAGGATTGAGGATTGCTGATTGCGGATAGAAGATTGAGGATTGGGTATTGCGGATTGAACATTAAGGATTGAGGATTGAGGATTGAGGATTGAGGATTGAGGACTGAAGATTGAATATTGATGATTGAAGGTTGAGGATTGAGGATTGATGGTTGTGGATTGAGGACGAGGACTGAGGGTTGAGTATTGCTGCTTGAGGTCTGAGGATTGAGGATTGAGGATTGAGGATTGAGGATTGAGGATTGAGGATTGAGGATTGTGGATTGAGGATTGAGGATTGAAGATTGAGTAATTAGGATTGAAAATTGAGGATTGAGGATTCAGGATTGAGGATTCAGGATTGAGGATTGAGGATTGAGGATTGAAGCTTGAGTATTGAGTATTGAAGATTGAGGATTGAGGATTGAGGATTGCGGATTGAGGATTGAGGATGAGGGCTGAGGGTTGAGGATTGAGGTCTCAGGACTGGGGACTGAGGATTGAGGATTGAGAATTGAGGATTGAGGATTGAGGATTGAAGATTGAGGATTGGGTATTGAGGATTGAAGAATGAGGATTGAGGATTGAGGATTGAGGATTGAGGATTGAAGATTGAGGATTGAAGATTGAGGATTGAGTATTGAATATTGAGTATTGAGGATTGAAGATTGAGGATTGAGGATTGAGTGTTGACGATTGAGGACGAGGACTGACGGTTGAGGATTGAGGTTTGAGGGTTGAGGATTGAGGACTGAGGATTGAGGATTGAGGATTGAGCATTGAGGATTGAAGATTGAGGACTGGGGATTGAGGATGGAAGGTTGAGGATTAAGGATTGAGGTTTGGGGATTGAGGATCTAGGATTGGAGATTGATTATTGAGGATTGAAGATTGAGGATTGAGGGTTGAGAATTGAGGATTGAGGATTGAGGAATGAAGATTGAGGATTCGGTATTGAGGATTGAAGAATGAGGATTGAAGATTGAGGATTGAGGATTGAGGATTGAAGATTGAGGATTGAGGATTGAAGATTGAGGATTGAGGATTGAGGATTGAGGATTGATGATTGAGGATTGAAGATTGAGCATTCAGGATTGGAGATGGACGATTGAGGATTGAGGACCGAGGATTGAGGATTGGGGATTGAAGGTTGAGTATTGGGGATTGAAGATTCACGATTGAGGATTGAGAATTGAGGATTGATGATAGAGGATTAAGGATTGAGGATTGGGGATTGAAGATCTAGGATTGGAGATTGATTATTGAGGACTGAAGATTGAGGATTGAGGTTTGAGGAACGAGGATTGAGGATTGAGGATTGAGGACTGAGGATTGACGATTCAGTATTGAAGATTGAGGATTGATTAGTGAGGATTGAGGATTGAGGATTGAGGATTGACGCTTGAGGATTGAGGATTGAGGATGGAGGATTGAAGAGAGAGGACTGAGTGTTGAGGATTGCGTGTTGAGAATTGATGTTTGAGGATTGAGATTTGATTATTGAATATTGTGGATTGAGTATTGAACCATGAGAATTCAGGATATTCTTTTGAGTATTGAGAATTGAGGATTGATGGTTGAGTATTGAGGATTGATGGTTGGGGGTTGTGCGTTGAATATTGTGGATTGAGGATTGAGGATTGAGGATTGAGGATTGAGGATTGAAGATTGAGTATTGATGATTGAAGATTGAGGATTGAGGATTGAGGGTTGAGGTTTGAGAACGAGGACTGACGGTTGAGGATTGAGGTTTGAGGATTGAGGATTGAGGATTGAGGACTGAAGATTGAATATTGATGATTGAAGGTTGAGGATTCAGTATTGTTGGTTGTGGATTGAGGACGAGGACTGAGGGTTGAGTATTGCTGTTTGAGGTCTGAGGATTGAGGATTGAGGATTGAGAATTGAGGATTGAGGATAGAGGATTGAAGATTGAGGATTGGGTATTGAGGATTGCGGATAGAAGATTGAGGATTGGGTATTGAGGATTGAACATTGAGGATTGAGGATTGAGGATTGAGGATTGAGGATTGAGGACTGAAGATTGAGTATTGATGATTGAATATTGAGGATTGAGGATTGATGGTTGTGAATTGAGGACGAGGACTGAGGGTTGAGTATTGATGTTTGAGGTCTGAGGATTGAGGATTGAGGATTGAGGATTGAGGATTGAGGATTGTGGATTGAGGATTGAGGATTGAAGATTGAGTATTGAGGATTGAAAATTGTGGATTGAGGATTCAGGATTGAGGATTGAGGATTGAGGATTGAGGATTGAGGATTGAAGATTGAGTATTGAGGATTGAAGATTGAGGATTGAGGATTGAGGATTGCGGATTGAGGATTGAGGATGAGGGCTGAGGGTTGAGGATTGAGGTCTGAGGACTGGGGACTGAGGACTGAGGATTGAGGATTGAGGATTGAGCATTGAGGATTGAAGATTGAGGACTGGGGATTGAGGATTGAAGGTTGAGGATTAAGGATTGAGGTTTGGGGATTGAGGATCTAGGATTGGAGATTGATTATTGAGGATTGAAGATTGAGGATTGAGGGTTGAGAATTGAGGATTGAGGATTGAGGAATGAAGATTGAGGATTCGGTATTGAGGATTGAAGAATGAGGATTGAAGATTGAGGATTGAGGATTGAGGATTGAAGATTGAGGATTGAGGATTGAAGATTGAGGATTGAGGATTGAGGATTGAGGATTGAGGATTGAGGATTGATGATTGCGGATACAAGATTGAGGATTGGGTATTGCGGATTGAACATTAAGGATTGAGGATTGAGGATTGAGGATTGAGGATTGAGGACTGAAGATTGAATATTGATGATTGAAGGTTGAGGATTGAGGATTGATGGTTGTGGATTGAGGACGAGGACTGAGGGTTGAGTATTGCTGTTTGAGTTCTGAGGATTGAGGATTGAGGATTGAGAATTGAGGATTGAGGATTGAGGATTGAAGATTGAGGATTGGGTGTTGAGGATTGAAGAATGAGGATTGAGGATTGAGGATTGAGGATTGAGGATTGAAGACTGAGTGTTGAGGGTTGAGTGATGAGAATTGATGTTTGTGGATAGAGATTTGAAGATTGCAGATTGAGTATTGAGTATTGAAAGCTGTGAATTGATGATATTCCCTTGAGGATTGAGGATTGACAACTGATTGTTGAGGACTGAGGGCTGAAGGTTGAGAATTCAGGATTGAGGATTCAGGATTGTGGTTTGAGGACCGAGGATTGAGGATTGAGGATTGAGGATTGAGAATTGAAGATTGAGGATTGAGTATTGGGGGTTGTGGATTGAGGACGAGTACTGACGGTTGAGTATTGATGTTTGAGGTCTGAGGATTGAGGATTGAGGATTGAGAATTGAGGATTGAGGATTGAGGATTGAAGATTGAGGATTCGGTATTGAGGATTGAAGAATGAGGATTGAGGAGTGAGGACTGAGGATTGAGAATTGCAGATTGAGTATTGAGGATTGAAGATTGAGGATTGAGGATTGAGGATTGAGGATTGAGAATTGAGGATTGAGGATTGAGGATTGAAGATTGAGGATTGGGTATTGAGGATTGAAGAATGAGGATTGAGGATTGAGGATTGAGGATTGAGGATTGAGGATTGAAGATTGAGCATTCAGGATTGGAGATGGACGATTGAGGATTGAGGACCGAGGATTGAGGATTGGGGATTGAAGGTTGAGTATTGGGGATTGAAGATTGACGATTGAGGATTGAGAATTGAGGATTGATGATAGAGGATTAAGGATTGAGGATTGGGGATTGAGGATCTAGGATTGGAGATTGATTATTGAGGATTGAAGATTGAGGATTGAGGTTTGAGGAACGAGGATTGAGGATTGAGGATTGAGGACTGAGGATTGACGATTCAGTATTGAAGATTGAGGATTGATTACTGAGGATTGAGGATTGAGTGTTGAGGATTGACGCTTGAGGATTGAGGATTGAGGATGGAGGATTGAAGAGAGAGGACTGAGTGTTGAGGATTGCCTGCTGAGAATTGATGTTTGAGGATTGAGATTTGATTATTGAATATTGTGGATTGAGTATTGAACCATGAGAATTCAGGATATTCTTTTGAGTATTGAGAATTGAGGATTGATGGTTGAGTATTGAGGATTGAAGGTTGAGGGTTGTGCGTTGAATATTGTGGATTGAGGATTGAGGATTGAGGATTGAGGATTGAGGATTGAAGACTGAGTATTGATGATTGAAGATTGAGGATTGAGGATTGAGGGTTGAGGTTTCAGAACGAGGACTGACGGTTGAGGATTGAGGTTTGAGGGTTGAGGATTGAGGACTGAGGATTGAGGATTGAGGATTGAGCATTGAGGATTGAAGATTGAGGACTGGGGATTGAGGATTGAAGGTTGAGGATTAAGGATTGAGGTTTGGGGATTGAGGATCTAGGATTGGAGATTGATTATTGAGGATTGAAGATTGAGGATTGAAGGTTGAGAATTGAGAATTGAGGATTGAGGAATGAAGATTGAGGATTCGGTATTGAGGATTGAAGAATGAGGATTGAAGATTGAGGATTGACGATTGAGGATTGAAGATTGAGCATTGAGGATTGAAGATTGAGGATTGAGGATTGAGGATTGAGGATTGAGGATTGCTGATTGCGGATAGAAGATTGAGGATTGGGTATTGCGGATTGAACATTAAGGATTGAGGATTGAGGATTGAGGATTGAGGGTTGAGGACTGAAGATTGAATATTGATGATTGAAGGTTGAGGATTGAGGATTGATGGTTGTGGATTGAGGACGAGGACTGAGGGTTGAGTATTGCTGCTTGAGGTCTGAGGATTGAGGATTGAGGATTGAGGATTGAGGATTGAGGATTGAGGATTGAGGATTGTGGATTGAGGATTGAGGATTGAAGATTGAGTAATTAGGATTGAAAATTGAGGATTGAGGATTCAGGATTGAGGATTCAGGATTGAGGATTGAGGATTGAGGATTGAAGCTTGAGTATTGAGTATTGAAGATTGAGGATTGAGGATTGAGGATTGCGGATTGAGGATTGAGGATGAGGGCTGAGGGTTGAGGATTGAGGTCTGAGGACTGGGGACTGAGGATTGAGGATTGAGAATTGAGGATTGAGGATTGAGGATTGAAGATTGAGGATTGGGTATTGAGGATTGAAGAATGAGGATTGAGGATTGAGGATTGAGGATTGAGGATTGAAGATTGAGGATTGAAGATTGAGGATTGAGTATTGAATATTGAGTATTGAGGATTGAAGATTGAGGATTGAGGATTGAGTGTTGACGATTGAGGACGAGGACTGACGGTTGAGGATTGAGGTTTGAGGGTTGAGGATTGAGGACTGAGGATTGAGGATTGAGGATTGAGCATTGAGGATTGAAGATTGAGGACTGGGGATTGAGGATTGAAGGTTGAGGATTAAGGATTGAGGTTTGGGGATTGAGGATCTAGGATTGGAGATTGATTATTGAGGATTGAAGATTGAGGATTGAGGGTTGAGAATTGAGGATTGAGGATTGAGGAATGAAGATTGAGGATTCGGTATTGAGGATTGAAGAATGAGGATTGAAGATTGAGGATTGAGGATTGAGGATTGAAGATTGAGGATTGAGGATTGAAGATTGAGGATTGAGGATTGAGGATTGAGGATTGATGATTGAGGATTGAAGATTGAGCATTCAGGATTGGAGATGGACGATTGAGGATTGAGGACCGAGGATTGAGGATTGGGGATTGAAGGTTGAGTATTGGGGATTGAAGATTCACGATTGAGGATTGAGAATTGAGGATTGATGATAGAGGATTAAGGATTGAGGATTGGGGATTGAAGATCTAGGATTGGAGATTGATTATTGAGGATTGAAGATTGAGGATTGAGGTTTGAGGAACGAGGATTGAGGATTGAGGATTGAGGACTGAGGATTGACGATTCAGTATTGAAGATTGAGGATTGATTAGTGAGGATTGAGGATTGAGGATTGAGGATTGACGCTTGAGGATTGAGGATTGAGGATGGAGGATTGAAGAGAGAGGACTGAGTGTTGAGGATTGCGTGTTGAGAATTGATGTTTGAGGATTGAGATTTGATTATTGAATATTGTGGATTGAGTATTGAACCATGAGAATTCAGGATATTCTTTTGAGTATTGAGAATTGAGGATTGATGGTTGAGTATTGAGGATTGATGGTTGGGGGTTGTGCGTTGAATATTGTGGATTGAGGATTGAGGATTGAGGATTGAGGATTGAGGATTGAAGATTGAGTATTGATGATTGAAGATTGAGGATTGAGGATTGAGGGTTGAGGTTTGAGAACGAGGACTGACGGTTGAGGATTGAGGTTTGAGGATTGAGGATTGAGGATTGAGGACTGAAGATTGAATATTGATGATTGAAGGTTGAGGATTCAGTATTGATGGTTGTGGATTGAGGACGAGGACTGAGGGTTGAGTATTGCTGTTTGAGGTCTGAGGATTGAGGATTGAGGATTGAGAATTGAGGATTGAGGATAGAGGATTGAAGATTGAGGATTGGGTATTGAGGATTGCGGATAGAAGATTGAGGATTGGGTATTGAGGATTGAACATTGAGGATTGAGGATTGAGGATTGAGGATTGAGGATTGAGGACTGAAGATTGAGTATTGATGATTGAATATTGAGGATTGAGGATTGATGGTTGTGGATTGAGGACGAGGACTGAGGGTTGAGTATTGATGTTTGAGGTCTGAGGATTGAGGATTGAGGATTGAGGATTGAGGATTGAGGATTGTGGATTGAGGATTGAGGATTGAAGATTGAGTATTGAGGATTGAAAATTGTGGATTGAGGATTCAGGATTGAGGATTGAGGATTGAGGATTGAGGATTGAGGATTGAAGATTGAGTATTGAGGATTGAAGATTGAGGATTGAGGATTGAGGATTGCGGATTGAGGATTGAGGATGAGGGCTGAGGGTTGAGGATTGAGGTCTGAGGACTGGGGACTGAGGACTGAGGATTGAGGATTGAGGATTGAGCATTGAGGATTGAAGATTGAGGACTGGGGATTGAGGATTGAAGGTTGAGGATTAAGGATTGAGGTTTGGGGATTGAGGATCTAGGATTGGAGATTGATTATTGAGGATTGAAGATTGAGGATTGAGGGTTGAGAATTGAGGATTGAGGATTGAGGAATGAAGATTGAGGATACGGTATTGAGGATTGAAGAATGAGGATTGAAGATTGAGGATTGAGGATTGAGGATTGAAGATTGAGGATTGAGGATTGAAGATTGAGGATTGAGGATTGAGGATTGAGGATTGAGGATTGATGATTGCGGATACAAGATTGAGGATTGGGTATTGCGGATTGAACATTAAGGATTGAGGATTGAGGATTGAGGATTGAGGATTGAGGACTGAAGATTGAATATTGATGATTGAAGGTTGAGGATTGAGGATTGATGGTTGTGGATTGAGGACGAGGACTGAGGGTTGAGTATTGCTGTTTGAGTTCTGAGGATTGAGGATTGAGGATTGAGAATTGAGGATTGAGGATTGAGGATTGAAGATTGAGGATTGGGTGTTGAGGATTGAAGAATGAGGATTGAGGATTGAGGATTGAGGATTGAAGATTGAGTATTGAGCTTTGAAGATTGATGATTGAGGATTGAGGATTGAGGATTGAGTATTGAGGATTGCGGATAGAAGATTGAGGATTGGGTATTGAGGATTGAACATTGAGGATTGAGGATTGAGGATTGAGGATTGAGGATTGAGGACTGAAGATTGAGTATTGATGATTGAATATTGAGGATTGAGGATTGATGGTTGTGGATTGAGGACGAGGACTGAGGGTTGAGTATTGATGTTTGAGGTCTGAGGATTGAGGATTGAGGATTGAGGATTGAGGATTGAGGATTGTGGATTGAGGATTGAGGATTGAAGATTGAGTATTGAGGATTGAAAATTGTGGATTGAGGATTCAGGATTGAGGATTGAGGATTGAGGATTGAGGATTGAGGATTGAAGATTGAGTATTGAGGATTGAAGATTGAGGATTGAGGATTGAGGATTGCGGATTGAGGATTGAGGATGAGGGCTGAGGGTTGAGGATTGAGGTCTGAGGACTGGGGACTGAGGACTGAGGATTGAGGATTGAGGATTGAGCATTGAGGATTGAAGATTGAGGACTGGGGATTGAGGATTGAAGGTTGAGGATTAAGGATTGAGGTTTGGGGATTGAGGATCTAGGATTGGAGATTGATTATTGAGGATTGAAGATTGAGGATTGAGGGTTGAGAATTGAGGATTGAGGATTGAGGAATGAAGATTGAGGATTCGGTATTGAGGATTGAAGAATGAGGATTGAAGATTGAGGATTGAGGATTGAGGATTGAAGATTGAGGATTGAGGATTGAAGATTGAGGATTGAGGATTGAGGATTGAGGATTGAGGATTGATGATTGCGGATACAAGATTGAGGATTGGGTATTGCGGATTGAACATTAAGGATTGAGGATTGAGGATTGAGGATTGAGGATTGAGGACTGAAGATTGAATATTGATGATTGAAGGTTGAGGATTGAGGATTGATGGTTGTGGATTGAGGACGAGGACTGAGGGTTGAGTATTGCTGTTTGAGTTCTGAGGATTGAGGATTGAGGATTGAGAATTGAGGATTGAGGATTGAGGATTGAAGATTGAGGATTGGGTGTTGAGGATTGAAGAATGAGGATTGAGGATTGAGGATTGAGGATTGAGGATTGAAGACTGAGTGTTGAGGGTTGAGTGATGAGAATTGATGTTTGTGGATAGAGATTTGAAGATTGCAGATTGAGTATTGAGTATTGAAAGCTGTGAATTGATGATATTCCCTTGAGGATTGAGGATTGACAACTGATTGTTGAGGACTGAGGGCTGAAGGTTGAGAATTCAGGATTGAGGATTCAGGATTGTGGTTTGAGGACCGAGGATTGAGGATTGAGGATTGAGGATTGAGAATTGAAGATTGAGGATTGAGTATTGGGGGTTGTGGATTGAGGACGAGTACTGACGGTTGAGTAATGATGTTTGAGGTCTGAGGATTGAGGATTGAGGATTGAGAATTGAGGATTGAGGATTGAGGATTGAAGATTGAGGATTCGGTATTGAGGATTGAAGAATGAGGATTGAGGAGTGAGGACTGAGGATTGAGAATTGCAGATTGAGTATTGAGGATTGAAGATTGAGGATTGAGGATTGAGGATTGAGGATTGAGGATTGAGGATTGAGGATTGAAGATTGAGTATTGAGGATCGAAGATTGAGGACTGAGGATTGAGGATTGAGGATTGGGGATTGAAGATTGAGGATTGGGGATTGAGGATTGACGATTGAGGATTGAGCATTGAGGATTGAGAATTGAGGATTGAGGATTGAAGATTGAGTATTGAGGATTGAAAATTGAGGATTGAGGATTCAGGATTGAGGATTGAGGATTGAGGATTGAGGATTGAGGATTGAAGATTGAGTATTGAGGATTGAAGATTGAGGATTGAGGATTGAGGATTGCGGATTGAGGATTGAGGATGAGGGCTGAGGGTTGAGGATTGAGGTCTGAGGACTGGGGACTGAGGATTGAGGATTGAGAATTGAGGATTGAGGATTGAGGATTGAAGATTGAGGATTGGGTATTGAGGATTGAAGAATGAGGATTGAGGATTGAGGATTGAGGATTGAGGATTGAAGATTGAGGATTGAAGATTGAGGATTGAGTATTGAATATTGAGTATTGGGGATTGAAGATTGAGGATTGAGGATTGAGTGTTGACGATTGAGGACGAGGACTGACGGTTGAGGATTGAGGTTTGAGGGCTGAGGATTGAGGACTGAGGATTGAGGATTGAGGATTGAGCATTGAGGATTGAAGATTGAGGACTGGGGATTGAGGATTGAAGGTTCAGGATTAAGGATTGAGGTTTGGGGATTGAGGATCTAGGATTGGAGACTGATTATTGAGGATTGAAGATTGAGGATTGAGGGTTGAGAATTGAGGATTGAGGATTGAGGAATGAAGATTGAGGATTCGGTATTGAGGATTGAAAATGAGGATTGAAGATTGAGGATTGAGGATTGAGGATTGAAGATTGAGGATTGAGGATTGAAGATTGAGGATTGAGGATTGAGGATTGAGGATTGAGGCTTGAGGATTGATGATTGATGATTGCGGATAGAAGATTGAGGATTGTGTATTGCGGATTGAACATTAAGGATTGAGGATTGAGGATTGAGGATTCAGGATTGAGGACTGAAGATTGAATATTGATGATTGAAGGTTGAGGATTGAGGATTGAAGGTTGTGGATAGAGGACGAGGACTGAGGGTTGAGTATTGCTGTTTGAGGTCCGAGGATTGAGGATTGAGGATTGAGAATTGAGGATTGAGGATTGAGGATTGAAGATTGAGGATTGGGTGTTGAGGATTGAAGAATGAGGATTGAGGATTGAGGATTGAGGATTGAGGATTGAAGACTGAGTGTTGAGGGTTGAGTGATGAGAATTTATGTTTGTGGATAGAGATTTGAAGATTGCAGATTGAGTATTGAGTATTGAAAGCTGTGAGTTGATGATATTCCCTTGAGGATTGAGGATTGACAACTGATTGTTGAGGACTGAGGGCTGAAGGTTGAGGATTCAGGATTGAGGATTCAGGATTGTGGTTTGAGGACCGAGGATTGAGGATTGAGGATTGAGGATTGAGAATTGAAGATTGAGGATTTAGTATTGGGGGTTGTGGATTGAGGACGAGGACTGACGGTTGAGTATTGATGTTTGAGGTCTGAGGATTGAGGATTGAGAATTGAGAATTGAGGATTGAGGATTGAGGATTGAAGATTGAGGATTCGGTATTGAGGATTGAAGAATGAGGATTGAGGAGTGAGGACTGAGGATTGAGAATTGCAGATTGAGTATTGAGGATTGAAGATTGAGGATTGAGGATTGAGGATTGAGGATTGAGGATTGAGGATTGAGGATTGAAGATTGAGTATTGAGGATCGAAGATTGAGGACTGAGGATTGAGGATTGAGGATTGGGGATTGAAGATTGAGGATTGGGGATTGAGGATTGACGATTGAGGATTGAGCATTGAGGATTGAGGATTGAGGATTGAAGATTGAGTATTGAGGATTGAAGATTGAGGATTGAGGATTGAGGATTGCGGATTGAGGATTGAGGATGAGGGCTGAGGGTTGAGGATTGAGGTCTGAGGACTGGGGACTGAGGATTGAGGATTGAGAATTGAGGATTGAGGATTGAGGATTGAAGATTGAGGATTGGGTATTGAGGATTGAAGAATGAGGATTGAGGATTGAGGATTGAGGATTGAGTATTGAAGATTGAGGATTGAAGATTGAGGATTGAGTATTGAATATTGAGTATTGGGGATTGAAGATTGAGGATTGAGGATAGAGTGTTGACGATTGAGGACGAGGACTGACGGTTGAGGATTGAAGTTTGAGGGTTGAGGATTGAGGACTGAGGATTGAGGATTGAGGATTGAGCATTGAGGATTGAAGATTGAGGACTGGGGATTGAGGATTGAAGGTTGAGGATTAAGGATTGAGGTTTGGGGATTGAGGATCTAGGATTGGAGATTGATTATTGAGGATTGAAGATTGAGGATTGAGGGTTGAGAATTGAGGATTGAGGATTGAGGAATGAAGATTGAGGATTCGGTATTGAGGATTGAAGAATGAGGATTGAAGATTGAGGATTGAGGATTGAGGATTGAAGATTGAGGACTGAGGATTGAAGATTGAGGATTGAGGATTGAGGATTGAGGATTGAGGATTGTGGATTGAGGATTGAGGATTGAAGATTGAGTATTGAGGATCGAAGATTGAGGACTGAGGATTGAGGATTGAGGATTGGGGATTGAAGATTGAGGATTGGGGATTGAGGATTGACGATTGAGGATTGAGCATTGAGGATTGAGAATTGAGGATTGAGGATTGAAGATTGAGTACTGAGGATTGAGAATTGAGGATTGAGGATTCAGGATTGAGGATTGAGGATAGAGGATTGAGGATTGAGAATTGAAGATTGAGTATTGAGGATTGAAGATTGAGGATTGAGGATTGAGGATTGCGGATTGAGGATTGAGGATGAGGGCTGAGGGTTGAGGATTGAGGTCTGAGGACTGGGGACTGAGGATTGAGGATTGAGAATTGAGGATTGAGGATTGAGGATTGAAGATTGAGGATTGGGTATTGAGGATTGAAGAATGAGGATTGAGGATTGAGGATTGAGGATTGAGGATTGAAGATTGAGGATTGAAGATTGAGGATTGAGTATTGAATATTGAGTATTGGGGATTGAAGATTGAGGATTGAGGATTGAGTGTTGACGATTGAGGACGAGGACTGACGGTTGAGGATTGAGGTTTGAGGGTTGAGGATTGAGGACTGAGGATTGAGGATTGAGGATTGAGCATTGAGGATTGAAGATTGAGGACTGGGGATTGAGGATTGAAGGTTGAGGATTAAGGATTGAGGTTTGGGGATTGAGGATCTAGGATTGGAGATTGATTATTGAGGATTGAAGATTGAGGATTGAGGGTT
Source organism: Calliopsis andreniformis (assembly GCF_051401765.1). Taxonomy (NCBI): domain Eukaryota; kingdom Metazoa; phylum Arthropoda; class Insecta; order Hymenoptera; family Andrenidae; genus Calliopsis; species Calliopsis andreniformis. The sequence goes on from NW_027480536.1 coordinate 297,062, forward strand.
GAGAATTGAGGATTGAGGATTGAGGAATGAGGATTGAGGATTCGGTATTGAGGATTGAAGAATGAGGATTGAAGATTGAGGATTGAGGATTGAGGATTGAAGATTGAGGATTGAGGATTGAAGATTGAGGATTGAGGATTGAGGATTGAGGATTGAGGATTGATGATTGCGGATAGAAGATTGAGGATTGGGTATTGCGGATTGAACATTAAGGATTGAGGATTGAGGATTGAGGATTGAGGATTGAGGACTGAAGATTGAATATTGATGATTGAAGGTTGAGGATTGAGGATTGATGGTTGTGGATTGAGGACGAGGACTGAGGGTTGAGTATTGCTGTTTGAGGTCTGAGGATTGAGGATTGAGGATTGAGAATTGAGGATTGAGGATTGAGGATTGAAGATTGAGGATTGGGTGTTGAGGATTGAAGAATGAGGATTGAGGATTGAGGATTGAGGATTGAGGATTGAAGACTGAGTGTTGAGGGTTGAGTGATGAGAATTGATGTTTGTGGATAGAGATTTGAAGATTGCAGATTGAGTATTGAGTATTGAAAGCTGTGAATTGATGATATTCCCTTGAGGATTGAGGATTGACAACTGATTGTTGAGGACTGAGGGCTGAAGGTTGAGGATTCAGGATTGAGGATTCAGGATTGTGGTTTGAGGACCGAGGATTGAGGATTGAGGATTGAGGATTGAGAATTGAAGATTGAGGATTGAGTATTGGGGGTTGTGGATTGAGGACGAGGACTGACGGTTGAGTATTGATGTTTGAGGTCTGAGGATTGAGGATTGTGGATTGAGAATTGAGGATTGAGGATTGAGGATTGAAGATTGAGGATTCGGTATTGAGGATTGAAGAATGAGGATTGAGGAGTGAGGACTGAGGATTGAGAATTGCAGATTGAGTATTGAGGATTGAAGATTGAGGATTGAGGATTGAGGATTGAGGATTGAGGATTGAGGATTGAGGATTGAAGATTGAGTATTGAGGATCGAAGATTGAGGACTGAGGATTGAGGATTGAGTATTGAATATTGAGTATTGAGGATTGAAGATTGAGGATTGAGGATTGAGTGTTGACGATTGAGGACGAGGACTGACGGTTGAGGATTGAGGTTTGAGGGTTGAGGATTGAGGACTGAGGATTGAGGATTGAGGATTGAGCATTGAGGATTGAAGATTGAGGACTGGGGATTGAGGATTGAAGGTTGAGGATTAAGGATTGAGGTTTGGGGATTGAGGATCTAGGATTGGAGATTGATTATTGAGGATTGAAGATTGAGGATTGAGGGTTGAGAATTGAGGATTGAGGATTGAGGAATGAAGATTGAGGATTCGGTATTGAGGATTGAAGAATGAGGATTGAAGATTGAGGATTGAGGATTGAGGATTGAAGATTCAGGCTTGAGGATTGAAGATTGAGGATTGAGGATTGAGGATTGAGGATTGAGGATTGATGATTGAGGATTGAGGATTGAGGACTGAAGATTGAATATTGATGATTGAAGGTTGAGGATTGAGGATTGATGGTTGTGGATAGAGGACGAGGACTGAGGGTTGAGTATTGCTGTTTGAGGTCTGAGGATTGAGGATTGAGGATTGAGAATTGAGGATTGAGGATTGAGGATTGAAGATTGAGGATTGGGTGTTGAGGATTGAAGAATGAGGATTGAGGATTGAGGATTGAGGATTGAGGATTGAAGACTGAGTGTTGAGGGTTGAGTGATGAGAATTGATGTTTGTGGATAGAGATTTGAAGATTGCAGATTGAGTATTGAGTATTGAAAGCTGTGAATTGATGATATTCCCTTGAGGATTGAGGATTGACAACTGATTGTTGAGGACTGAGGGCTGAAGGTTGAGGATTCAGGATTGAGGATTCAGGATTGTGGTTTGAGGACCGAGGATTGAGGATTGAGGATTGAGGATTGAGGATTGAGAATTGAAGATTGAGGATTGAGTATTGGGGGTTGTGGATTGAGGACGAGGACTGACGGCTGAGTATTGATGTTTGAGGTCTGAGGATTGAGGATTGAGGATTGAGAATTGAGGATTGAGGATTGAGGATTGAAGATTGAGGATTCGGTATTGAGGATTGAAGACTGAGGATTGAGGAGTGAGGACTGAGGATTGAGGATTGCAGATTGAGTATTGAGGATTGAAGATTGAGGATTGAGGATTGAGGATTGAGGATTGAGGATTGAGGATTGAGGATTGAAGATTGAGTATTGAGGATCGAAGATTGAGGACTGAGGATTGAGGATTGAGGATTGGGGATTGAAGATTGAGGATTGGGGATTGAGGATTGACGATTGAGGATTGAGCATTGAGGATTGAGAATTGAGGATTGAGGATTGAAGATTGAGTATTGAGGATTGAAGATTGAGGATTGATGATTGAGGATTGAAGAATGAGGACTGAGTGTTGAGGGTTGAGTGATGAGAATTGATGTTTGTGGATTGAGGTTTGAAGATTGAAGAATGGGGATTGACTATTGAAAACTGTGAATTGAGGATATTCTCTGGAGGACTGAGGATTGACAATTGATTGTTGAGGACTGAGGGCTGAAGATTGAGGTTCAGGATTGAGGACTAGGGATTGAGTTTTGAGGACTGAGGATTGAGGGTTCAGGATTGAGGATTGAGGATTGACGCTTGAGGATTGAGGATTGAGGATGGAGGATTGAAGAGAGAGGGCAGAGTGTTGAGGATTGTGTGTTGAGAATTGATGTTTGAGGATTGAGATTTGATTATTGGATATTGTGGATTGAGTATTGAACCATGAGAATTCAGGATATTCTATTGAATATTGAGAATTGAGGATTGATGGTTGAGTATTGAGTATTGATGGTTGAGGGTTGTGCGTTGAATATTGAGGGTTGAGTGATGAGAATTGATGTTTGTGGATAGAGATTTGAAGATTTCAGGCTGAGTATTGAGTATTGAAACCTGTGAATTGAGGATATTCTATTGAGGATTGAGGATTCACAACTGATTGTTGAAGTCTGAGGGTTCAATATTGAGGGTTCAGGATTGTGGATTCAGGATTGAGGTTTGAGGACTGGGGATTGAGGATTGAGGATTGAGGATTGAGGATTGAGTATTGAGGATTGAGGATTGAGGATTGAAGGTTGAATATTGATGATTGAAGATTGAGGATCGACGATTGAGTGTTGCGGATTGAGGACGAGGACTGAGGGTTGAGTATTGATGTTTGAGGTCTGAGGATTGAGGATTGAGGATTTAAGATTGAGTATTGAGGATTGGAGATTGAGGATTGAGGATTGCGGATTGAGGATTGAGGATGAGGGCTGAGGGTTGAGGATTGAGGTTTGAGGACTGAGGACTGAGGATTGAGGATTGAGAATTGAGGATTGCGGATTGAGGATTGAAGATTGAGGATTGGGTATAGAGGATTGAAGAATGAGGATTGAGGATTGAGGACTGAGGATTGAGGATTGAGGATTGAAGATTGAGCATTCAGGATTGGAGATGGACGATTGAGGATTGAGGACCGAGGATTGAGGATTGGGGATTGAAGGTTGAGTATTGGGGATTGAAGATTGACGATTGAGGATTGAGAATTGAGGATTGATGATAGAGGATTAAGGATTGAGGATTGGGGATTGAGGATCTAGGATTGGAGATTGATTATTGAGGATTGAAGATTGAGGATTGAGGTTTGAGGAACGAGGATTGAGGATTGAGGATTGAGGATTGAGGATTGACGATTCAGTATTGAAGATTGAGGATTGATTACTGAGGATTGAGGATTGAGGATTGAGGATTGACGCTTGAGGATTGAGGATTGTGGATGGAGGATTGAAGAGGGAGGACTGAGTGTTGAGGATTGCGTGTTGAGAATTGATGTTTGAGGATTGAGATTTGATTATTGAATATTGTGGATTGAGTATTGAACCATGAGAATTCAGGATATTCTTTTGAGTATTGAGAATTGAGGATTGATGGTTGAGTATTGAAGATTGATGGTTGAGGGTTGTGCGTTGAATATTGTGGATTGAGGATTGAGGATTGAGGATTGAGGATTGAGGATTGAGGGTTGAGGTTCGAGAACGAGGACTGACGGTTGAGGATTGAGGTTTGAGGATTGAGGATTGAGGATTGAGGACTGAAGATTGAATATTGATGATTGAAGGTTGAGGATTCAGTATTGATGGTTGTGGATTGAGGACGAGGACTGAGGGTTGAGTATTGCTGTTTGAGGTCTGAGGATTGAGGATTGAGCATTGAGAATTGAGGATTGAGGATAGAGGATTGAAGATTGAGGATTGGGTATTGAGGATTGAAGAATGAGGATTGAGGATTGAGGATTGAGGATTGAGGATTGAGGATTGAAGACTGAGTATTGAGGATTGAAGATTGAGGATTGAGGATTGAGGATTGAGGATTGAGGATTGAGGATTGCGGATTGAGGATTGAGGATGAGGGCTGAGGGTTGAGGATTGAGGTCTGAGGACTGGGGACTGAGGACTGAGGATTGAGGATTGAGGATTGAGCATTGAGGATTGAAGATTGAGGACTGGGGATTGAGGATTGAAGGTTGAGGATTAAGGATTGAGGTTTGGGGATTGAGGATCTAGGATTGGAGATTGATTATTGAGGATTGAAGATTGAGGATTGAGGGTTGAGAATTGAGGATTGAGGATTGAGGAATGAAGATTGAGGATTCGGTATTGAGGATTGAAGAATGAGGATTGAAGATTGAGGATTGAGGATTGAGGATTGAAGATTGAGGATTGAGGATTGAAGATTGAGGATTGAGGATTGAGGATTGAGGATTGAGGATTGATGATTGCGGATACAAGATTGAGGATTGGGTATTGCGGATTGAACATTAAGGATTGAGGATTGAGGATTGAGGATTGAGGATTGAGGACTGAAGATTGAATATTGATGATTGAAGGTTGAGGATTGAGGATTGATGGTTGTGGATTGAGGACGAGGACTGAGGGTTGAGTATTGCTGTTTGAGTTCTGAGGATTGAGGATTGAGGATTGAGAATTGAGGATTGAGGATTGAGGATTGAAGATTGAGGATTGGGTGTTGAGGATTGAAGAATGAGGATTGAGGATTGAGGATTGAGGATTGAGGATTGGGGATTGAAGATTGAGGATTGGGGATTGAGGATTGACGATTGAGGATTGAGCATTGAGGATTGAGAATTGAGGATTGAGGATTGAAGATTGAGTATTGAGGATTGAAAATTGAGGATTGAGGATTCAGGATTGAGGATTGAGGATTGAGGATTGAGGATTGAGGATTGAAGATTGAGTATTGAGGATTGAAAATTGAGGATTGAGGATTGAGGATTGCGGATTGAGGATTGAGGATGAGGGCTGAGGGTTGAGGATTGAGGTCTGAGGACTGGGGACTGAGGATTGAGGATTGAGAATTGAGGATTGAGGATTGAGGATTGAAGATTGAGGATTGGGTATTGAGGATTGAAGAATGAGGATTGAGGATTGAGGATTGAGGATTGAGGATTGAAGATTGAGGATTGAAGATTGAGGATTGAGTATTGAATATTGAGTATTGGGGATTGAAGATTGAGGATTGAGGATTGAGTGTTGACGATTGAGGACGAGGACTGACGGTTGAGGATTGAGGTTTGAGGGCTGAGGATTGAGGACTGAGGATTGAGGATTGAGGATTGAGCATTGAGGATTGAAGATTGAGGACTGGGGATTGAGGATTGAAGGTTGAGGATTAAGGATTGAGGTTTGGGGATTGAGGATCTAGGATTGGAGACTGATTATTGAGGATTGAAGATTGAGGATTGAGGGTTGAGAATTGAGGATTGAGGATTGAGGAATGAAGATTGAGGATTCGGTATTGAGGATTGAAAATGAGGATTGAAGATTGAGGATTGAGGATTGAGGATTGAAGATTGAGGATTGAGGATTGAAGATTGAGGATTGAGGATTGAGGATTGAGGATTGAGGCTTGAGGATTGATGATTGATGATTGCGGATAGAAGATTGAGGATTGTGTATTGCGGATTGAACATTAAGGATTGAGGATTGAGGATTGAGGATTCAGGATTGAGGACTGAAGATTGAATATTGATGATTGAAGGTTGAGGATTGAGGATTGAAGGTTGTGGATAGAGGACGAGGACTGAGGGTTGAGTATTGCTGTTTGAGGTCCGAGGATTGAGGATTGAGGATTGAGAATTGAGGATTGAGGATTGAGGATTGAAGATTGAGGATTGGGTGTTGAGGATTGAAGAATGAGGATTGAGGATTGAGGATTGAGGATTGAGGATTGAAGACTGAGTGTTGAGGGTTGAGTGATGAGAATTTATGTTTGTGGATAGAGATTTGAAGATTGCAGATTGAGTATTGAGTATTGAAAGCTGTGAATTGATGATATTCCCTTGAGGATTGAGGATTGACAACTGATTGTTGAGGACTGAGGGCTGAAGGTTGAGGATTCAGGATTGAGGATTCAGGATTGTGGTTTGAGGACCGAGGATTGAGGATTGAGGATTGAGGATTGAGAATTGAAGATTGAGGATTTAGTATTGGGGGTTGTGGATTGAGGACGAGGACTGACGGTTGAGTATTGATGTTTGAGGTCTGAGGATTGAGGATTGAGGATTGAGAATTGAGGATTGAGGATTGAGGATTGAAGATTGAGGATTCGGTATTGAGGATTGAAGAATGAGGATTGAGGAGTGAGGACTGAGGATTGAGAATTGCAGATTGAGTATTGAGGATTGAAGATTGAGGATTGAGGATTGAGGATTGAGGATTGAGGATTGAGGATTGAGGATTGAAGATTGAGTATTGAGGATCGAAGATTGAGGACTGAGGATTGAGGATTGAGGATTGGGGATTGAAGATTGAGGATTGGGGATTGAGGATTGACGATTGAGGATTGAGCATTGAGGATTGAGGATTGAGGATTGAAGATTGAGTATTGAGGATTGAAGATTGAGGATTGAGGATTGAGGATTGCGGATTGAGGATTGAGGATGAGGGCTGAGGGTTGAGGATTGAGGTCTGAGGACTGGGGACTGAGGATTGAGGATTGAGAATTGAGGATTGAGGATTGAGGATTGAAGATTGAGGATTGGGTATTGAGGATTGACGAATGAGGATTGAGGATTGAGGATTGAGGATTGAGTATTGAAGATTGAGGATTGAAGATTGAGGATTGAGTATTGAATATTGAGTATTGGGGATTGAAGATTGAGGATTGAGGATAGAGTGTTGACGATTGAGGACGAGGACTGACGGTTGAGGATTGAAGTTTGAGGGTTGAGGATTGAGGACTGAGGATTGAGGATTGAGGATTGAGCATTGAGGATTGAAGATTGAGGACTGGGGATTGAGGATTGAAGGTTGAGGATTAAGGATTGAGGTTTGGGGATTGAGGATCTAGGATTGGAGATTGATTATTGAGGATTGAAGATTGAGGATTGAGGGTTGAGAATTGAGGATTGAGGATTGAGGAATGAAGATTGAGGATTCGGTATTGAGGATTGAAGAATGAGGATTGAAGATTGAGGATTGAGGATTGAGGATTGAAGATTGAGGACTGAGGATTGAAGATTGAGGATTGAGGATTGAGGATTGAGGATTGAGGATTGTGGATTGAGGATTGAGGATTGAAGATTGAGTATTGAGGATCGAAGATTGAGGACTGAGGATTGAGGATTGAGGATTGGGGATTGAAGATTGAGGATTGGGGATTGAGGATTGACGATTGAGGATTGAGCATTGAGGATTGAGAATTGAGGATTGAGGATTGAAGATTGAGTACTGAGGATTGAGAATTGAGGATTGAGGATTCAGGATTGAGGATTGAGGATAGAGGATTGAGGATTGAGAATTGAAGATTGAGTATTGAGGATTGAAGATTGAGGATTGAGGATTGAGGATTGCGGATTGAGGATTGAGGATGAGGGCTGAGGGTTGAGGATTGAGGTCTGAGGACTGGGGACTGAGGATTGAGGATTGAGAATTGAGGATTGAGGATTGAGGATTGAAGATTGAGGATTGGGTATTGAGGATTGAAGAATGAGGATTGAGGATTGAGGATTGAGGATTGAGGATTGAAGATTGAGGATTGAAGATTGAGGATTGAGTATTGAATATTGAGTATTGGGGATTGAAGATTGAGGATTGAGGATTGAGTGTTGACGATTGAGGACGAGGACTGACGGTTGAGGATTGAGGTTTGAGGGTTGAGGATTGAGGACTGAGGATTGAGGATTGAGGATTGAGCATTGAGGATTGAAGATTGAGGACTGGGGATTGAGGATTGAAGGTTGAGGATTAAGGATTGAGGTTTGGGGATTGAGGATCTAGGATTGGAGATTGATTATTGAGGATTGAAGATTGAGGATTGAGGGTTGAGAATTGAGGATTGAGGATTGAGGAATGAGGATTGAGGATTCGGTATTGAGGATTGAAGAATGAGGATTGAAGATTGAGGATTGAGGATTGAGGATTGAAGATTGAGGATTGAGGATTGAAGATTGAGGATTGAGGATTGAGGATTGAGGATTGAGGATTGATGATTGCGGATAGAAGATTGAGGATTGGGTATTGCGGATTGAACATTAAGGATTGAGGATTGAGGATTGAGGATTGAGGATTGAGGACTGAAGATTGAATATTGATGATTGAAGGTTGAGGATTGAGGATTGATGGTTGTGGATTGAGGACGAGGACTGAGGGTTGAGTATTGCTGTTTGAGGTCTGAGGATTGAGGATTGAGGATTGAGAATTGAGGATTGAGGATTGAGGATTGAAGATTGAGGATTGGGTGTTGAGGATTGAAGAATGAGGATTGAGGATTGAGGATTGAGGATTGAGGATTGAAGACTGAGTGTTGAGGGTTGAGTGATGAGAATTGATGTTTGTGGATAGAGATTTGAAGATTGCAGATTGAGTATTGAGTATTGAAAGCTGTGAATTGATGATATTCCCTTGAGGATTGAGGATTGACAACTGATTGTTGAGGACTGAGGGCTGAAGGTTGAGGATTCAGGATTGAGGATTCATGATTGTGGTTTGAGGACCGAGGATTGAGGATTGAGGATTGAGGATTGAGAATTGAAGATTGAGGATTGAGTATTGGGGGTTGTGGATTGAGGACGAGGACTGACGGTTGAGTATTGATGTTTGAGGTCTGAGGATTGAGGATTGTGGATTGAGAATTGAGGATTGAGGATTGAGGATTGAAGATTGAGGATTCGGTATTGAGGATTGAAGAATGAGGATTGAGGAGTGAGGACTGAGGATTGAGAATTGCAGATTGAGTATTGAGGATTGAAGATTGAGGATTGAGGATTGAGGATTGAGGATTGAGGATTGAGGATTGAGGATTGAAGATTGAGTATTGAGGATCGAAGATTGAGGACTGAGGATTGAGGATTGAGTATTGAATATTGAGTATTGAGGATTGAAGATTGAGGATTGAGGATTGAGTGTTGACGATTGAGGACGAGGACTGACGGTTGAGGATTGAGGTTTGAGGGTTGAGGATTGAGGACTGAGGATTGAGGATTGAGGATTGAGCATTGAGGATTGAAGATTGAGGACTGGGGATTGAGGATTGAAGGTTGAGGATTAAGGATTGAGGTTTGGGGATTGAGGATCTAGGATTGGAGATTGATTATTGAGGATTGAAGATTGAGGATTGAGGGTTGAGAATTGAGGATTGAGGATTGAGGAATGAAGATTGAGGATTCGGTATTGAGGATTGAAGAATGAGGATTGAAGATTGAGGATTGAGGATTGAGGATTGAAGATTCAGGCTTGAGGATTGAAGATTGAGGATTGAGGATTGAGGATTGAGGATTGAGGATTGATGATTGAGGATTGAGGATTGAGGACTGAAGATTGAATATTGATGATTGAAGGTTGAGGATTGAGGATTGATGGTTGTGGATAGAGGACGAGGACTGAGGGTTGAGTATTGCTGTTTGAGGTCTGAGGATTGAGGATTGAGGATTGAGAATTGAGGATTGAGGATTGAGGATTGAAGATTGAGGATTGGGTGTTGAGGATTGAAGAATGAGGATTGAGGATTGAGGATTGAGGATTGAGGATTGAAGACTGAGTGTTGAGGGTTGAGTGATGAG